>NC_081384.1:6955944-7319277 GCF_030684315.1 Stegostoma tigrinum | reverse complement strand
CAGCCACACATTCATTAGCTCTATCCCCCTATTCTTACCTTCGTTAGCTTGTAGCACTGGGAGTAATCCAGATATCACTACCCTTGAGGGCCTTCTTTTTAAATTCTTGCCTAACATTCTATATACTCTCATCAGAATCTCATCCTTATCTTTTCCTAGGTAATTAGTTCCAATGTGTACAACAACCTTTTGCTGGTCCTTCTTGCCTTTGAGAATATTCTACACCATCTCTGAGATATTCCTGATCCTGGCATCAGGGAGGCAACACACCATTCTGATGTCTCACTATTGCCTGCAGAAACATCTGTCAGTGCCTTTGAATAGACAGGCCCCCATCACAATTGATTGCTTGGAAACTGGCGTACTCCTCATTACCTTAGAGCCAGTCTCGGTACCAGAAACCTGGCTGTCAGTGCTTCATTCCCCTGAGAGTCCATTATCCCCTACATTTTCCAAAACAGCACACTTGTTTAAGATTGAGATAGTCACAGGAGACTCCTACATGACCTGTCTCCCTCTTCTACCTCTCTTAGAGGTAACCCATTTACCTGATTGTATCTTCAGTTTATCTCCCTTCCTGCAACCACCATCCATCGCACCCCTCATGGCCTCTAACTACCATTCCAACTGATCCATGCAATCCGACAGGATTTGCAACCAAACACACTTCCTGCAGACATAAACATTAGTAACATGGAAACTCTCCCTATACTCCTACATCCAACAGGAAGAACACATCACTCTACAAAATACCATCTTTGCTCCTTGACAATCTACAGACCCAGAAAATAGCACAGCCTTACTGCTCTAAAGTCACTGCTCCAAGCTAACTTAGGATCTATGTTCTTATATTTTAAAGTTTAATCAGGAGACTGATCTCAATAAAAATGTATAATAAAAAAAAAACGAACTGCTCACTATGGCAGATTTACAAAATAAAACGGCAAGGTTATACTTAGCCACTTAGCCGGTCCCCTACTGTGAGCTCCCCAACACAGGTTTCTCCAAGATCAGCTGTGAATTTTGCTGACTGCCACTCCAAGATCCATGCAATCTGATAGGATTTGCAACCAAACACACTGTTTTCCTCAACCACACATTCATTAACCCTATCTCCCTATTCCTACCTTCAATAGCTCATAGCATTGGGAGTAATCCAAACATTACTACCCTTGAGGACCGCCTTTTAAAATTAATGCTTTGCTTATTTTCCTTATATGAACTCTGTTGCCCAGATACACTTGAAATCAAACAACAGAATTAGTCAGATGTGCAGATTCACTGCTAGGTCAGACAGCAGTGCAGGTTTATTTCTTCGTTTGATTCACTTCCCATGTGGCCACTGCCTTTGTCTCTCTTCCTCTGTTTTAAACTGCCACTGTTCTGATCATTTTTAACTCCAAAGTTCCAAGACAATGCAACAGCCTCTACATTTTGAGAAAATCAGCTCCAACACTGAAAATGCCTCAAAAAAACGTGCAGCTCTTACCGTCACAGTTTTTTCCCATTCTCCTTCTTGGATTCCCTAGAATCCCTTCAGCAAGTAACATAAGAAAGTCTTCCCGTCAGGTATTGAACCTTGGCCCCCAAGTGACAGGCAGGGAGACTAACCACTATACTAATGAGGAAATGATTCTTCTATGTCGAGCAGGCAGTAAAGAAGGCAAATTGTATGTTGGCCTTCATAGCAAGAACATCCAAGCACAAGAACAAGGATGTCTTGCTGCAATTATACAGGCCACCGGTGAGGATACACCTGGAATATTCTGAACAGCTTTGGTCTCCTTGTGTGAGGAAGGATGTTCTTGCTACAGAAGGAGGGCAGTGAAGCGTTAGCAAACTGATTCCTGGGATTGCGGGATTGAACAATTAGGAGAGATTGAATCCATAAGAATTGCAGATGCTGCAAATCAGAAACAGAAACAAAGTTCTGAGGAAGAGTCACCGGCCCAAAACATTAACTCTGTTTTGTCCTTCACAGATGCTGCCACACCTGCTGAGCTTTTCCAGAAACTTTGTTTTTTTCCCCTGATTTTCAGCATCCACCATTCTTTCAGTTTTTATTAAGATTTAAAAGGGACCTACAGAGAACTTTTTCACAGAAGGGTGGTGCGTGTAGGGAATGAGCTGCCAGAGGAAGTGGTGGAGGCTGGTATAATTATAACACTTAAAAGGCATATTGCTGGGTACACGAGTGAGAACGGTTTAGCGGGATATGGGCTAAATGCTGGTAAATGCGACTCCATTTATTTAGGATATCTGGTTGGCATGGACAAGGTGGACTGAATGGGCTGTTTCCAAACTGCACAGGTCTATGGTTTTAAGTAGTTTAATTGAGTTGCGTACAATTCTTAGAGACCTTGATGGGGTAGATGCTCTGAGACTGTTTCCCCTGGCTGTAGAGACCAGGATTAGGTGTCATAGCCGAGGAAGCAGACTTGATCATTTCAGGCTGAGATGAAGATGAACCATTTTCCTCAGCTGGTTGTGAGTCTTTTAAATTCTCCAGGCCCAGAGAATTGTGGATGCTGAGAAGTATACTCAAGACTGAGGCGGATATATTTTTAAAATTATTTTAGTTTAGTTATTGACTTATTTTTCACTAAGAGAATAAAAGAATAAGGCATAGTTGACATAAAAGTTCAACCTTTATCATATCAAATAGCACAGCAGGCTCAAGGGGCTGTGTTGTCTACTCCTACTTTCAAATTCATTCATAGGATATGTGCATCACTGACTAGGGCAGCATTTATTGCCCAGAGGGCAGTTACGAGTCAACCACATTGCTGTGGACCTGGAGTCACCAGACTAGATAAAGATGGCAGTTTCCTTCCCTAAAGGACATTAGTGAACCAGATGGGCTTTTCTGACAATTGACAATGGATTCATGGTCATCGTTAGACTCTCAATTCCAGATTTTCTGTTTTATTGAATTCAAACTTCTCTATCCACCTTGGTCTCTGGATTAAAAGCCCAGCAATAATACCACTGGGCCATCACCTCCCCTATTCTGCTCCTAGTTCTTCTGATGTTATTGAATTGTCAAGCAAGCCTCAGGGACAGCATGACCTACTTCTGCTTATACTTTTTATGTTCCTGCATATCACTGTGGTTCAGTTAGTTGTTCTCTCGTTTCTGAGTCACAGCAGTATGGGTTCAAGTCCCACTTTAAGATATCCAGAGATAACAGAGAACCAAGTTAACGGTCCAGTGCAACAATAAGGGAATGCTGCACTGTTGGGGATGTATGCATAGCAAATCATGCAGTTTAAAAGTCATTCATCATATATGAAGCGCTGCTGATTGTTTCTCAGAGATATCAGAATGAGCTCAAGAAATTTGCATCTTTCTGATGAGTCATACAATTTTATTTTATTCCACCGAATGTTTTGACAAATGGTTTCCAAACAGTTGCAAATGCATATCTCATTGGAAGTTCTATTTTGGATATGGTTCACAAAGCAGACCAGAAGAACGCTATGTGGAAATCACATGATGCTCCGATTGGAATGCATTTTGAGCGTTCTGTCAAATTTTAATCATTGAGTCACAGAAGGAAGACTGATATTTCCTGACAGAGGACTGAATTATAAGAAAGAAAGTCAGACTTGCATTGCTGTAGGGAAATGCCAAAGTGGTCTCCAGCTAATTCAGCGTTTTCAAACTGTATACCTTGGATAATGGCTATCTTGATTAAGTCATTTCTTAACAAAAAGCAAAGAACTGCAGATGTTGGAAACCTGAGGTAAAAACAGAAGTAGCTGGAGAAACTCAGAAGGTCTGGCAATATCTGTGAAGAGAAAGCAGAATCAATGTTTTGTGTCCGGTGACTCTGCCAGAGTCATAGGGACGTATAGCATGGAAACAGATGCTTTGGTCCAACTCATCCATGCCCCCAAGATACCCTAGATAAATCTAGTCCCATTTGCCAGCACTTGGGCCATATCCCTTCAAACCCTACTTATTCATATACACATCCAGATGCCTTTTAAATGTTGTAATTACACCAGCTTCCTCCGCTTCCACTGGCAGCTCAGTCAATATATGCACCACCCTATGTGTGAAAAAGTTGCCCCTCGGCTCCCTTTTAAATCTTTCCCCTCTCACATTAAACCTGTGCCCTCTAGATTTCAACTCCACCACCCTGGGGAAGAGACCTTGTCTATTTACCCAATTCACGCCCCTCACGATACTATAAACCTCGATAACATCACCCCTCAGCCACCAACACTCCAGAGAAAATAGCCCTTGCCTATTCTGCCTCTCATTCTGTTGAAATTTTGACTCTGCTTCCTCTCCACTGATGTTGCCAGACTGTTTAGTTTCATTAGCAATTTTTGTTTTTGTTTCAGATCATTTCTTGCTGTGTATCATACAACGAAATGCTCTAATATTGAAAAGTGACCAGTCTACCTGTGGAAAGATAAGGTGTTAAAATGTTTGAGCAATGGGAGAAACTGGCTCTTTCATTTGCAGTCATAAAGCCAAAAGCTTTAGTTTGAGCTATAGGGAGAGGCTGAATAGACTGAACCTATTTCCCCTGGAGTGTCGGAGGCTGACGGGTGACTTTATAGGGGTTTATAAGTATATGAATGACATAGATAGGGTAAATACACAAAGTCTTTGTTGGGGAGTCCAAAGCCAGAGGGGATAGATTTAAAAGGGACTTAAGGGGCAACTTTTTCACACAAAGGTGTTATGTGTATGGAAAGAGCTATCAGAAGAAGTCGTGGAGGCTGGCACAATTACAACAATTAAAAGGTGTCTGGATGGGTATATGAATAGAAAGGGTTTAGAGGGATATGGACCAAATGCTGGAAAATGGGACTAGATTAATTTAGGATATCTAGTCAACACGGATGAGTTGGACTGAAGTGTTTGTTTTTGTGCTGTACATCTCTATGACTCTATTAGAACACATTCTGCCTATCATGCAAATCAGTAATTTGGTATAGGATTTCAGGGCCAGATGGATGCCAGTATGTAGGTGATACATCCATGGACTGGCAGATCATATCATGCAGGGTATCTCTTTAGTTGTTCCCAACAAGTAAGATACTGGCTGCACACTTAATCAACACGTAATTGCACAAATAATAACATTAGATGTGATCCTGCAAGAGGACACCATTTGGTGGATAACCCTTAATGTCACAAATAATGCTGACAAGCAATTTAGATTTGTCAGTCAGGCTCACAATATGGTGCACTGGCATATATTGGCAGCTGCATATATTAATCCACAGGCCCTGTTCTTTGTAGACAGAAAATAATATGTACATGTACTGTCCCTGTTTCCACACTACAAATAGCTCATAGCTATTTGCTGCTTCATTTCTCAGGACAATGCCCTGACTAATCAGAGTCAACCTGCTTGGTTTAAAATATAAATAAAGGCTGCTGTTAACTGTCAAACATCATTAGAGGGTGTATTCCATGTGGCAACTCTCTACCAATCTGAGTTCACATGCCAACCAATCAGCACTCTCCTCTCATGCAGTACAAATAATGGCTTTCACCTTGAATTGGTAATCTTGCGAAGCATCCTGATAAATACAAGATGAAAAGCTTTGACAAAATGTGACTTCCTCAGCTCCACAGGAGAAATATTGACAAGGACACAGGTGACTTTCCTGTTCTTCTTTGAATAGCATCACACCATCTTTTATGTCTATCTAACAATGTGGATGAAGACTGCACTTAACCTGAAGCAGAGGGTTGCAGCAGTCCAGCACACACTCAGGACTGTACTAAAGTACCACATAAGGTTATGTGCCCAAGCCTGTGCAACTGGCTGGGGGATGGAAGGGTGGGAGGGTGCCGTGAATAGACAACTTTCTGAATGATTGAAAGGTTTCATGTCTATTCAGAAATCAGTAGTAGGAGAGGCTAGGACTCAGGGCACAGCCTAAGGGTGAAGGGACAACCTTTTAGAACTGAGATGAA
This sequence comes from Stegostoma tigrinum, assembly GCF_030684315.1. Lineage (NCBI taxonomy): Eukaryota > Metazoa > Chordata > Chondrichthyes > Orectolobiformes > Stegostomatidae > Stegostoma > Stegostoma tigrinum. Next base: position 7,313,331 of record NC_081384.1, on the reverse strand, counting down.
GATGAATTTCTTCAGCCAGAGGATGGTAACTGAAATAACTCCCAGAAGCTGGTAGCCCATTACCAAGTCACCCTTTATTTACATCCGAACAGTCCTTAATAGTGCATAGAGCTGGATGAACAAAGCAGGCCAAGCAGATTTTCTGAAGAAGGGCCTAGGTCTGAAACGTCAACCTTCCTGCTCGTCTGATGCTGCTTGGCCTGCTGTGTTCATCCAGCTCTTCACTTTGTTATCTCAGATTCTGCAGTTCCTACTATCTCTGAAACAGCCCTTAATAGTATTGCCTCATCCAGAGTCAGGCACAAGTGTCAGTATCCCTGACACCCAACATTTTTGTGTCAGCCAGGGCTCCCTGATCGGACTAGATTAACAGCCCCAATCATGGAACTAATATTCCATGATGTCCAGGATAATAAAATGTGAGGCTGGATGAACACAGCAGGCCAAGCAGCATCTCAGGAGCACAAAAGCTGACGTTTCGGGCCTAGACCCTTCATCAGAGAGGGGGATGGGGGGAGGGAACTGGAATAAATAGGGAGAGAGGGGGAGGCGGACCGAAGATGGAGAGTAAAGAAGATAGGTGGAGAGAGTGTAGGTGGGGAGGTAGGGAGGGGATAGGTCAGTCCAGGGAAGACGGACAGGTCAAGGAGGTGGGATGAGGTTAGTAGGTAGCGGGGGGTGCGGCTTGGGGTGGGAGGAAGGGATGGGTGAGAGGAAGAACCGGTTAGGGAGGCAGAGACCGGTTGGACTGGTTTTGGGATGCAGTGGGTGGGGGGGAAGAGCTGGGCTGGTTGTGTGGTGCAGTGGGGGGAGGGGACGAACTGGGCTGGTTGAGGGATGCAGTAGGGGAAGGGGAGATTTTGAAACTGGTGAAGTCCACATTGATACCATATGGCTGCAGGGTTCCCAGGCGGAATATGAGTTGCTGTTCCTGCAACCTTCGGGTGGCATCATTGTGGCAGTGCAGGAGGCCCATGATGGACATGTCATCAAGAGAATGGGAGGGGGAGTGGAAATGGTTTGCGACTGGGAGGTGCAGTTGTTTTTTGCGAACTGAGCGGAGGTGTTCTGCAAAGCGGTCCCCAAGCCTCCGCTTGGTTTCCCCAATGTAGAGGAAGCCGCACCGGGTACAGTGGATGCAGTATACCACATTGGTAGATAATTCCATGATCTCCAGCTGGTTTAGCTCATTACAATCGCTACAGTGACTCTTTAGAACTCATTGCCACTGAGGGCTGTTGTAGTGATTAGAACCAGGGCCAGGTGGATCCCATTGACTATGAGATCCTTTGGTTGAGGTTGTTAACCTGAGTTAATCAGGGAGTCCTGGCTGACGGATATTAACAGGAGATTCAGAGGGTCTACTCAGTCTACAGACTAGCTTTGAGTTGACTAGTTACAACCCATGTATTGTGCACATGTAAATAAAGGGTGACTTAGTGATAAGATACCAATCTCTGTGTAGTTATTTCAGCTGTAGAGGCCAAGTCAGTGAGTGTATTAAGCTAGAGATAGGTAGATCCTTGACTACTAAGGTGATCAAGGGATACGAGCAGAAGGCAGGAGAATGAGGTCAAGAAACATCAGCCATGATCAAATGTCAGAGCAAACCCGATGGGCTGAATGGGCTAATTCTGCTCCCATATCTTACTGTCGTCCGGTACTGGTAGGTGGCAGTGTCTTCCACTGTGTGGAAGAACAGTTGTGTTCATTGGGTTGTAGACACGTCTTATAGCAGCAGGGGGAGCAGCCTTATTGCTTGGAGAAAGAAGGCGAGAGAGACACCGAGACAGACAAACAAGAGACATTCATAGGGTTTTTAGTTCTCACTCGTCCACTCATGAGGAGGTACCATGACATTTTGGTCTCACGTTTGCAATGTGCCGTCAAGCCTAGGAATTTAAAGGCTAACAATTAACAAATACCAGAAGCAAGGGGAGGTGCAAAAGGAAAATATTAAGGTCCTTTTTCTTCTTGCATTTGGTTTTTTGAGGGGGGGGATTAATTTTGTTTTACAAAAATGGCAGCCAACTGTACTGCTAGTGCCAGCAAGACAAAAACCAAGAAGAAACACTTTGTGGCTCAAAAAGTGAAGCTCTTCAGGGCCAGTGAGCCCCTACTCAGTGTCCTGATGTGGGGAGTCAACCACACCGTGAGTAAGATCAAATCTGTCTTAATTATTGGAATGATTATAATTTATTTATTCATGCATCTTAAAGAGGATAATGTACTTTGATACGGGGAGCTGGAACTTGAGAGAGTGATGGTTTAAGATGCGCAAACGTTTAATATTCTTTTTCTTTTAGACCTTAATTTAAGATTGTGCATTTTGCAAGAGAAAACAAGCTTTTAAAAATGATTTTCAGTTTAATTTTTAAGGATCAATCTAGCCTTTTTGGAGGGAGGGTTTGGAGCTGGAGGCCTATTACATTTACAGGAGATCTTTTAGGAGGGAACCTCATCTAATAATGAATGACAAGTAAATATATTGTTGCTGAACAATGTTTTAATGACTTAGATTGTTTTCATTAATAAAAATGGAAAGCAGAAATGCATTTTTTTCGTCTTGTTTAAGATCCAGTTTAGGGCGGAGGGAGGAGTTGGGTTTCAATAAAGAAGCAAAATTAATAATTTTACTTCGATCAGTTTTTTTTAAAGCAGGGTTTATTTATTGGAATATTTAGAGCTACTTTTAGGCTTAATTATTTCGGGCTCGTGTACATTTTTTTCCCCTCGGGTCCAAAGAGGGGTGGTTTTATTTAGTTTCCATTTTAAAATTATAAATAATAATTATTAATATTTAAATCTCTCATTGTCAGTGGTGGATTGCTTTCTCTCTAGATTTTCGTCTTTTTTGTTTTTCGTCTCATTTGACTTGATTTCTGACTAAGTTTATTACAAACCAGTGGAAAGGAAAAATCGTCGTCTATTATTAATAAAACTGACTTTATCGGAGTCGTCTCATTTTTTAAAAAAATTGTCCTCCCCTCTTTGGGTGCAATCTCCGGATTCCAGCAACTGTCCCTTCAGGTCGAGCTCTCTACTCAGGCAAATCCGAGGCTTCTGCGGCCTAGCTCGACCGAGCTTGAGGTTTTATCTATCACAATAATTGTTTAAGAATGCTCATGGGCATCAAAATCTCCCTTCCAAACAAATCCACGAGTTTAAGGAGGCAGGGCAATGATTTAAGCGAGTATTTAGTTATTTTGGGGGCCGCATGTGTTAGTTTTGCACAATTGTGGGTTATGGTTTATAATTTGTTTTGTGTTTTGGGTCCAGTAATTCCCGTAATTTGATGATTTCACTTTGGGATTACAGCATTTAGTGTAATGTTACGTTTTCAAACAAGCTTATGACTGAGTGTATGTATGTATGTGTGTGGAGAAGCTCATGTTTAGCGTCCTGATACCGTCTGGTTTATAAAGAGGCAATAAAAGTTCCTGAAGCTACAAATGTCCATCTTGATGCCAAAGTGGTGAACCCAATTTTTTTTTTATAAAACGTCAATGAATTTTTGCTAGGTAAGGATATTGAGGGTTATGAGCCAATACAAGTATGTGGAGACTGTGTTATCTCAGTAGATAATGGAACTGTTTTGAGGGACAGAATGGCCTCCTCCAGTTCCAGTGATGCTGATGCAGAGCATCTGAGGATCCTTCATTGTGGGGTGGTGGAGCATTGCCAGTAGTACATTTGGAGTTAGAAGGCAGAACTTGTGGTTTCCATTTGGATAGCTCAGGAGCTACCTTATAAATGCTAGCCCTTGTTTAAGTGGATTCACCCAGTAATATGTGGTGGATGGTTTGGATTTGAAGAATTGATTTTGTTTTGAATAAAAAGTCTGACTGTGGTGTAGTGGTTTAGCTAGTGATTTTACAATCTACCTATTCCTTCTGGAAAGTTCTTGGTTCACCTGTTCCCCATGTTGGCTGGGAAATGCAGTAGAACGCCACAGTTACATACTCACTGTGATCCTTCCTTCTCCCTGGCTGGCTTTTCTCTCACCAAATGCAGTGACTGGACTGAGACTGCAATCAGCCCCAGTACAGATGGAGAACTGAACCTGGGTCTTTCTTTATCTGTTTTATTTTGCCCATTGAACCACCAGAAGAACCTGTGTTTGTGACTTTATTTTAATATTGTTTCGAAATCAGTTCTGCATCTGTATCTGTATAAATGTTTCCACTTCTGAGGGGTTGTAAAACGACAGGACATAATATAAGAATGTTACTAACAAGTGTCTTCTAAGTAACTAATCATTTTTTTAAATGCATAAGTTAGTTAGAATGTGAATCTCTCTCCTAATGAAGATGAGACAAATAACTGATATAAGAGACAGAATTGAAGTGTGTTGGATAAAGTAGAGACAGTAGATAGACGTCAGTTGGCAAAATGTCCCATCTCTATGCTCTAAATTCCATGTAATTCTGTAAGGAAAGAAATATGAATACGTCAGTGCTACTTCTGTAAATTAAGTTTGTATCCTAAAGTCTACTTCTTTTAATATGGATTTCAGGGGAGTGGTAATGTTGTAATCCATAGTAATCAAGTCAACAGATCGTTGTCTGAGTGAAGTATCCTCAGGAATTAATTAAACAATACTTGAGCATTTCAGGCACGGGAGAGAATGGCCTGTTTATGTTGCTTGCAGAATTTCACCCTGCAATTGTGAGTGCCTATGCCACATGGATTGCAGTGGTTCAAGAATCTTGAAGAGATCTAGGGATGGGCAATTACTGCTGGCCTTAGGCATGACACTCACATCTACCAAGGAATGGAAAGAAAACTGGCCTTTTTAAGCGAGTGAAAAAATGCTTTTGTTAACTCAGTTAGATGGGCAGTGCTTTCTGGCTAGGCTGATTTGTGCTGTGGAGTTTGATCTGTCATTTTAATTCATCCTATTTCATACCTTCTACGAGCAGTTCAGCACAAAAATTTAAAAATGTAGCCAACTTACCTGGAGGATAATAAGTACAAAACCCATGTTAAAGTTCTTCACTTTTTTTACTATCGTGGGCTACAGCTCCAAAAATGGCTTGCTTTTTCTTGCTTGCTTTTGCTTGGCTGGTACCGCAGCCAAGTAGCCATTTCATGCACATGTGTTTTAATTATGGGGGACTAAAACAGCTGAGTTTGATACTGTGCAGACTTTCTAGCTGTATAATCATTCAGAATGGGAATGCTAGACATGTCATTCTGAGGCCAGTTTTATCACCAAACCTTTCTCATTCTTACAACTTGCCATATTCTGCAGTTAGAACATGTGCATGGTTCAGCCAAACATCAGATTGTTCTGTTGCCAGCTGAATAGTTAGGGTAGGAATGCCCATTGAATTGGCCTCTTTGTCCTTTGAAATTAGAAAATTGTGCAAGAGTTTTGAAGTTTATCTGGGATCTCCCATTCCCACATTGAAATGACAGAACAACTCCATGGAGTTAATTGTCCCTGCTATCATTTCATCAGATTCTGGTTGAAATTGCAAGATTTTATGCTATTGTTATTGGAACCATTTATGTATTGTGGAAGTCAAATGCCAAAATGATTGTAAATTGCTCAGGAGAATGAGAGGATGGTGAGCTGTTCTCTTGAACTGCTACAGCTCATATAATGTAGGTACACCCACAGTGCTGTTAGGAAATTTTGACCCAGAAATGTTCGCTATAGTTCCAAGTCAGGATGGTACTTGGCTCAGATGGGAATGTTCCCATGTGTCAACTGCCCTTCCTTGCCATGGAGCCTTCCTGAGTTGTTGCTGTCATTTTCCTTTGCAGTAACCTCTATGGGCCTGAAGATTTGGTAAAGGTTGTTAGTGTTTTTACCCTGGTGGCGGTTAGGAACACAAATTTGAGAAATACGATTGATGAGAATGTTGCTTTAAACACCGTGTGGCCTTAGACACCCTGTGGCATGCATGAAATTCACCTAAAGACACACATTGCTACATTCCTCGTCATAAGTGTGAGTCATAACTTTACTGAATCTGGGGTACTATTTTGAAATTGATCCTTTGTGGCTAGTATTCTGTTTTTGTGAAACGTGTTCCCTTAAAAAAAATTGGTAAGTTTTATCATGTCTTTTCCTCCTTTTTGTGAATGTAGCTCTCGTTACATTTGGGGCCTGATTACAAGTTCATGCAGCTGTTTAGCTGGAGAAACTCTTAATGTTACTTTGATCACATTCACAGATTACTGACTCTAACAATTCCCCACGACAGTATCTAGTTGCCTCTTATATGAACCCACACCCATTTTTTAAAAATTCATTTAATTGTTGCTATGAAGCTTATGCTTTAAGTTTATTGATAACGACATAACATACCAACTTTACATTCCTTAGCATAACCGGTTTGTTAAACAGTAATGTAAGGAGTTGGTTAATTTTACATTTGCATTCAATAAAAATTGCCTTTCAAATTCCATGTGGAACTCATATATTTTGGAAGGAAAAACAATTTTTCAGGACTATGTAGTGTTGTTTACATCATCCAAAGAACTGCAAAAGCAGAAGTAAATGAAAGTAAGTGAGCAAGGGAAGCTTATCAAATTATCAAGAAGACTTAAGTAAAATTTGTAACAAATTCCTGATGCTGAAAATTCTATGCATAAATATCAGGGTTTCCAAATATTAATAAGTAATGACAGTTCCATGACTATCACAGCTATGTCAGGGATTAAAACCAAAGGAAATTGGTCAAAAATTGGGATGTAAAATTGAAATGGATAGCAGAAGATGTATGCAGCTGGAACAGTGTATCGGAGGGTGATTTCTCTGCCTAAGGTAAAATGAGAGGGAAAAATAAAAATGTTGAATTGATGTGCCATCATTCACGACTGTTCAAAATGCTGTGAAATCAATGAACTTTTGAAATGGAATCGTTATGGGAAAATGTGACAGCCACTTTATAAATAACAAGGTTCCACAAACGGCATTGTTATAATGGATCAGATTTATTTTAATTAGTATAAATTAATTTTGTTTTATTAATGCCAGTCGATTGATAAACATTGGAAGAACTGTTGTTAAATTATTATTGGGATCTTTTGAGGAATGCAAGATCAAAAGCTTTGGAAACATGTTTCACCTTGCAGCAGTTTTCAGATTTAATATCTCATCTTAAAGACGGCACCAATGTTCTTTCCATCAGTATTACATTGAAGTGTCAGCTTGGATTATGTGCTGAAACCTTGCATTGAGCCTTTTGTCTCCACAGTGAGAGTACTACTGAACCAAAGCTGAGACCGAAAATACAATGCTCTTCAAGAGCCATGTAGCAGAATGCAGTTTATCAGATGTGGCAAAGAAAGCAAGTGTGAAATATGAAACTGTTTGGTAGTGAATTTTCAATCACAGTCTTGTTGTAAAGTGCTTTTGTGATGGCTGTGTCAACTAAAGGTGATGTAGGAAGCAAATGTTTCTTCTGTGAACTTTTCTTTTAAGCACTTCTTTAAGCCTAGACCTTGGCCAAACTTCTTGAGTGTCAGATTTTACATGGTACCAGCCTATCCCTGTAAACAATCTTAAGACATTTTACCCTGTAAAATGCAGTGCATAAATGCTAGTTGTCACTGATAAGGTAGCGATAGAGATGATGGCCCCATTTGTGTGGCAGATTAAAATCTGAGGTCATAAGTGTGCAATAGTCACTAATAAATCCAGTTGGGAATACAGGCAATTTGTTTTTACCTAGAGATTTAACTGATTGCAATGTTGAACTCATTAACACAAGAACTAATTGTGGCAGATAGCATAAAGGTATTAAAAAGACAATAAATAAACACAAATGAGAAAAAGGAGTAGAACAATTTCTTGTTAGAGATATGAAGTAGGATGGGAAAGATTCATGTGGAGCAAAACTGTGAAGGGTCTAGCCTCAAAACGTCAGCCTTCCTGCTCCTATGATGCTGCTTGGCCAGCTGTGTTCATCCACCTCTACACCTTGTTATCTCGGATTCTCCAGCATCTGCAGTTCCTGTTATCTCTGTGCATAGGTGAGTTGGGCTGAATTTTCTGTAAATTCTACTTAATTCGTGTTATACTACTCTAAATAAGTATTTCCTGCTTTCTAAGTTTGAATTCAGGTGTGTATTAGCTGTACAAAGTTGTTGGTCCAGTTTTGGTTCAGTGTTCGTTGGAGGTGAGAAATTGAATTTACAGTAACAAAGTATACCCTGTGCTTCAGCCATATGAACACAATGATTCTGGTGTTGCAGGTGAGAACGTAAGTCAATTACACTTCCTCAGGAATAGATGCTAATTTTGTTGTCAGTATGAAATGACAATTAACTTGCCATAACCCACATTCTCTTGATCTATTTCCTTTGTCTGCAGTATACCTGTCATTGTCAATTTTGTCACAGTAACTGTTTCATTTGTTGCATCTGAATGTTACTGATAAATGTTATATATTTTTTCCAAGCCTTACGGTGAATGAACATATGCTATTTCAGGATATCCTGTATATACCTCTATATTTACCTCTGCAAAGAAGCATTGTGAAAGCTGTCATTGCAGCATCCAGTAAATGGTCCAAACAGATTTGATTGTTGAACGCTTTCTTACAGTATGTAAATTAATACAACTTCATCCATATAGCAACTTCATAATATAATATCCATGAGAGCATTCTCGAACACTTTTTGCATTAAGACACATAATGACCTGTTAAGGCAGATGACAAAAGGCCTGGGAAAGACAGAGGTTTTAAAAATAGAGAAGAAGAAAACTTAGGGCAATGAAGGCATCCCCACCCATGACGGTGTAGTTGAAGCTGGGGATCTTCACAAGGTCAGAATTAGAGCAGTACAGATATTTTGGAGAGTTGTGGGACTGGAGCAGATTCCAGAGCTGGGGCCATAGAATTGAGGCATTTCTTAACCGGGAGCCATCAATAATCAGGATGAGTGAATGGGTATGACTTGAGAACTATTCTGCCTATTAAATCTTGTTGAGTTTTTCATAAGGATTCAGTCACAGCAGAAAAGAGTTCCATTCTGACTCCCTTCAAAATCAGGTGTGACTCTGAGTCACATCACAATTATATTATGATCCTGGACTAGACTGCCAGATGTGTGTTATGATCAGTCTAGGGATCAAAGTGTGAAATCCCAGATACTTAAAAAGAGGAAAAAATCATGAGATTTCATGGTTCTGAATGAACAAATTAAACTCAGTTGCGCAGACTTAGTACAGGTACATGATCTAGTATATTGTTTATGTGAGTATATGAAAGTTTCATTCTAAAAGTTACAAGTAACACCCCACAGTACACTTCAATTAGCAAATGTGATTGTCAGATCTCAGATTAATCAGCAATCTTTTCTCACCCATTCCCAAAATAATAGTGACATAATGGGTTATAAAATTGTTAAAACTTCTTGAGGAATACAATTCACACTTTGATCTGGTCTCGACTCCCTTAAGACATGTTCCATGATGGACTGTTTCATTGACTGCTTATATTCTGGGTGATCACCCTTCTTTTCTGAGCCTGTGCTCACCTGACTTCTCAAAACTGCACTTTAGCATTTAGATGCTAGCTTTTCACTGACAGTTAGCTTCATCAAACTAGTACTGCCCAAGGTGTTTTTCACCAAGCTCTAAACTTACTCAGTTGCACGAAGCAGCGCCTAAAATCCTTCACTGAGTTCTCAGTATAGAAAAAAAAATTGCAGATGCTGTAAATCAGGAACAAAAACAAAGTTGCTGGAAAAGCTCAGCAGGTCTGACAGCATCTGTGGAGGAGAAAACAGAGTTAACGTCACAATATAGACCTATCCAACTATTCTTGGAACTTCTTCCTGAGCCCTAATACACACAACCACTGCAGTCCAAAGATAGTAGAAACTGCAGAATCTGGAGAATCCGAGACAACAAGGTGCAGAGCTGGATGAACACAGCAGGCCAAGCAGCATCAGAGGAGCATGAAAGCTGACGTTTCGAGCCTCGACCCTTCTTCAGAAATGAACCTTTAGGCCTTGGCCCGAAACGCCAGATTTTCCTGCTCCTCTGATGCTTGGCCTGCTGTGTTCGTCCAGCTCTGCACCTTGTCACTACAGTCCATTTGCTTTCCAACCAGTTCACACAGCGCTGCTTATCACGAAACCTGCTTTCATTTGCCCCAGTTTCATCCACTGCCTTACTGGAAACAGAATCTTTGAGTATTTGTGAGACAGTGGTAGGTAGATTCTTGATAAGGTGATGCTGTTTGGGAGTAGGTGGGAATGTGGAGTCATCCTGTTAGCCATGAACATCTTGAATGGTAGTCTAGGCTTAAGAGGCTGACTGGCCTACTCCTAATTGTATGTTCATTTTAATTGGCACTGGTCAGAAGTGTTAGTGTTAATCAAATCCGTTTTATATCAGAATTATTATGGTACCTCTGTAATCTGAAATTGCCCCTGGACAAATCTGTGAATAGATTCTGAATATCACCTTTAAACTTGATCAGCACTTGGGAATTAGAATTCTGTTCATGTCTGAAGCATCTGGCCAGCTTTAGAACTTATTATCTGGGTAAGATACTCCAGATGTGTTGATACTCCAAGGGGCAAACTTTACATCTGGTTTATTGGAAATACCTTGCTCTGAGTTAGAATTTGCATCCATATATTAATGGTGGGTAATCCAACACATGTTGTTTTTAAAATCTCTCCACTCCATCTGAAGATTGGTCATCCGTTAATGAATTAGAGATGCCATCTTTCTACACAAATGTGAGACTGGTAAGCTGTGTAAACTTCATACAATTCTGAAATCATTTCGCACCAACACTTTGTACTGTCAGTCCATTATGGAATACTGTATTTGAGTTAAGCAAGATAGTTTTGGCTTTGCATGAAGCTTTGCTTCTTCTTGTATTTTGTTTCTATTTTCCAACTCTGACAATTTTAAAATCTGTTTGTTTGTTGTGTTTTTTTTTCCCCTTTCCTACCCAAGTATCAATCCTTTCTCCACCAATTTTCTTGTAACCAGTAGTCCTTGCTGATCTGCAACTCCATGGGCTCCTGCTTCCTTCTAGCATTACCTTTAATGTAGAACGTAGAACATTACAGCACAGTACAGGCCCATTGGCCTTCGATGTTGTGCCGACCTGTCATACCGATCTGAAGCCCATCTAACCTACGCTATTCCATGTACATCCATTTGCTTGTCCCATGACGACTTAAATGTACCTAAAGTTGGCGAATCTACTACCGTTGCAGGCAAAGCGTTCCATTCCCTTACTACTCTCTGAGTAAAGAAACTACCTCTGACATCTGTCCTACATCTTTCACCCCTCAATTTAAAGCTATGCCCCCTCGTGCTCGCCGTCACCATCCTAGGAAAAAGGCTCTCCCTATCTACTCTATCTAACCCTCTGATTATTTTATATGTCTCAATTAAGTCACCTCTCAACCTTCTTCTCTCTAACGAAAACAGCCTCAAGTCCCTCAGCCTTTCCTCGTAAGACCTTCCCTCCATACCAGGCAACATCCTAGTAAATCTCCTCTGCACCCTTTCCAAAGTTTCCACATCCTTCTTATAATGCGGTGACCAGAACTGTACGCAATACTCCAAGAGCGGCTGACCAGAGTTTTGTACAGCTGCTTGTAGAGGTCCCACCTACCCCAGAAAGACCCCCAATTATCCAGGAATCCAAAACCCTCCCTCCTGCACCATCCCTGTAGCCAAGTGTTCAACTCAAATGTGTTGTAAGGGATCTTTGTGGCAGGAAAGTAAATTGATCAAGTCCTTAAATTTCTGTTAATGTATTAGCAAAGTGTCATCCTAATAAAATTGCAAATAACTTACTTACGAATAACTAACTGCTAATGATTTTACCAAAATCTATTCTGTAGCAGTTTCTTATATAAAATTAAATAACCACCACAAGAATTATCGTTGCTTATTGAAACTTCTGAAATGAGAAAATCCATTCTGTTTTGCCAAATTTAAGATGCAGCAGTGTGTATGTTGCACATAGATTTCACTTCAAGTAGTTTTTACTTCATTGTGTGTATTAAAAATCAGTGGTGTTTTCTTTTACTATGATATTACTCAATGTGCAGAGAATCTAGCGGGTAGAATCCTGAACTATATAACCAAATCAGTGGAATACAAGAAAAGGATGGAGGCAGCACAGAAGCTCTGTGGTTAGCACTGCTGCCTCACAGCGCCAGGGACCTGGGTTCAATTCCACCCTTGGGTGACTGTCTGTTTGGAGTTTGTACATTCTCCCCTTTGTCGTGTGGGTTTCCTCACACATTCCAAAGATGTGCAAGTTAGGTAGTTTGGTCATGCTAAATTGCCGGTAGCATCCAGAGGCTGGATGGATTAACCATGGGAAATGCAGGGTTGCAGGGCTGAGGTAGGGGGGTGAATGTGGACTCAGTGGGCCAACTGGCCTGCTTCCACGCTATAAGGATTCTATATGATTGTAGATATTAATGTAGGCCACACTTCGACAATGCTGCATTCAGTTTGGTTACCAGTTCGTAAAGGGAACATGATAATTTTCTAAACAAAAGATTACAAGGAAAAAATGATTCCACATGGAATTTGAGGTAATCTTTTGATGTAAGTTGGTATTTGGTTGGGCAGAGGTGCCTAAGTTTTAAAACAGAGTTTGTTCTCGGCTGGTATGTGACAACACAGGAATCTATACTGGGAGCTTAACTTTTCACTGTGTGTAAATTAATAATTGGTCTGAAAATTTGTATTTCCAAGTTTGTAGATGAAATTAAGTTAGCAGGAAAAGCGAAGTGTGTGGGTGGGAGAAGGAAATTACAAAGAGCTGTGGACTGAGTTAGTCAATGAGCTAAGTTCAGTGTGGGGAAGTGTGAATTCATCTACTTTGGATCTTTAAAAAAAATATAAATGAGCGAAGAAATTTAGAAGGTCATGTATTCAGATCAGTAAAAGAAAGGGCACTGCAAGAGAAATTTAAAAAAAACTAATGGAATTCAGAAAAATAGTGATGCTTCAGTTTCTAAGAGCCTTTATCTGATTCAGTCTGGAATGCTGTGTTGAATGTCCAGTTTTGGTCACCAAACTCAGTTCAGCTCTGTTAGCGAGAGCATAGAGAATCAACAGAATGATACCAAGGCTTAAATGCAAAAGAAACTGGGCAGGCCTAACAAAGTCAGTGGAGAGAAAGCAGAGGTAGCGTGTTGGGTCCAGTGGCTCTCGTTCAGAAAGAGTAATAGTGAGGAAATGGTGGTATATGTGCAGAAGGAGGCCAGGGATCATTTGGGGGTGGGATGCGCTAGGATTGTGGTTGTGAGAGAACAGGAGTAAGCAGTAATTGGCAACAGAGCATCTCGTTTTCCATTTGAGCACCCCGCAGCCTTAAGGACTGAATAATTTTCAGGTCTGAACATCACCTTCCATGTAAAAACTGAAAGAACTGCGGATGTTTTAAATCAGATACAAGAACAGAAGTTACTCATGAAGCTCTGCAGGTCTGCCAGCATCTGTGAAGACAAATCAGAGTTAATGTTTCAGTTCTGAGGAATGATCACCGGATCCAAAACATTAACTCTGATTTTTCTTCACAGATGCTGCCAGACCTGCTGAGCTTTACCAGCAATTTCTGTTTTTGTCTCCTTTTCATTTTCAATACGCAACTCTACGCCCCAGGTTTTATCATCACATCAGTGGCCTTCAACACAGCCAACCCATTTTCACCTACTTATGGTCTCCATTATCGGCTTTTCTTTCTCCTTGTATTTGTGGTTTGAGCTTTAAGGTATGAGGCTGAAATACTTGATCAGTTAAGAAACTTAAATGCTGTGATTATGATAAGGAATTGGAAGAAATATGGGTATATTCTTTTTGGATAAGTTAAGATGAGCTGAATGACCTTGCACATTCTCCTATTCTCAGCAGCTTCACAGTATTAGAAAAGGGGCTGATTGTAATGCCCCTGAATTTTCCCCCTCATTTCTTCTTCTTCTTAGAGAAACAAATTTAATGACACGTAATCATGGCTTGATTTGCCTCTCTTCCCACTCCTCCAAACTTGATAGTATTCTTTACTTTGAACCTTTTAGTCCTTCATCTAGGTTTCTCAATAACAATTGATACTTTACAATGGTTTATGTTTTATGGCTGTTGTAGTGGAAATTAAAATCTGACTTGTTTGTCCTTTAGGTGAAGCATTACTTAGCTTCCAAGGCATGCAGTCAGCCAAGTAGGTGCAATGTTTGAACAGGTAGAGAGCTAGAACTGAGAACACACTACAGGACCTGTTGGGTATTGAGTCTAATTTTTGTACAGTCATTTTTTTCTTTCTTTCTAGTTAATGGCCCTTGCAAGACTGGAAATACTTGGTAATCCAACATTCTGGGTGTGATACACCAATAACATGGGCTGACACCCTATGCAGTTAGAAAATAACATGCTGTTCTTTTAATGAAACTCTAATGTGGTTGCAGTATGGAACTGGGCAGAAGCAACAATTTCAAGACTTTTTCTTCAGCTTTCTTCCCTCCTCTGACAGTTGTTGTAGTCATGTGATCACAGCCTATTAAATTTTACATTGACCAGTGTAAAACTTGTTTTGTCACCCCTGTCTCTATACCCTCTGCCACAGCCTAGATGCATTACTCTCAGCATTTATATATAGGTGGTGGCAGTCTTGTCTTTGAGTTGGATATCACTGATTCACACCCGACTGAAAAGACTTTAAGTATATAAATAGTGCTGACGTTCCAGTTGAACCGATGACACGCCACTACACTGCTGGTGATATGATAATGTAAGAAATATGGCTGTCAGTTTACACGCAGCAAGGCAGGAACGTAATTGTGACCAGATTTTCTGTTCTGCCCAGGGAGAACCGCTCTGCCATTCTTTGGAATAATGTAACGTGGTTGCTTAGGCTCACTTGGAAGAGCAGACAAGACTTCCCTTTTACAGTTAACTAAAGACTCCAGCGTTGAAAGTGCCATTCTCTCTCAATACAAACTTCGAACCCAGATGTGAGAGTGTTGTCCACTGAGGCACAGCTGATACTGGGGCACTTCTCGTTTTACACAGCGCAGACTCGTCATGGCCCAGTGCATATAAGCAAGGCACGGGCTTTAATCTACACGCAACAGTGGCTCCTAATTTGTCATAATATCGCTAACAGCAGATATACCAACTGTTATGAGGACAGTACGTTAGATCCAAACTGATACTAGTTGTAGTGATTGCAATGAAGTCAGCCAGGTGGACATCATAGAATACGAGTTCCCTGATTGGGGCTGTTAATCTGCTCCAATGAAGGAGCCCTGCCCGCCTGACATAAAAAGAATGAGTGTCAGAGATACTGACGCTCTGGTACCTGACTCTGAATGAGGCAGTACTAAAAGTCAAAGGCTATTTGTATATAAATAAAAGGTGTCTTGGTGACGGACTCCAGCCTCTGTGGAGTTATTTCACCGGAGATAATGGGAACTGCAGATGCTGGAGAATCCGAGACAACAAAGTGTGGAGCTAGATGAACACAGCAGGCCAAGCAGCATCTCAGGAGCACAAAAGCTGACGTTTCGGGCCTAGACCCCTTCATCAGAGAGCAGAAAGAGCCATCCAGCCACTTCAGAAAAATGGAGATGGAGAACATTGTCAGCAGTGTATCTGTTTTTTTTTAAAGAAAAGAATGCCAAACATTTCAACATCAAGCATTCCTGTCATGACCATAAGGAATAGGAGCAGAATTAGGCCACTCAGCCCATTGAGTCTGCTCCAGCATTCAATCATGGCTGATATGTTTCCCAACCCCATTCTCCTGCCTTCTATAACCTTACGTTCTTGATTGGTAAGGGGATTTTTTTTTCCCCAAAAAGACAATCAATGTCTTGGCCTCCGCAGCCTTCTGCAGCAATGAGTTCCACGATTTATCACTCTCTGGCAGAAAACAATTCTGCTTCATTGAAGTTCTCAGGAGTTGTTCCTTCATTCTGAGGCTGTGCCCTCAGGTCCTGGCCCCTCCTACTAGTGGAAAAAATTTCTTCATGTCCACTCCACCCAGGCCTCTCAGTATTCTGTAAGTTTCAATGAGATTCCCCCTCATACTTCTAAACTCCATTAAGTTGAGACCCAGAGTCCTCAACCACTCCTTTTATGTGACAAGCCCTTCTTTTCCAGGATTATTCTAGTCTCCCTTGGATCCCCTCCAATGCCAGCACATCTGTCTTCACAAACGAGGCCCAAGACTGTTCAGTGTTCCAAATGAGATCTGACCAGAGCCTTATACAGCCTCAGCAGTACATCCTTGCTCTTGTATTCACGCCCTCTTGAAACGAATGCTAACATTGCGTATTTGCCTTCCTAACTGCCAGTTGAATCTGCATGTTAATTTTAAGAGAATCCTGAATTAGGACTCCTAACTCCCTTTATGGCTTGGATTTCCGAAGCCTTTCCCCATTTAGAAACACAGTCAAATGCAGAATCGGATAAATCTACACTTCGGAGGGCATGTAACTAGAGTTGAGCTGAAGACTGCCGCGGTTTAATGTTACGGTGGAACAAGCTCAAGGGCCTGGATGCCCTTTTCCTGTTACTATCAGTTGTTGTTGGCAAATGAGAATCCCACTTTTTGCTCTTGTTTATTTTGTAAACCTCTGTCTGTATTCGGACCATTTTGTATGGGATCTTTCTAGGCAGCGGGCACTTTAGATGTTTGCCCTAATGGCCGAGTTGAATTTGACGCTGTTTTGAGGTAAAAGTCTACATCTAGACCATTTCCCCACCTGTTCCACGGAGACTACGTTCAATAGATTTTCTTTTAATTGGTAGCCAAGGACACGTATGAGAAACCCAAATTGAAAGCCATGAACAAACTCTCAAATAGTTCATGGTAGACGTCTGATTAACTCTCTATTATCTAACAGAATTTTCATGGGCATTTGAGGTTGATTTTGCATAAACCAGGTCAAATCAAATTGAGTGTTTTGACTTGATGACTTTCCCCTGAGTCAGCTGTTAATCCAGAAGTTGTCTGAATATCCATTGCTCAGTAGAACATACTGTCTATACAGGCTCAATATTTAGTCTTGTGCCTGACAGCCCATTAAG
Source organism: Stegostoma tigrinum (assembly GCF_030684315.1). Classification (NCBI taxonomy): domain Eukaryota; kingdom Metazoa; phylum Chordata; class Chondrichthyes; order Orectolobiformes; family Stegostomatidae; genus Stegostoma; species Stegostoma tigrinum. The sequence continues at coordinate 7,296,290 of NC_081384.1, read as the reverse complement.
AGTTAGTATTGCTGGCATTTTAACATGCAAAAGCAAATGACTTATCTGTAAATGTTTGAAACTTGATTGAAATAACTTGTTGAGTTGAAGTTGCAAGTGTAAAACATCTTGTACTTTGCAGTTCTTTCAGATTTTACTTACAGATGCTGTAAATAGGGAAAAAACAAAGTTGCTGGAAAAGCTCAGCAGGTCTGGCAGCCTCTATGAAGAAAAAAATCAGAGTTAACGTTTCAGGTCCAATGACCCTTCGTCAGAACCCTTCACAAAAATGCTCCCTCCCAAAACCACCCCCTCTGCATTTCTCTACTGTGCTCGTTTAAAACCAACCTCTTTAACCAATCACCTCGTCTAAAGTCTCTTACTTTGATATTTGTATTTTTTAATCTGGCTACATTGCCTCAGGACAAAGAATTATTCAAAGGGTGCTGTATAAAAATCCAATTTGCTCTTGTGTTCTATCAGTAGGAAAGTGTGACAGTCCACTAGCTTCTCAAATGTAGCTAGGGATAGGCAATAAATGTTGGCCCAGTCAGTAACACCCATGTCCCATGTGAATTTGGAAAAAAAAAACTGCAATGGAAGTTAGGTTTCTTTAAAAAAGCTTGCCAAGAATGATAACTGTTTTTAATTGTAAAACATCTGGGTTAACAAAACACTTACATAAAAATCATAATTATGCAGGTTATGTTAAGAGATAACTTAACTTAACAGTTACTCTTGGAACTGCTTGCAGTAGGCTAATGATTTTTGGTTTCTGCAGTTTGATTTGCTACAGTACAGTGCTGTGATTGGGTAATAATTGTGTTGTATTTAGCACTACTTCCGCTATCAGATATATAAAAATTACTGGCAACTCTGATTTTGAATTATTGCTTTAGTAATTCAGATTACTACCTGGGTTGTTAATTGAAGAGTTTCCTGAAGTGACAGATAAATATAGGAACCACCTTATTTTTTTGCAGCAGCAGTAGCATCCTAACGTGTAGGGTTTAATAATTGTGTACCTGAGGCAAGTTGCAGGCTTAGGAACATGAATTAAGTAAAGATTTGCATACAAAAATGTGTAGGGGGGTGTACTTGTGGCATGATCATGTGTTAAATTAGTGATTTGCTAATTATCTTCTATTTAAAAGAGAGAAAATTTATGTAGTGTTTTGGTAATGCAATGCTCTTAACCCTGCAGGTCTGGCAGTGTCGGTGAAGAGAAATCAAAGTTAACATTTTGGGTTCAGTGACCCTCCCTCTAGTGCCATTGAACGCATTATCTTGTGATTAATATACTGTGGTATGTAACTTGACCCTTGCATTGCCCATGAGACCAATAATGGCCAAAAATATTTCACAGGCTATAAAAGTGTTTGCAATATCCTGAGGTCATTAAAGGTGCTACATTTATTCCAAATTATTTTTGCGTTAGATTTAGACAAAATGGACGACTTGATTCTGCACCTGTGTGGTACACCCTGCCATGTGAACACTATTGCTCGTGAATGGCACAAACTGCATTTGAATTCAGCATACATTCTTTGGTGGATGGCTGAATTGTGATGCAGTTTGATGCCAGCAGTTTGGGTTCAAGCAACAACTATGGTTTTCATGGAGGACTCTCCTTCTCAAACTCTTCCCTGTCCTGAAGTGTGGTAACTCTCAGGTTAAACCATTATTTGTGCTCTCTCGCACTCTCTCCCTGAGAGAGCAGATCTATGCTACAACAGGACTATGGCTACCTTATTTAGATCTAACCAGATCTTACCATAAAAAGATATTAACTTTGCTGAATTCTCTGCCACCAATATCCTTGTTATTCCTGTTGATTGTAACCCTAATAGGACCAACTACTGCGACAGCATAAAACAAACAACTGTGGATGCCAGAAATCTGCAACAAAAACAGAAATTGCTGGAAAAACTCTGCTTTGACTCAACAGCACCTGTGGAGAGAATGTTTCAATTGCAGTGACCCTTCTTTAGAATGCAGAAGTTTAGAAACTCGGTTAACTTAATTAACTCGGCTTTCTCACTACAAGTGCTGCCGCATTTGCTGAGTTTCTCCAGAAATTTGTTTCTGATACCTACTAGAGGAGCTGGGAATTCTCTGGCAAGTAAATAATCTGACGATTTCCCAGTGCCTGACCACTATGAGCAAGACACAATCATGAGGGAATACTGTGATAATGGGAACTGCAGATGCTGGAGAATCCAAGATAATAAAATGTGAGAGATAATGGGAACTGCAGATGCTGGAGAATTCCAAGATAATAAAATGTGAGGCTGGATGAACACAGCAGGCCAAGCAGCATCTCAGGAGCACAAAAGCTGACGTTTCGGGCCTAGACCCTTCATCAGAGAGGGGGATGGGGTGAGGGTTCTGGAATAAATAGGGAGAGAGGGGGAGGCGAACCGGGCATACTGTCCACTTGCCTGTCTGAGGGCAGCTCCAACAGCATCTAAGAAGCTGCATCTCACTTAACTTACATGCATCATTATAACTACGATATTCACTTCCTCCAGCACTGATGCACTAGCAGTGGTGTTGATCATCTGTAAAATGCTCTGCACTTGAACTATTCAACAGCAGCTTCTAAACTTCTAATCTGAACAACAATCAAGACAGCAAACTTATGGGAATACTACCACTTGAAATTTTTTCTCCAATTCTCTCTCATCTTGATTTTAATATCACGCACTATTCCTTTGTGCTGGTTACAAATCCAGAAAATCCCATCCCTGTGCTACATGGGCTTTACCTAGTGAAGAATGCTATTCATACCCACCTTCTTGAGGATAATATAGATTGATGAATAAATGCTGGTCTTGTCAGAGGTGGTCCGGTTTTGTGAATGAATTCCAACACGCGTAGAAGCAAAATTGCATAACACCATTGCATAATATTTACAGGATACTGACGAACTTACTGTGGTCTTACTGATGGAAACAAAAATGGAGTAATTTCTCATTTATACCAGGACACCCATGTCAGGGAATAAAAACTGCTATGGCACATCTCTTTAATGGCAGTGATGTCTAAAGCTGTTGAGAAATAATTGAACAAATTCAGTTGTTCATGAAATTGCAAGTCAGATTTCTGTTTTGTTTTCTTTTAAAGTCGTTTGAATGAATTTGTAATTTGGAATGTAGTGATTTTTTTTCCTTCAAAAATAAATCTCTGACTATAATGGTTTGATTTTAGAAATTCTCCTTGAGGCTGACTATTTCTTCTCCGAATTGCAACGCAGAGGTAACCCACTAAAGTCAGTTTATAAAGAATGAAATTAAAATTTACACCTTTCCAACCAGAAATCGGTGCTAGCAATTGAGGCAGAGTTTTGTGGCATCCCTCATTTCCTTGCTTAGTGAGAGTGCTTCTTATCATTTCTGCCAATGCCGAGGTGTCCAACATCAACTTATCCTGGTAAATTTATCAGGGATAGAAAGGGTAAGATTATGAAGATGAATACATAGATTCATTTCAGAATGAATTTGGTTGGAACCCACAAAAATATATGTGCCAATGCAACATCTTTAGCAACATTTGACATCTCCTTTCCTCTCAGTTGTTTCCACTAAGAATAGAAGGTTAATGTCTGATCTAATTGAGTTTGAAATTATTTGAGGATTGGTTAGGGAGTTTGGCAGGGTAGACGGAGAGAAACTTTTTTTTTCTGGTAGTCAAGAATATGGAGGACAAATTAGAGGTATTCTTTCTAAGGAAGATGTCTGGAAGCATTTTTTTCACCAGTCATGTTGGAAATCTCGAACTTGCTCCCCGCAAAATAGTTGTTCATTTGGGATTCAATTGAATTTTGTCAAACAAGGGTTGTTAGAATGTGGATGGTTAGAGTGCACACCATGCAACGTGCATGCACCAACATACAGTCCAATTCCAGAGCACACCAGTGCGCACGCAACCCTTGCCACATGCCAACATGCATCCATCCAACTACCACTACCCCCACCTTGCTCACAAATGCACGCATGCAGAAACACACACACCTATAGAAGTTATCAGCAGCAATCAAGGGCCTAGGCCCAAAACATCGGCTTTTCTCCTCCTCCTCTGCTGCTTGGCCTGTTGTGTTCATCCAGCTCCACACTTTGTTATCTCGTTCTCCAGCATCTGCAGTTCCCATTATCTCAGGGACATCGCCTTATTGTTTTTTCCATTCTGGGGTGCTGAAGTGAATTGCCATGCTATTGTAGGCACTTTGGCTATATTTGCAAAGACTGGGAATCAGACCAAGGGATCTTTTGATATTCTGTGTGGACCAGCTTTATATGCCCAGTGCATTTGGCAACCAATCTGTCAAATTACATTTGACTCAAATGTTTTGAAGTATTAAAAACCAGTAAAAGTGGACGTGGGGGTAATAGAATAGTGCTGAAATTGACTAGCTTCCACTAATTTTCTTTTATTTTTGATTCACATCAGCATGTTTTCTGTGAATCATCTTCAATCATCTTCAACCTTCTTTAAATTTACAGTGCCTTGCCAGGCAACCCACTGAACCTAATACAGTCTGCCATAAAAGTGAATTTAACGGTATTAACTGTTTCCTTTTCAGATCAACGAGCTGAGCCACGTTCAGATTCCTGTAATGTTGATGCCAGATGACTTCAAAGCATACAGCAAGATTAAAGTGGACAATCACCTGTTTAACAAGTAGGTGGATGTTGCTTTTTCTAATTTTATTGAACAGACAAAAAAGGGAGTTTAATTATTTGAACTGATCGTATTTAGCTGTCCACCATTCATACATGATATCCTGCCTTTGAACCTTGTTTTATTGAGCTCGAAACAGCATGCAGTGCCTTAAGGTTTTTTCAATATAATAGATTAATTTTAATAGAATCGTAGAATCCCTTCAAATGAGTCATTTTTGGTTAATTGTGTTTGCTTTTGGATTCAGATTAAATTATGAACATTTGAATGATTTTCCAGTGTCTTCAGAAGATATAGTAATCTAATCCATCTGTGAGTTTAGCCCACAGCCTTTTTTTTTTCCAGAAAAGGGCTTGGTTGTTGGAAGATGATGATAGAGGCAAGCACTTCTCTAAAATGTTAGAAAGAATCAGTGAGCTAGACTTGTTTTGTTGACCGTCTATGCAATGGCCTGTGAGAGCAGCATTGATACTGAACATCCTATGAATTATTTTGCATGAGAATTTTTTTGGTTTGATTTATAAATGTCACATGTGCCTAATTTGGTTTTGAAAAGTTTTTTGTTTTGCATGCAGTACTGATAGATAATAGAGAAGATTACCATGTTGTGGCTGCCGAGATGGTGCACAAAGAATGCGATCAACATTTAAAATTTGAGGGGTCCGTTCAGAATTCCAATAACAGCGAGGAAGAAGCTGTTCTTGAATCTGTTTGTGCGTGTGTTTTAAGCTTTTGTATCTTCTGCCTGACGGAACAGGTTAAAGGAGATTATGTGGGTAGTGTGGAGTCTTTGACATTGGCTGCCTTCCCAAGGCAGTGAGAAGTGTAGATAAAGTTAACAGATGGAAGTTTGGCTTATGTGATGGACTGGACTATGTTGACTATAGTTTAGAAGGGGTGGACGCTAGGAAGTTGTTTCCGTTAGGCGGGGCGACTAGGACCCGTGGGCACAGCCTTAAAATTAGAGGGGGTAAAATTAAAACTGAAATGAGATGACATTTCTTCAGCCACAGAGTGGTGGGCTTGTGGAATTCATTGCCGCAGAGTGCAGTGGAGGCCGGGACATTGGATGCCTTCAAGGCAGAGATCGACAAATTCTTGATCTCGGAAGGAATCAAGGGCTACGGGGAGAGTGCAGGGAAGTGGAGTTGAAATGCCCATCAGCCGTAATTTAAATGGCGGAGTGGACTTGATGGGCTGAATGGCCTTACTTCCATTCCTATGTCTTATGGTCTAACTCTCCGTAATTTCTTAGAGTTGTGGGAAAAGCAGTTGCCATCCAAGCCACGATGCATCTGGATATGCATATGGTGCATCTGTAAAAATTGGTAATGGTCTTTACAGACATCCCAAATTTCCTTAGTCTCCAGAGAAATTGGAGGCATTGTTGTGCTTTCATGGCCGTAGTATCAATGTGGATAGACCAGGACAGATTGTTGGTGATCATCGCTCCTAGGAACTTAATGCTCTCGACATTTCCAACTTGGCTGCATTGATGTAGAGAGGGTCATGTTCTCCATCTTACCATGGTTTGTGACATGAGGAAAAGGAGATAGAGAAGAAATGTTGCATTGTGCACAACGGCCAATCTACTTAAATTTCCCTATGTAAATATAATTGTCAAATTTCAATGTCCAGTGATTTTTGAGATTTAATTAGCTCAAGAACTGGGGTTTTTTTCCCTCTCAAAGATGTTAAACTGAGGGCTGACTGTATCAGGGTTTTCTGAAATTATGAAATGGTTTAATAGTGTGGATCTAGAGAAAATGTTTCAGTTTCCAAATGACACCAAAGCTAAGAGCCATAAGCATACAGTAGTCAATAATAAATCCAATACAAACTTCTTCACCCAGAGATTGTTTAGGAAGTGCAAATTAAAGGCATACATGGAATGTAACCGAGGTGAGTTGCATAGATTGAGTGGAAAGCAAGACGAATGAAGGAACAGAAGGATGTGCTGAAGGGGTGAGCTGGAATAATGAATGAGAAGGCTGCCAGATTACAAGTTTCCTGAAGTCACTCAGGTAGCTCCCAAAAGAAAATAAGTGGGTGGGTAGGATGACAAGTTGAGTAGCAGTTGGCTAAGGGATTGGGATGCCAGGTCTGTGGAGGGGGTGGGGGAGATCAGTTGCCCCCAAGTCAGGGTGGGTGGGGAGCTGATGATAGGGCTCGGGTCTGGGATACGACTGGTGGATACTTTGTTGGGATCAGAGAAGTAGATGAAGGAATCGGAATTAGTTGGGTGGAGGTGTGGGCATGGTTGAGTTTGAGGTGTTGACTCTTAGGGGTGGGATATTTGTTGGAAGGGAGACTTGAGTGTGGGGGAAGGGAGGGTGTGTCCCTGCAGTGATAATAGGGTCTTCCCATTAGAATATTTGGGCCACTGTCTCCAGTTGAGAGATGAGAATGAATTTAGGTAGTACAGCAATGTAAATAGAATCAACCAAGTCTTTGCAATTCACTGTGCATGACTAGACTCCTACAGGATGGTGAGTGGGAGGAAAAGACATTTGATTCTTAGGCATTTACTGTTTTATCATATTAAAACAGAGCTACAAGCCCTTCCTTGATGAAACCATTTATTATTTATTTCACAGAGAGAATCTTCCAAGCCGTTTCAAGTTTAAGGAATATTGTCCAATGGTTTTCAGAAACCTGAGAGAGAGATTTTCCATTGATGATCAGGATTATCAGGTTGGTTGCTTTTTCGATAATCAGATGCTGCAGCATTCACTGAACCCTGACAATGGATCATGTTAATATTAATAATGGATTCAGGATTCTCTTTTGAGCGAATTTCATTAAGTGGAGTCTGAAAATAAACCATACAGTGGTGGGCTGTGCGGAAGTTTGTACCTTGCTTTGCAGCAGGTTCCACCTTCCAGTAAGGGCATTTTTCTTAATACATACTAGTTTTTCTGACAGTGAACACAAAGCATTATACTCTGTAGTTTCAATCCACCCTGTTTGCATTTAATATTTGGTCAGCTTTACTCTGACTCATCGTTGTTTTCTCTTCAGTGTTTGGCCATGCTGTGTACTAAAATACAATTAGAGTTTGTGAGTATGCAGATAAGGGCTCCCTGCTTTTGTGGATATCTGCTTCATTAACATTGTGTTTATATTCAGCTAACTTTCTTCTTCTCTGTGAAAGGAAATACCCCAAAGAGAGAACATCATTTTGTGGTGTCAGCAAAACCAGCCACCAAATTACTCATCAAGAACTGATGTTTTTCTTACTAATATAGATCCAAAATGCAGGAACAAAATTGTGTTCCTTGTGCAGTTGTACATTGTGTTTAATATCAGCTTGGTTGAGATTTAATCACTTTGCAAGTAATATTTTCTTTGGGAGGAAGTCTTTAAGGGTTTTACAAAGTTTTGAATTTCAGTGGCCTTAAAGAATGGAATAGCTCCAGCACTACAAAGCTTGCTTGATTAAATGTTCCGTCTCAGATGGATCTGAGTCATACAGATCGGGAATTCATCTGTTACTGACTTGCTGATCTCAGCTGGATGGGTGGGTAGGCAAGGCAGAATCTGCTTGGAACAGCTCTCCAGTGACCCCACCTACTTGAGTGAATATGAATACTGACTGCTCATGGGTAGGCTCTCGCATATGGGAGAGGTGCAGGCATGTAGGTGGTGCTGATGGCTTCATACTCCAGTATGAGACAACACCTTTGGCACTGAGGAGAGAATTGGGCAGACAGAGTTCCTGAATATGTTTCAGAATAGAGACAAAACAAAAATATTCTACACTGTGTAATATTTTCACAGCAAAGCGTTGAATCCTAGACTGGTACAACACAGAAAAAGTTTGTTTGGCCCTCTAGTCTGTACTGGCTCTTTCAAAGAGCAATTCAGTTAATCTCACATAGCTGTTCTTTCCCCATATCCCTGCAGTATTTTGACTTTCAACTGTTCCTCTAATTCTCTGGAAAGCTACAATTGGATTTGTTTCCTCACCCTACCAGGCAGTGCATTCCAGATACGCCCGTAAATATAACTCTGCTGAATTTTACTGATTTGAAGTGATTTGGGTGTAAGGAAAACCCACTGAGCATCATTGTTAAACACAATGCAAATTAAACCAATTGAATTTGCATTAAAACTGGAAAAAATGTTATTTCAAATACCTGGGATCAATGGCAGTGGAAGATGGAAGTGTGGAAAAGGAAATGCAACAATGGGTTTAGCTCTGCTTAGAGTGCAGTGCACCAGAGTGGCATGTAATAGGGAAGCATCACTGAATCTGATTGAAAGCATCTAAAGCCACTTGAGAGACCAGTCTCATTTTATATTATGCAAAAATGTGGGTGACGTCAAGAAGAGAGGAACAGTGACTGGGCACTGTTGAGATGTCTGTGCAGAGTCTTTAAAGGTCAAGATCAGGAACCAGTACACCAAAGGGTCAGTGACAATTGTAAAAACTTAGAAGAAAGTAGATGAGATAAGATTGAAATGTTGTAGTCATTTGTTGTGGAGAGGGAAACAACTTGCGAGGAGATGAGGGAGAACTGGAAGGTCTAACACCGGACAGAAAAAGGCAGTCGTGAGGCACTTGGCAGAAGCAGCAGGATTAGTGACGGAGTAGTTGACTAATGGGTGAAGAAGAATTATCAAAAGGCATTTTAGTGACCGCAACAAAAATGAGAAAAGTCAGTAAAATACACAGCAGGGTTACATTGAACAGAATTATTTTGGACCCATGCTGAGTGTTGGCATTGGTGTCACATGATGCGTTGGTGGTTGGCAGTGTGATACAGAGGATGTGTGCCCTTCCTGGATCTTTTGATGATTAACTGAGAGTGCCACCTTATGGTTGCAAAAAGTATGGATTGAAGTAACACTCAGCACCTCCTGTGTGAAATGTGAAACCTGTATTGATTGCATTACTACTTTTTACTTTTGATGGGTGTTTCCATTGCTTATTCTTCTCCTTTTTTGGTGACTGCCGTGCCATGCACCATTCATAAATACTCCTCCTGAATAACTACAGTAAGATCCCTGAACACTGTCTTCTGAAAGACATTCATTCTCTGTTCCAATGTGACACTTCCATTTATAGAATTCTAATTGACAAATAAAATTCAGTTACACTGACTTGAAGACCAGGTGATCGTGACAGAGCAAACTAACCAGCTTCTGTTGAGACTAGTTTCATCGGTGATATAATCCATGACGAAATTCTGAAAATACTTAGCAGGTCAAGAATCCTCCCTGGAGGGAAGAGCGGTGTAATTGGGCTAGATTCCCAGTGGTATTTTGGGAATCTGATGCTGGGATCTAATGGAGGCGTCCACGCCCTTAGTTGGCAGCAATGAGACTGGCTCAGTGATCTTCTGAGAGGTAGCTTCCAAATTATTACCCTAATTGAAGGATGGTGGGCAGGTTCTTGATTCTGCAGATTCACAGAATTGTCCTGGCACAGTAAGAAAGCTGGTTGACCCATTGTGTTTGCACAGGCTGTCTGAATGAACATATTGACAGCGCCAGCTTCCTGACCTTTCTGCATACGCCTGCACATTGTTTCCAGTCAAATAATTATCTAATGTCCTCCTGTATCAGAGTTTCTGTCCGAGGATTGGCAGCCATGGAGTTTTGGAAGCTCCAACAGCAAAGTTGCGTGTGACTTGGACAGGTTAGAAGACCAGGAAAGTGCCTCAGCTCAGCCCCATCTGAAGAGTTGAAAATTCCACCACAAAACTTTGGACCACAGCTGCCAGGCCATCATTGAGGAAGGGCCAGTGAATTTCAAACCCATGTCCCCAGAACATTAAACTGGAGTTCTGTTTTACAGCCCAGTGACATTTGCCACTATACCACCATCTCTCCCCATTTTAGCTCAAGTTAAGGTGAATTGTTTGTTTGTTTTTTTTTCCCCCCTCTCAGATAGCCGTGAATCTTTGGAACTTTGCTTCCACCACCTTTTTGAAGAGTAAAGGCTTTGATGATTTTGTTTTTAAGACGGGGAGGATAGGTAATGGTGGGGTGAAGAATTATTGGGGGCGAGGTGGGACTGTAGAGAAATCAGATGGACCGTGATCTTTCTGAATGGTAAAGCAGATACAAAAGCCAAGTGGCCCATTCCAGCTCCTAATGCGTGTAACCAAAGAGTTTAATCTGCGTTAATAAAATGTGAGGCTGGATGAACACAGCAGGCCAAGCAGCATCTCAGGAGCTTTTGTGCTCCTGAGATGCTGCTTGGCCTGCTGTGTTCATCCAGCCTCACATTTTATTATCTTGGAATCTCCAGCATCTGCAGTTCCCATTATCTCTGATACTAGTTTAATCTGCGTGTTGAGTTGGAGATGGTCATTGGCTTGTTGTATATCACGTTTGGGTGATGAAAACCTTTTTGAGCGTGGCTTCCTTAATGCAAAAGTCTCATGATGCCTGTCAGAGAATGATTAAATCAATGCCTTTTCAACTTTTATAGTTTTATTTGGCTTATTCTTGGAATTTTGACAGCGCTGGCAAGGCCAGAATCGATTGCCTATCCTGGTTCCTCTGAGAACCACCACCTTGAACTGTTACCGACTGTGTGATCGCTTAAAGCTAACTGAGGGCTGGTTTGCTGAACTGTTTCTGAGGGCACCTGAGTCAGTGCAGCCAGCTCAGTAAGGCTTTGTTCAGGAAGGATATCAGTGAACGATTTGACGTTCATTAACAATCTGATAGCTTCTTGAGTGGTTTGATGCAGTTTTTTTTTTGTATTTTCCAATTTTTTTTACATCACCTCTAAATGGGAAAGACTCAAAACGTGCTGTCCCTTGCTGGGAGCCCCAAAGCTACACGATCGTAGAAGTACAGTTGTGACTGATAAATTCCAGTATGTAACTCAGGAGAAAGTTGTTACTCAGAATAAGGAACTTGCTACAACACAATTTGGTGCAAGTAACACATGCTTATCAAACTTCCTTTTAAATATGAGAGGGGGGATATCCTGGTAGGTTTAGTGGCACTATAGTGACAAATAGTACTTGATCAGTTAAAGCAAATGGACTGTTATAGTAGGGTAAATTCTGAGCAAGATCTTAATATTTTGATTTAGGATACATCAATTAGTGCACAGCTGACGGTACCCCTTTGCAATCCTACAGGCTAATAGAATTCAAGAATTGGCAAATTAACAGAAAAAAGAAACTCTTGTGGCCTAATGCCCAAGACCATGATTTGGAAAATTCTCAACTGATGGATAAAGCTGTTGCATTGTGTTAAGTCCAAACTGTAAAGACTGGAAGATTTCCACTTTGATTTTAACTGGGCACCTGGTTTGTTGATCCTGTTCTGCTGTTGGCATGCTGCAGTTTTCCTTTATGCGAGAGGACTTGGGGTATCAGCCTGTATTCTTGTTTCTGGAGGACATCAAATGGTTTTGGTGTACTGTGGAGTCTTGCTATGCAGATGCCAAGTGATGGCAGGACTGGGATTTGTTGCAGTACCCTGTTCAGACCTTGCCTTTCACCATTCACTATACTGCTAATGGCCTGGGTCCACGGTCACTTAGATGAATTGCTAAGGTCAGCTGCTTTTTCTGCTGGGAGATCTGTATCCCTGCATCAGTAATTGTGGAGAAAATTTCATGTGGTTGAGAGATGGGCGTGGCAGCCACTTGAGTGGAAACTCTGTGGGCTGTTTGATTTTGAATTCTTGACTCAGCACCAAACATGGCAACTGCTGAACAAATGCTGCTGAATCACAGTGTGAGAACAGAATGGAGGAAAAGATGATGTGGGAAATAAATGGCCTTGATGATCAGTCTTCTCTCTAGTCCAAATCCAGTAGAGTTTGAATCCAGATACATGGCAGTGTCATCCATACTGCCCAGAGCTTCATGTGAGGCATTCTGTAGAAATTGTCCTGAACCCCCATGTCCTTAATGTCTAGAATTTCACAGCACAAAAAATTTTTAAGGATGTATTGTTTTGGTACTGTGTGTAACATCTCACTGCAGTCACCATTTTCATCATATCAGCCACAATCGCCCTATCTCCCCACATCCTTTGCTCCAAGCTGACGTATATTTAAACATTTGGGGGGTTGTGGGGAGGAAAAGCAACATCGAGAGACAGACAGAGACAGCATCAAATGTTGGGGAAAGTAAGACAGACTGGCTCCAGTAGATACAAATTTTCACCTCCAGGGATCTGCCTAATTACCATGGCACTCTAAATTCAAAACTATTGATCTCAATGTACTGATGAACCTTGCTTCTCTGTTTAATCTGTGCCTCATACTTAATGTGGTACAGAGCCAACACAGGTAGCAAAACCTAAGAACAGCCACCCACATCAAGATTTAAAATGCAGTTCTAAACCAATTTGTATGCAAAGCAAATACTTCGCAATTGCAATTATGACAGCTTCTTCTGCTTTAAAGTTCCTAACATTAATAATTGAGGTGTGGCTCACCAGGGACTCGGCCCTGGTGTATACTTAGACTACAGCAGCAAGTGTTCTTTATCTGAGTTTAGTAGATTAGATTTTGAAATGTTTAGCAGCAGTGACTGAATTTGAGGTGGACCCTGACCACAGTGAGCTGAAGAGATAGAAAAATAGCCCCCACAAATTGAAGAATTGCTTTAAATATAAGTGCACGGAGGTGTTGTGGTTATATGAAAGGGCGATCACATTTTTTCAGGTTCTATAAGTGTTCTTAAAAACTATCATGCATCTTTTCATCCCACTGTATCACATTATGTTGCAACTCACATCATTACGTCCCTATTAAAACAATTTCTTCATGATCTGTGATTATTAATTAACTGTTAAAATCTCAGATGAACTATGTACGTATACAAAGAAAAATCATCTGCATCGATGAAAAGTACTCTGGTATCTGGAGAAATGTGGGTGCTGAAATGGTGAGATTGGATGTAATATTACGTGTAGACTCTTTTATTTCTGCCCATCCAAATTTGGGGAACTGTTTTATATGCACTGATCACTTCCCGTCCCTCTCACAGCTGGTTACACCTCATCTTTTTCTCTCATTCTGTTCTGAGTCATTCTGCCTGCATTGAGCCAATCTGCTACAAAATGATTGTACTGAAACACACGAGCTCCTGAGGAGACTTGTCAGGGTGGGTGCTGAAGGGATATTTCTCCCACTGGGGGAGAGACTAGAACTAGGAGATACCATTTAAAAATAAGAGGATTCCCATTTAAGACAGAAATGAGGGTGCAGGTTTTCTGATTTAGGAGGTTGTAGAGCCCTCTTCCCAGATAGGCAAGGTAATTGATTACATGTTAGTCAGAGGTAGATTGACTCTTGACAACCAAAAGGGTCAGAATTTTGTCAGTAGACAGGAAAGTGAAGTTGATGCCATATTCACATCAATGGCAGAGCAAGCTTGGGGAGCCAAATGGCCTATTCCTGCTCCTAATTAATATGTTCATATTAAAATGAATATCTAAATCGGCTGCAAATGACGTGTGGTAGAAGAACTACATTATGACTGTCTTGATTTCCTCTTGTATCTCTGTATGGGACATGGTTTCCTCATTCGATTCCTTGCCTTCAAAAGAAGGAAGTGAGAGTTGAAAAGATTGGTTTGCTTCTTCAGGATGAATAAGCTAAAGATAAACTATTTCCGGTGGCTCAGAGATTGATAAATAGAGGACAAAGATTTAAGGTGAATGGCAAAGGAAAAACAGATGACCCATGGAGTGTTTAGGATTTTGAATGCCACTGCCTGAAGGGGAGGTGGATATCGATTCAACCGTACCCTTCCTGAGGAAATTGTAGAAATACCTTGTTTTGTTGTTCATTCAGGGGTGTAGGCATCACTGTCTAAACCAGCAGTTATTACCATTTCCAAGTTCTACTTGAGAAAGTGGTGGTGAGCTGCCTCCTTGAACTGCTGAAGTCATTGGCTATAGGTAGGCTATTGGAAGGGAGTTTCAGGATTTTGATTTGAAGGAGGAAAGCTGCGGGGTTATGCAGAAAAAAAAAGAAGAAACAAATACAGAAGTAGACAAGATTAGGGAGGGAATTTCCAGTTGAGGCATGGCTGTCAATCTTGGAGTGATTAAAACAAAGGATGTCTGCAAAGCCAGAATATAGCATGTTGAAACAATTAATGATGTGGACAGCCCTGATTGTTGACAGGTTTGAAAACAGCGATAAGCAGTTTAAATTGAAGTAATGTTAAGAGTGAGAACCAGCATAGGTCAAGAAGCACAGGAGTAATGGGTGAACAGAATTGAGAGAGTTAGGGTACAAGGGTCAGCAGCATTTTGCATTAATTCAGCTGGTTGGATGGTATGAGTTGGGAAAGTGCTGTAACACAGCCTTACAAACAGAACTTCATCTTGATGCTGACGTATATAGTTTTGTTTATAATCTGTTAAAATTCAGAGTTTTATAATGAACTTTTTTTTGTTTCCTGAAAAATTGAACTCGAGACTTGTGTGGTTTTTTATTTTTTTTTGCAATTCTCTACAGTCTAAAATGTAGCATCATTTTATGACTAATGACTTCATAATCTTTGAAGTCAGGACCATAGAGACTAGGGAAAACTTATAGTCAGAGTGATTTACAGTGTATTGAGGTAGGATCTTTGATTTTGTAATCATCTAGTCCGATCCAACTGAGATTGCATAAAGCTTTTTGAATAGAACGTGTTTGTATGTAACTGGTTGAGTCGTAACTGTCGAGTTTGTCAGAGGCCATTTTTACAGAATGGACTGTCAAAAACTAATTTCTGTTTTTTTTCCTCATCCCTTCCTGCTTAAAGCATTAAACACATTGGTGTGATTATGGAATCGAATCATGTTCAGTTTCAACTCTTCCAGCTTTCACCTGGCTTTCAACTTATTTGAAATCTGGTGTTTTGGTGCTGTGATTAAGCCTGTTGCAACATTTTTTATATTAAAAAGAGCAGTAAATGTTTGAAATGCTAAAGAGGTCAGGCGACATCCTTACAAAGAGCAGACATGTTGGCATTTTGATGGAGAAATGTTGTCAAAAATACTTTTTAAATTGCTGTCTCATCTAGGTTAGGTTATTGGAGTCTGAGTGGAAAATGGTGGGGGAGTAAAAGAAGTCAAATACAGATTATAGGTTAGCTCATTTAAGATAAATCAGGCACAGAATGGTCATATGTGAGAAATAAAGTAGTTAAAGTTAAAAAATGGAACAATGGTAGGCAAATATAAAAGCTTGATGATACTCTGAGCGAATGCTGTGAGAAATACTTTGAGCTAATAGTGTGATGAATCTGCTTCTGCCACTTCAGATTTATTGCTGTAATAAAAACAAATGCTGGAAACACTCAACAGGTGAGACAGTGTTCGTGCAGAGTTGCTGCAGTTTTGTAGCACCTTTTTTGGAGCCTCTGCGATTTACAGCCTATTAAGTACTTCTGAAGCCTAGTCACTGGTTATGATGTAGGAAACACGCAGCCGGCATTGTGCTCAGCAAGTTCCTGTAAACAGCAGTGCAAGAGCAAGCAGATAGTCTGATCCTGTGATAGAGATTGAGAGACACATTAGCCAGGATTACTAGGGGTAATGCCCCACTGCCCCACCCCCCCCCACCCCATTCTTTGAAATAATGTCATTGGATCTCTTACATCCATCTGGGAGGAATCATCAAATCTCACTTGAATAATTCACAGGAAAGATAGTAGTGCATACCTTTTATTAAGTGACACCTACAGGGCCAGGAATGCGTTGGTTCAAATATTCTAGATAATCAAGAGGTACATATAACACAATAAACCCTGATCAAGTAAAGTTTGAAGACCTCCAATTCTTCAAAGTTCTATGTAAAAACAAAAGCACGAACACCTCCTATAATCAATGTAACAACACACTGTAGGTAATAGAAACATAATGCTGGGACTGTACACATCACTGTTATGCTTTATTTACAGCGTAAGTACTTGGACATCATGGTAGGTTGCAGTTTTAAAACTTTTTTTTATTCATTCACAGGAAGTGGATGTCACTAGTTAGGCCAGCATTTATTGCCCATTCCTAATTGCCCAGAGGGTAGTTCAGAGTCAACTACATTGCTGTCAGTTTGGAATCACATGTAGGCCAGACCAGGTAAGGATGGCAGTTATCTTCCCTAAAAGACATTAGTGATTTGGGGTGTATTGTTTTTGCCGATTTACCAAGAACTGATTGATAAGGTGCCAGTTAAAACAAAATTTGTTGTACCTCCAAAGTACTCCCTGAGGTTTGCTGTGGAATGCCAGGCTTATATTTTGTGGTCAATCTCTGAAGTGGGTTTTAAACTTTTTTTATCTTTGAAGCAGTAATGTTACTTTAACATGTTGACTGTAAAACCCAATTGAGATCTAAGAAAATTAGTTTTGGTTGGGGAGAGAAGATAAAGACACAGTTGCGGGGGGTGATTCCCAAGATTATAATGTTGCCTTTCACTGGAATCTGCAAGGAATTCTTGAGATTTACCAACTGTTTGAAAAGTGAAATGGTTGCCTTCAAAAGCATGGAGCAATGCAGCGAAAAACAGAAAATCCTTTGAGAGCTCCAATCACTATCCATTGACTATTGGAAGAAAGTGCACATTGTGTCGGGAGAGCAAAAATGGATATTGCCACCTTCCTACTGTCGTGGAATAATCTGCAGACATTGCTTGTATCACCATATGCAGAATGATGAATTGTGCAAGCTCCTGGTAGTTGCCAGACCTCATTAGAATGGTTGCCAGCGAGGTAGTTCAGGAGTAGAGGGAGGGAACGAGAATTTGATAGAAATCATTACACCTTTTGTACCATTGTCACGTATGATGCGTCTCTTTGGCAGGGGGCTTGAACCCAGATCTTCTGGCTCCGAGGTAAGGACACTACCACTGTGCCACAGGATACCCACTTCATAATATTTGTATCGATTCTGGGAGGCTTTTAGTCTTAATTAGAACTGTAGTCTGTGGGCAGTGTTCTAGCTTGGTAAATGGTTGCTGTAACTGATTACTGTTGGTGTGTTCAGTAACTAGGAAGGTTTTGACAAACTTTATTGAAAATTAGCCAGTGATTGTGGCTTTTAATTTTTGACCACTTAACATACTGTGTGATTATGTAGCTTAATGAATAGCTTTAACAGCCTCTGAAAGCATGGCCACCAAGATTAGTGGGATTAAAATTAAGAATGCGCAAGAGGCCAGAGTTCGAGCAGTATAAATATCTCACAGTTGGATAGGTTAGACTGGTATCTGCTGGAGTTGAGAAGATTAAGAGGGGGGAAAACTTGATTGAAATTTGTAAGATCCTCTGGGGCCATGATAGGGCAAAGGTGGCAAGGATACTTCATGCTCCTGAGATGCTGCTTGGCTTGCTGTGTTCATTCAGCTTCACACTTTATTATCAAGGATACTTCCTGTTGTGGGGAATATAGAACTCCTTAATAAATAAGGATTGCCCATTTAATTCTAAAATGAGAGAATTTTTTTTCCTCCTCTGAGGGACTTGAGTTTTTGGAATACACTTCCTCGAAACTCAGTAAAAGCAGAGTCTTTGAATTCTTTTTTAAGGCAGGGGTAGATAGGTAGCAAGAGGGAAGAAGTAACTCCACAGAAGCTGGTATCTCTCCATCAAGTTACCCTTTATTTACACGTGCATAGTACTTGACACAGGTCCAGCTTCCTCAGAGCCAACTCTCCAGAGTGAACAGAACCCCTGACAGTTCTGTTTATGTCTGTCAACCAAGGCTCCCTAATTAGGGCTATTAATCTGGCCCAATCAGGGAACTCATTTTATGAGGTCCACCTGGCTAACCTCATTACAATCACTAAGGGTTGAAAGGTTTTTTTGGGTGTAGGTGGGATTGTGGAGTAATTAGGTAGGTGATGATCTTATTAAATAGGGGACCAGACTTAAGGGGGCCTACTCTTTTAGTATATTGTAAGGCTGGCGAAGATACAGAGAAATAGCCTCATCTACTCTGGGGAATTTTGAAAGCAAAAGGCTTCACTATTGAGCCAATTGATCTTTGTTCACTGGGCATTACTATGTGTGTGTGTGGACATTGGATGAGGGGGGATTTGGCTGCTTTGTGGTATCCACCACTGGATGCTAACCTGCCAGTAACACTTGCAGCTTAAGTAACACAGATATGTGAAGTATAGGAGGGGAACTGTAACTGGCATAAGTTCACTGATGCCTTCAATGTGTATTGGCACCATCAGAAAAGGTGTATGTGTTAAATTAGGCTATGATTGAAAACTACACCAGTGACTGTGTCCTGTGCCCTCTGACACTGTAAGAATCACAGCTATAAGCTACTCCTGGTTGTAATGCCAGTGAAATCCTAAATTGAGGCTTGCAATAGCTTGGATCAGTTAGATAATTGTTTCATGAGCCTTTTGTTTAATTAGTTCCCCTGAATTGGAGTTTGTGTTTGTGCAAGGGTGAATGTGCAAACCCTGTTTGTTTATTTTAAGATGTTCAACCAGTGTTATGGTAAATCACCTTTATTGACATTCTGAAGTCCACCTGTTTTATACGTGCACAGATATTTTCAGTGTCTATGTACAGGCATGTGTCTTTAGAACATAACCCCCTTGAGATTGACAGACGCAGTTGTTAAATCAGTACAGCTGGGTTTACTGACATGCTACATCAGAGAAATAAAGAAATGATCAATTTAAATTAAGTGTTTTATTTAAATGTCTTAAATACTATACAGTTAACACTGCTTCATTTTATTTGTGCTTTTCTCAATGCTCTTTTTACCTTTTAAACTGCTTTAGAACGTAAAGATTTAAATTTATAAAGCACCTCTTCATGGTGTCCCACAGCTCCCTGGAATCAATTAAAGATAAAAGTGTGGGGCTGGATGAACACAGCAGGCCAACCAGCATCTTAGGAGCACAAAAGCTGGCGTTTCGGACCTAGACCCTTCATCAGAAAAAGGGTCTTTTTCTGATGAAGGGTCTAGGCCCGAAACGCCAGCTTTTGTGCTCGTGAGATGCTGCTTGGCCTGCTGTGTTCATCCAGCCCCACACTTTGTTATCTCGGATTCTCCAGCATCTGCAGTTCCCATTATCTCTGGAATCAATTAGATTTTTTTTGAAGTGTCGTCACTGTTGTAACGAAAACATAAGGCCATGTCTAGTTTGTATGTTATATATTATCTGTCAGACTGATCCTTCAGTCTTGTGCGACTCAGTTGCCCTTTAATTATTTTTTTCCCACAGACAACTGAAATTTTAAACAACATGAAACAAATTAAACTTATGGTGAGCCAGTCAGTCATTTGGACATTTCAACCTTGGGGAATTTTTGCAACAAACTATTTTGTGAATATTACTCCTTGGTATTTATGGCAAGGGCAGCTAGGAATCATAGAATCCCTACGGTGTAGAACTGGCCCTTTGGCCCAACAGGTCCACAGTGAACCTCAGAGCATCCCACCCAGATCAACACCCACCCCCCCCACCCCCAAATAACACACTTAATCGAACCCTATGGGCAATTTAGCATGGCCAATCCACCTGGCCTGCACATCTTTGAACTCTGGGAGGAAACTGGAGCACCCGAAGGAAATCCACGCAGACACGGGAGAATGTGCAGCCTCGACACGCACAGTCGTCCGAGGGTGGAATTGAACCCAGGTCTCTGACGCTGTGAGGTGGCAGTGCTAACCACTGTGCCCCAGTGGCACCGATGGGCAATAAATGCTGACCAGCCAGCAATGCCCACATCCCATAAATAGATAGAGGGGGAAAAAAAACTTTCCCCTCTCACCTTTAAACTTAAGCCATCTAGTTTTGGACTCCTCTACACTGGGAAAAAGACCTTGGTTATTCACCCTATCCATGCTCCTCATGATACCATGAACCTCTATGAAGTCAACTCTCAGCATCCAACACTATAGGAGGAAAAAAAAAATAGCTTATTCAGCCTCTCCTAATAGCTCAAACCCTCCAATTCTGGCCACATGCTTGTAAACACCAAAAGACTTCACGTGATGTACAGTTTAGAACCGCCAAGTAGATTGTGACAGTGGTAGTCATTCTGGTTGAAAGTGCAAATGTATGAATTAGGAGCAGAAGTCAGCTACTTGTCCACTCGAATCTGTCCTTCATTCAATAAGATCGTGGCCAATCTGATTTATTCCGCATTCTGCTTCTTCTAATAATCATTGACCTTCTTGCTTATTTAAAGTTTTGGAAAGATCTGTAGTTTGGGTTGTGGCGTGAGGTTGTTGATTTGTTCGCTGAACTGGCTTGTTCTTGTTCAAGTGTTTCGTCACCATGTTAGGTGACGTCATCAGTGGAGCCTCAGATGAAGCAATGTCATTCCACTCCGCTTGGAATTTATACTGTCTGGTCCATTATGGTGAGTAGTGTCATTTTTGGCTTTGATCCGTCTGGGTTTGTATAGCATGGTGACAAAACGTCTGAATGAGACCGAGCAAGTCAACAACCTCACTTCTTGCTTACCTTAAATCTATCGAACTCTGCCTTAAAAAGATGACAATTCTCCTTTTTGCAGCTTTTTGAGGAGCAAAGTTCCAAAGATACAGGATCCCTGAGGGGGGAGAAAAGTCCCTCGCTTCTGTTCTGAATGGATGATGCCTTATTTTTATAAATGACCCATAAATCTAGATTCTTCTACAAAAGGAAACATGCTTTCCACATGTACCTCATCAAGATCCCTCAGGATTTGTTTCGATCAAGTTAGGTCTAGGTCTTATACTCAAGCAGATATGAATCTGTCCTGTTCAACCTTGCCTCACAGGACAGTGTCCTGTCAGTCTGCCCCTCCCCCATTCTGTCCAGTAAACCTCTGAACTGCTTCCACTGCATTTACATCTTTCTTTAAATGTGTAGACCAGTGCTGTATACTGTACTGCAGAAGTGGTTTTAACAATGCTCTGTATAACTGAAGCAAGTTTAAGTCTCCTCGTACGAGGTGATAGCGTTCCTCATTATTTGTTGTATCTGAATTTGAAATTCATGCCGAAGGACACTGATTCCTCAGCATCTGAGTCTATAATCTCTTGCCATTTAGTTGTGGTTTTTTTATTATTACTACCAAAATGGATAATTTCACATTTTCTCAGCTTATGCTCCATTTTCCAGGTATTTTCCTATTCTGTTTACCCATTTATAATTTTTATGCCCTTTTAATAAATTACTTTCCTATCTAAATTTGTCATGAGCAAATTTTAGCAACCACATCTTTGATCCCTCTATCCGAATCCATGCAAATGTTGCCTTTTGGAAATCGTCAAGGTTAAGGGCATTTAAATGGTCATTGGATAAACATATGTATAATAATGGAATAGTGTAGGTTAGATGGGCTTTTGTTTTGTTTCACAGGTTGGCGTAACATCGAGGGCGGAAGGGTCTGTACTGTGCCCTAGTTTTCTATGTTCTATCTAAATGTAGTGCTTCCCTTTTATTTTGAGTGCAAGTTACTTCCTCAAAGAACTCCAAGAAATTGGTGAAACATGATAGCCCTTACATCCACTCCCCCTCCCATTCTTTAGATGACATGTCCATCATGGGCCTCCTGCAGTGCCACAATGATGCCACCCGAAGATTGCAGGAATAGCAACTCATATTCTGCTTGGGAACCCTGCAGCCCAATGGTATCAATGTGGACTTCACCAGCTTCAAAATCTCCTCTTCCCCCACCGCATCCCAAAACCAGTCCAGTTCGTCCCCTCCCCCCACTGCACCACACAACCAGCCCAGCTCTTCCCCTCTACCCACTGCATCCCAAAACCAGTCCAACTTGTCTCTGCCTCCCCAACCTGTTCTTCCTCTCACCCATCCTTCCTCCCACCCCAAGCCGCACCTCCATCTCCTACCTACTAACCTCATCCCACCTCCTTGACCTGTCCGTCTTCCCTGTACTGACCTATCCCCTCCCTACCTCCCCACCTATACTCTCCTCTCCACCGATCTTCTTTTCTCTCCATCTTCGGTCCGCCTCCCCCCCCCCCCCCCCCATTTATTCCAGAGCCCTCACCCCATCCCCATCTCTGAAGGGTCTAGGCCTGAGACGTCAGCCTTTGTGCTCCTGAGATGCTGCTGGGCCTGCTGTGTTCATCCAGCCTCACATTTTATTATCTTGGATTCTCCAGCATCTGCAGTTCCCATTAGCCCTTACATAAAACCATCTTGACTCCTCCTGACTGCCTCAAATATTTCCAAATGTCCTGCTAAAGCATCTTGAATAACCACTTCTATCATCTTCCCTTTGACAGATGATATGCTAAAGGGCCTCTAATTTCCTTCTGTCTCCCTTTTTGAATAAATCTACTACTTGCATTTGCTATTTTCCATCTAATGAACACTCCCCGAATCATTTGATATGGTTGTGGTTATTGATGGTATTGTTAGTTTAACAAATTTTGCATATGAGGTCATCAGACAGTTTAAATGATGGCTGGTACTTCAACGATTTCTTAAATTGTTGAAAATAGCATTGAAGTTTGATGATCAGTGCTCAATGTGTTCAAAAGCAAATTGTTTAAATCAAGTTTAAAAAGTGGAATTTGGTCTGAGATTCTGTTTGCAATCACTCATGATTTTACTCATTTAAAATTAAGTTGATTAAATAAGGGCACTTTTGTTTGGTGTGGAATGAAATTTGTTTTATTGTTTTGCCTTTTTGCCTTTTTTTATGTCGAATCCTTTACCAAGTAGCATCCTTGATAATTCAAGGATTACCAAACCATAGCATATGTCTTTACTTTATTCTGGGACAGGACAAGGTAAACAGGCCCAAAGTCTAATTAGCTGGAATGATGGTCGAACTCTTCGCTATTTATGTTGTTCTGAACCACATGCTAGCTTTTCAACCAACTGAGTTGGCTGTTTTCCCATCTCTCATCTCCACCTGGACTATGTACAGTGTCCCTCATTATACACTGACACAGCTGCATGAAGGTGAATGACCGATTTGTTATTTCAATGATTCTAAGTGACACTTGAGAACCAAATATTTCATGCAACTGAAGTGAATGAATGGGTTAGTTAATCTACTGATCTGTCATCTGAGAGTGGAATTTTTGTTAAAGGATGCAATGTGAGACATCTGAACAAACAGCCAAGAGCAAATTGTTGTGAAAGCAGTAAAATCAACGTACACAGTGTAAGTTTATGGTTCCTGTGGTTTACACAGTTAGAGTTGATTATGGTAAAAAGCTTGTATTGCTTATTTCTTGCTTTATAAAGACAATCACTCTATTCTGCAGCACAGATCATTGGGTGCTCAGTACCTTCTTTCGAAAGCAATCATTAATTGTGTTTGAGTCCGAGGAGCAAGTGATGACTGCCTTAGCAAAGCATCACTGTTCTATCCAATCTTGACCTTACCCTCATGCTTGCAGAGGCCCAATATCGATACAGTGACTGGATAGAACAGGCTGCAATGGTTTTTGAATGTGTTGTACTGAAGAAATCCACCAAGGCTCCTTAAACAGTACCTGCCAAACCCACAACCACCACCATGTAGAAAGTCAAGGAAGCAGATGGATGGGAGTACCAGAGATAATGGGAACTGCAGATGCTGGAGAATTCCAAGATAATAAAATGTGAGGCTGGATGAACACAGCAGGCCAAGCAGCATCTCAGGAGCACAAAAGCTGACATTTCGGGCCTAGACCCTTCAGAGAGGGGGATGGGGTGAGGGAACTGGAATAAATAGGGAGAGAGGGGGAGGCGGACTGAAGATGGAGAGTAAAGAAGATAGGTGGAGAGAGTGTAGGTGGGGAGGTAGGGAGGGGATAGGTCAGTCCAGGGAAGACGGACAGGTCAAGGAGGTGGGATGGGGTTAGTAGGTAGCTGGGGGTGCGGCTTGGGGTGGGAGGAAGGGATGGGTGAGAGGAAGAACCGGTTAGGGGGGCAGAGACAGGTTGGACTGGTTGTGTGGTGCAGTGGGGGGAGGGGACGAACTAGGCTGGTTTAGGGATGCAGTAGGGGAAGAGGAGATTTTGAAACTGGTGAAGTCCACATTGATACCATATGGCTGCAGGGTTCCCAGGCGGAATATGAGTTGCTGTTCCTGCAACCTTCGGGTGGCATCATTGTGGCACTGCAGGAGGCCCATGATGGACATGACATCTAGAGAATGGGAGGGGGAGTGGAAATGGTTTGCGACTGGGAGGTGCAGTTGTTTGTTGCGAACTGAGCGGAGGTGTTCTGCAAAGCGGTCCCCAAGCCTCCGCTTGGTTTCCCCAATGTAGAGGAAGCCGCACCGGGTACAGTGGATGCAGTATACCACATTGGCAGATGTGCAGGTGAACCTCTGCTTAATGTGGAATGTCATCTTGGGGCCTGGGATGGGGGTGAGGGAGGAGGTGTGGGGACAGGTGTAGCATTTCCTGCAGTTGCAGGGGAAGGTGCCGGGTGTGGTGGGGTTGGAGGGCAGTGTGGAGCGAACAAGGGAGTCACGGAGAGAGTGGTCTCTCCGGAAAGCGGACAGGGGAGGGGATGGAAAAATGTCTTGGGTGGTGGGGTTGGATTGTAAATGGCGGAAGTGTCGGAGGATAATGCGTTGTATCCGGAGGTTGGTAGGGTGGTGTGTGAGAACGAGGGGGATCCTCTTGGGGCGGTTGTGGCGGGGGCGGGGTGTGAGGGATGTGTTGCGGGAAATACGGGAGACACGGTCAAGGGCGTTCTCGATCACTGTGGGGGGAAAGTTGCGGTTCTTAAAGAACTTGGACATCTGGGATGTGCGGGAGTGGAATGTCATTCGTGGGAGCAGATGTGGCGGAGGCGGAGGAATTGGGAATAGGGGATGGAATTTTTGCAGGAGGGTGGGTGGGAGGAGGTGTATTCTAGGTAGCTGTGGGAGTCGGTGGGCTTGAAATGGACATCAGTTACAAGCTGGTTGCCTGAGATGGAGACTGAGAGGGCCAGGAAGGTGATGGATGTGATGGAGATGGCCCAGGTGAACTGAAGGTTGGGCTGGAAGGTGTTGGTGAATTGGATGAACTGTTCGAGCTCCTCTGGGGAGCAAGAGGCGGCGCCGATACAGTCATCAATGTACCGGAGGAAGAGGTGGGGTTTGGGGCCAGTGTAGGTGCGGAAGAGGGACTGTTCCACGTAACCTACAAAGAGGCAGGCATAGCTGGGGCCCATGTGGGTGCCCATGGCCACCCCCTTAGTCTGTAGGAAGTGGGAGGAGTCAAAAGAGAAGTTGTTGAGTGTGAGGACGAGTTCAGCTAGGCGGATGAGAGTGTCGGTGGAGGGGGACTGGTCGGGCCTGCGGGATAGGAAGAAGCGGAGGGCCTTAAGGCCATCTCCATGCGAAATGCAGGTGTACAGGGACTGGACGTCCATGGTGAATATGAGGTGTTGGGGGCCAGGGAATTGGAAGTCCTGGAGGAGGTGGAGGGCGTGGGTGGTGTCACGGACGTAGGTGGGGAGTTCCTGGACCAAAGGGGAGAAAATGGAGTCCAGATAGGTGGAGATGAGTTCGGTGGGGCAGGAGCAGGCTGAGACGATGGGTCGACCAGGGCAGGCAGGTTTGTGGATTTTGGGAAGGAGATAGAAACGGGCCGTGCGGGGTTGGGGAACAGTGAGGTTGGAGGCTGTGGGTGGGAGGTCCCCTGTGGTGATGAGGTCGTGAATGGTGTTGGAGATGATGGTTTGGTGCTCGGGTGTGGGGTCATGATCGAGGGGGCGGTAGGAGGTGGTGTCGGAGAGTTGGCGTCTGGCTTCGGCGATGTAGAGGTCAGTGCGCCATACTACCACTGCGCCACCCTTGTCTGCGGGTTTGATGGTGAGGTTGGGGTTGGAGCGGAGGGCCACTGCCTGCAATTTCCCCTCCAAGCCATTCACCATCCTGAAATAGAAATATATTGCCGTTCCTTCAGTGTCACTGGGTCGAAATCCTGGAAAACCCTCCCTAACGGCTTTGTGGGTCTACCTACATCATGTGGGCTGCAGCGGTTCAAGAACCAGCGCACTCCCACCTTTCAAGGATAACTGGGGACGAGTCATATATGCTGCCTCACACAGCGATGCCTACATTCAATGAAAGAATGATAATAAAAATAAGTTCTCTATACCTCCCCACATCACAATCAGATTAGATTGCGAACTTGCTAAAACTGAACTAATATTTAGCTGTCAGTTAAGCAAATATCATTGTTCCAGTGACTGACGGTGAAACTGTTGTATCCATGGTTGTGTAGCTGAGGTGCTTGTGTATGAACTTGTTTACAGCCTTTGCATGATGACCATACCATCGGCTTCCACATCTCCCAATATGTCCAGTTGGGTGGGACAATACTCACATGGTTCTGTTCTTACCTACCTACCTAATCACAACCAGAGAGCAACTTACACCAGCTTCTTCTCCTGCTCCTTTTGCCCTTAGTGTTTCCCAAGGATTCCACCCTGGTCCCTTCCATTCTCCCCGCTACATACAGTATGTAAACACACTGCTTGTTTACATTGTAGGTATTTTCTAATCACTCTGGTCAGAGATATTATTGCACACCACTGAAACAGGGGGCACTTGAACCCAGGCCACCTAGTTCAGAGATAGGAACACTACCACACAATAGAAGCACTCCAAAACGCACCTTTATTTACACACAGTTAATCACACAGAGATCACTGACAATACCCAGCACTGTCTCAGCAACATGTGTCTCTGTACTGTTAGACTGTGTGTGTCCAACATCCAAAACTGGATGAGCAGAAATTTCTTCAAGTTAAATATTGAGAAGGCTGAAACCATTCAGTTTGGTTAACCAAAATTAAACAGGCTATTAACCCTGTTCTCTACCAACTGATTGTTTGTCTCCCTGGCAATTGACTGAGTCTTATCCAGACTGTTTAGAACCTTAATTTCATACTTGACACCGAGATGAACTTTGGGCCATATTTTACTGCAACAAAGCTGGTCTGCTTGCGCTGCTGTTATATTACCTGTCTCTGCTTTATCAGCTCCTGAAACCATCATGCATTCCTTTGTTCCTCCACACTAGACAAGCCCAACTCACCCTGGCTAGCCTCCAGAATTCTTCCTTCTGTGAACTTAGGCAACAGGGTGTTGGATGACTATCACCTTATTCCAACATGCTCTGTTCATCTGCCACCCCTTTCTATTTCTCCAACCTCCTCTGTTTCCTCAAACCTTCCTCTAATTCTGACCTTGCTCACTTCTAATTTTAATTGTACTGCCATGCCTTTAGTTGCATAGACCCTAAGCTCTAGAATTGCCTCTCTTAAACCTCTCCACCTATCCTTTCTCCTTTTAACACATTCCCAAAACCCTTCATCTTTGTCAAAGATTGGGCAGATGGCCCAAAATTTTCTCCTCCCTGGGCGGTCCCTCAAAACTGAGGACGTGGGTGCTGAAGTGACTAAACAGTCCAAAATTGGCTTTACACACTTCCACGGATGGAGGAAGTGATGTTTGATGAGGTTGTTGAGTGGGATGCTTGTGTTTTTTTTAAAATTTTTTTGCACACTGCTTCTGCTAGTTACCTTGGCCTGCACTAGGGCTTTTCCAGGCTTTTTGGAGATGCTTGAAAAGGTTAGCATCCTCATGGATACTGCTTCTCCTATTTTGTGTGGCCTTGGGCAAGATACTCCCAAAGGTTGGTGGAGATATTGCGTTCTTCTCAAGGAGGTTTTGAAGATATTTTTATATCAGTTCCTCTGCCATCTTGCTAACTTTTTATCGTAACTCTTCCAAAGTAGTGAGCTTGTTTTAGAAGTCTTGTCAGGCATATAATGAGGGCCATCAATTGCAACTGATTGAGGAACTGGTCACACTCAATGCTGGCCTGAGAGGTTACTGATATTGGAACTAATCCTGCCACTGGATTTACAACTGCTCTTTCTGTGTCTCTATCAAATGCTGTCTTATAACACCCCTCTAAAGTCCTTTGAATGATTTATGATAAAGGCACTGTATGAAAACTTGTTGTAGTGTTCCTGCACCTTGGAGGAATATTGGGATGAATAGAAAGATCAGTATAAGGAATCTCAGTTTTGCTCTTAGGATTACAAACTGCAATGTTAATTTGCACTGCTCAAATACCATAGGGTTTTGCAACTTAAAAAAAAATCAAGTGAAGCATTAG
Organism: Stegostoma tigrinum; assembly: GCF_030684315.1. Lineage (NCBI taxonomy): Eukaryota > Metazoa > Chordata > Chondrichthyes > Orectolobiformes > Stegostomatidae > Stegostoma > Stegostoma tigrinum. The sequence goes on along the minus strand of NC_081384.1, from coordinate 7,267,593 downwards.
TTTAACTATGTAGGACAATGTTACTTTTCAAAGCAGCAAAGGGAATATTCTGAGATGGAAGGCTGCAGTTTGCTAAAAATCTGGAGGTTCTGTGTAGCCAGAGACATCCACAGCCTGCCAACCAAACACCTCTTGCTGTCTTGCTCTCTGTCTGTCCCTTTACGTAGGTGCAAACCAGAAACCTTGAATAAAAATATCCTAACGATGAAAGGTCTTCTAGTTCAACTGTCAAAGTGAAGAACAACTGTTGTTTGACAGCCAACAGTGTCGCCATTGCTGAAATAAAAAAATTGAAACAATTTAACCCTCCATTGAGATGTGTACTTTCAATCTTCAAAATTTTGTCATCTTAGTTTTTTCTCTCTTGCCCATAATGTGTATCAAACCCTCTGACTTTTTAAAAATCGAAAGGCTCTGACTTTTTGCTGTCTTAGTCATAATTGATTGTGTGTGTGTGTGTGTGTTTTAAAATGCGTAGTAGTACATTAGTAATTCTTTTTGTTTTACAATAAATATTTTTGTTTGTTCATGATGAACCTGATCTGAATTTTTTTCTGATTAGCAATTAGTTATCTTGGTGGCATTTTGCCCATTTTATGACAGCGTGTGGAAAAGTGGGGTGCAATTATTGTCATACTCTTCCCAGTTAGGTTGGGACATCAGAACACTTCTATCTAAGTTCACCTTGTTTCAGAAAAAACAACAGTGGATATGAATATCTCACAGTCTGTTTGTTTGTATTTTTTAAAATCATTCTTACATGGATCATTGTAATCAATGGCTTATTAGTAATGGAATGGTGATAAAGGACATTTGCTCCTTAATGCCTCTGTTTAGTAGCTAAACCATGCATGTCACGTTTGACCCTCCTTTCTTTGCTGTGTAATTCAACTTGGCCATGCCTGCTATACATGTTCTTGGATAGAATACAGGGCAATCAACAAGAATTTCTGCTCTTGATCATGGCTGCTGGATTTCTGCTGCCCTGACAAACATGGATCTAGGCAACGACAGGGCTATCACTTTGCTGGTTTGCCCGGCACTTCCGGAATGTTTGTACATGAGTAATTCATTGCATTTGACTGTTTCAGAATGTACCCAATATCTGGAAAGCGTATCCAAGGACAGAGTTGAGGATTCTTGGCAGAATAGAGAGAAAATAGAATCATCCACCAGATTTTTTTATTCTTGGAAAAAACGGATAAAAGTCACTTGCTCGGTGGAAAATTGCAACAGCTTAGAAGCGCAGAATTCCACATTTTCAGTGTCCTACAAATGACAGTTCTGCAGTGTGCAATCGTATAGTGACTAATATTCTCTAACCTATTGATAAGGTTTGGAATAAAACAGGAAATGCCAGCAACACGCTCAATTTGGATGATATTGATTGTTTGATCTCTTGATCACTTTGATTTTGTTTCAGATTGTCAGCATGTGCAATAATATTTGCCTTTTTATGCTTAATTTGGACATAATTGTCTTACTTTAAGTCCAATTTTGGCAGCAGATGCAGTACCAGATTTTGCCACTAGATATCTCTGTATTTTGTCAAATACTGTCAGCATTTATGCTAAATTTCTATACCTTAGGCGAACGAAACATTTATCCCCTTTTGCACAGGGTTAGATACTGAGATGCAGCATTCTTTAGCAAGCATTCTTTACAAGAATGTTTTTTGTCAATGGGCAAGCAAAACTTGAGCCTTACTTCCTGAAATGGAGAAGGCCTTTCTCCACCATTGCTTCATGTTAAACTGGGCAAGAGGACATGTGTTCAAACTAGAGACAGATACTTTGAACTGATTTCTGGAGATTCTTCCGTAAGTGTTGTCATTATGTAGGCTAGAATTCCAGGAAGGATAAGTGAAACAAAATTGCAGAATCTTTTCAAAAATTATTGACTACTGAATGAGCTTCCATCGGATTGGTGATATAAAATAAGCAATACACTTCTTTATTCTCAATTATCTTGTTATTGTATTGTTCCTCTAACCTTAGAGAAATGTCTCTATCCATTTCTGTGGAGAGCCTTGCCCCTGTTTATGAAATTAGTTTACAATGTACACCAGTGTCTGTTGCAAAACCTCAGAACGGGAAATTAGAAAATGAATGCGGTACAGATTACAAGGGTAAAAAAATGCAGTTTTATCAGCTGATGGAAGGAGATATGATACAATTAGCAAAAAAAACTATGTACTGAGGTGATGACTTCCTAAATTTGGGGTAGTGGCATAGGAGTAGTGTTAATGGAAGTACCTGTATAATATGAGTGTGGGTATAGTCTTTCAAGGGTGTGGGCATTGCTGGATAGTCCACCATTTATGGTACATACCTAATTGCCCTTTAAAACGTGCATGTGAGTTGCCTTCTTGAGTCATTGTTACCCTCTAAGGACTCCAATGTTGCATGTGGGGAGTTCCAGGATTTTCACCACTGAGGGAATGGCAGTATATTTCCAAGTCTGGATGTCTGGCTTGGCAGGAAAATTGCAGATAGTGGCATTCTTTGGTATCCGTTGCCCTTGTACTCCTAGATGGTGGAGGCCATGAGTTTAGAAATCGCTGTGAAGGGGACCTTGGTGATTTGCTGAAGTGCATCTTGTAGATGGTAATACTACTGCCGCTTGTGCATTGATGGTAGAGAGAGTGAATGCTTAAGGCTGTGAGTAGGATGTTGATGCTGTGGTTACAGAAAGAAAATGACACATACTAAGGACCTGAATTGATAGTAGAGATCAGCCACTGCTTGAATAGAGAAAGGACAGGATAACAGTTGGGCATCTTGTCTTCCTCTGTTTTGGCATAAAAAGACCGGCCCAAACGTTAATCTGCTTTTTGTACCAGATGCATGGCTGTTTGGAGGAGAGGTGATCTGATGAGTGTGCAGTTTCATAGTAAAGGGTTGAAGTAGAACAGAGACTTGGGGGTTTAGGAACATAATACTTTGACAGTTGCATCGCAGGTAGACTATGGTTACACTTATCACACTTGGCTTCGTTGCTCAGACCTTTGGATAAAGGAGTTAGGATGTCATGTTGAGGTCGCACTGGATTTTGGTGAGGCCTCTCCTGGAATATTGTATGCAGTGCTGCTATAGGAAAACTATTAAAGTAGACAAGGTTCAGACAAGATTTATCAGGATTTTGCCAAGAATGAGGAGTTTGTTGTAAAATAAGCTGGATAAGCTTGGACTTCTTTCTCTGGTGTTTAAGAACTTGAGGGGTGACCTTTCAGAGATTTATAAAATCGTGAGGGATATACGTAAGGTGATTTTTATCAAAATCGTCTCCTTTAAAGTAGGAGAGCTTAAAACTAAGGGACATATTTTAAAGATTGTAGTGATTGTAGCCAGGTGGATCTCAAAGAACATGAACCAGGTTAACAGCCCCAGTCAAGGAACTCAGTCAGGGAGCCCTAGCTGACAGGGATAAACAGGGGCGTCAGAGGTTCTGCTCACTCTGAGAGCTGGCCCTGAGGAAGCTGTAGTAGTGTCAAGTGTTATGCATGTGTACATAAATGGTCACTTGATAACTAGATACAGATAGTTCTGCTATAACATGTGTTTTGTTAACATGAATTGGCTCTCATGCGATGAATGAATAGTGGATGCTGTTTGGATAATGCGAACTTTCTGTTGTATAGGTACAGCAATTTTCTATAGCAATTTACCTATAATTGTGATTTTCTTTAGTGCGAGGTCACACAAGAACACAACTATCACGTTACAGGAGAACTACCTGTTTTGGCCTCTGTAGAGTTATTTCAAAGGTGAGAGGATAAAGATTTAAAAAGGAAATGAGAGACAGCCTTTACAAGGAGAGTGGTTAGTGTGTTGAGCAAACTGCCAGAGAAAGTGGTGGATATGGGTACAGTTACAACATTTAAAAGACATTTGGATAAATACATAAATAAATACCCATCCCTTCCTCCCACCCCAAGCCGCACCCCCAGCTACCTACTAACCTCATCCCACCTCCTTGACCTGTCCGTCTTCCCTGGACTGACCTATCCCCTCCCTACCTCCCCACCCACACCTTCTCCACCTATCTTCTTTACTCTCCATCTTCGGTCCGCCTCCCCCTCTCTCCCTATTTATTCCAGTTCCCTCCCCCCATCCCCCTCTCTGATGAAGGGTCTAGGCCCGAAACGTCAGCTTTTGTGCTCCTGAGATGCTGCTTGGCCTGCTGTGTTCATCCAGCCTCACATTTTATTATCTTGGATAAATACATGGTTTGGAGGGATATGTACCAAATGCAGGCAGGTGGGAGTAGTTTAGTTTGGGAACATGGTCCAACATGGATTTGTTGGATTGAAGGGTTTTTTTCTGTGCTGTATGACTCTTTTGACTCTGAATATTGAAATCATTCCACATTCCACTGTGAGTAGCAAATGTAGGACACTCCACCCATCACTGCGGCTCTGTATTTTGAAGTCTTTTGAATTATACTATATGCACATGTTTTGTAGAAAGGAGTGAAATGAATGAAATAATAATTTATGGTTTAATTTTTGATCTTTTCTAAGTGAAGTATGGGTTGCTGTCTCAGTAACATTTAGCTTCAGTACATATGACACTTGTGATATTCTTGGTGTGAACAATAAGGCTGTTGAAATGAGTGTTGCTTGTGTTGGATCAAATTGATTGCAATGTGGTTTTGATTTCTCTTATGTTTGTGTTTTGTTTGTTGCCTCATAAGTGGGGACTTTGTTACTGATAACAGTTGATGCTCCCAGGCATAGGTGTGTGTTTATTTTCTTTCAATTCTTATTGTTTATAGCGATCTTTGTCAAAGCTTCCATCGCAGGAGCTGGATAAAGTAACAATGAACATGGGTTTAGTCCGCCAGGTCAGATTATAAAATGATACCTTGCATCTGTATGCTTTACCACGATTTCCTTTGTGCTGCACTGCATGTACTGCTGTAGGTGCTGTGTGGTTTGCGACTAACATGCTGTAAAAAGACAGCAATTTCACAACCTGAAATGAATTGTTAGTTTACTTTGAACGGTTTTGTGCAATGTGTTAAGTACTAGCCGCAAATACCTAGTTAAGAATCCAGATTTGGCTAATTGCATTTCTGACAAGCACATGAAGAACGGGTAATAGCCACAACCTCTGAGCATGTGATCCTGACACTCATAATTGCACGGTGCATGTGTGTTGACATTTCTTGTTTAACTTCTTAACAAAGATAACATAACATGCTTTTTGTTTTCCCAGCAAAGAGAAGGTTAGAGTGTATGTGTATTTTAATCATTGACTGTGCTTAACTTGCTTGGTTATTATTTGCTGCTTCATAAGGCTGTCCACCACAGACGAAAAGACTGGACTTCAGCACGATGGAAACAGCAGCAAGATTGGAGCTGTCACTGTGGCAGCTCAATCAATCACTGTACCACTACCCCAGGCCAGCAGGAAAAGCAGAATGATCCAATAACTGTTGGCTGTAACAAGCATGGAAAGAAGCATCCAGTCGATGCTTTGTGCAGAGAGGGTGGGGGCTTAGTGAAGCAGGTCTGGAGAAAGAATAGGACTGTTCTGGGCAAAGAATGGGGCTGCCTTTGGACAGGAAGCAAGTTTGGCTCTGGTGCTTCTCATCCTCTGAGTTAACAATCGCTACAATAAAGTCAAAGTAATCCTTACTACTGCTAGACAAACAATGTACATCTGCTAAATTCATGCCTGAATTCTTAGTCCTGATTAGAAAAGATTGCCAGCTGGTAGATGTATATTATGTGTTAACTGCATCTATTAGTCTAGTGCAGAAAGCATCTACTGGAATTATAGGATGTGGCCAGTCACTTTCTGCTTACACCATGTTAGGAAAGCACATTTGGAATAATGTAAAGCTAGTGATAGCATTGTTTTACATTAGAGTCAAATCATTGCAAGATAGGAGACTAATAAGTTAAATTCATGTTCATCAAGTTGAGGAATAGTGGAGATGGGAAGTGGAATGATTAATTGTATACACCAAGCACTTTGTTTTAATCAGATGCAAAACTGTAAATGAGTGAGAGTACTTTACTTCGTTAACAGTGTGAGGGTTTCTCTTTAATGAACCGTAATGATATTTTCCTTGCCTGCCACAAAAGTTCATGAGGCCTGTAATGGAGATTCCCAGTAGCATGGCATTAATGTACATGCTAAAAGAATTAGACTGAGTCTAAGGCTACCATAATTTTGTTTAATTCAAGACCATTGGACACTGATGACATACTTCTCTGATGTTACTGTTCCCAGCTCCCTGGATTGCTGAATTTTTATTTAATCAGAGACAGATTGCCTCTGTGGTTAGGATATCACTGAATTGTTTCACTTTGTGGGCATCAACAACAGCCTGCTTTTATATAGTCCCTTTTGATGTTTAAAAAAATGTCCGAAGCCCCTTCACATGAGTGTTATTGAACAAAATTTGATTCTGTGCCTCATTTTAAAAAAAATAGTATGACCAGTAACCAACAACTCAGTCAGAGAGGTAGCTTTAAATGGTGAATTGGAGAGACAAAAGAAGAAATTAGGAAGGGAATTCCTGAGATTAGGGCCGAAAGCAAGGCTGACACTGTTGGATGATTTAAAATGAGGGATACAGTTTGAACCACGGTTGGAGGATTTGATTTGTCTTAAGGGAGTGTAGGGCTGGAGAAGTGTAAGTATTTGAAAATAAGTGTTGGGATTTTAAAACTGAGTCATTACTGAACCAGAAGCTCATGTAGGCCAGTGAGCATAAAGATGGATATCCAGTCTTTTCAAGTAGGGGCGATGTCTGACAAAGTAAATATGTACCACCACACTGAGTAGTAGTTGATCTGCATTAGCTTCCTATTGCTGTGGCACTTTTCTGAACTTTGACTGATTTTTGGAAAGCCATGCACGTAAAGAAAAATATGACATCTGTCCTTAGCCGAGCATCAGCTTGGCTTGTTTGACAGTAGGCATGCGTCAAATGGCTTCAAGCCCCATCCTAGAGCTTCAGCAAATATTGACAATTCAGCCTGTGACTGAATGATTAAGGTGCATTGTTGGTATAGTTGTCCTTGAAAAGATACATTAAACTGATGTCAAAGGACTTTTTTTCTTACCAGTTCAGTATCCCAGCCAACATTGCTCCCCGATAAGAGCCACCAAGCGTAGATGAGCTGGTCATTTATCTCATTTCTGTTTGTGCAAATTATTGTGAAGAATAAATACTGCATTGCACAGAATCACAGAATGGTTACAAGAGTGGAAACAAACCTCTTAGCCTGTCATGTCTGAAGGAATATTTCACGTAGCACCATTCTCCACATCTCTACATTCTCTTTCTTTTCAGATAATGATCCACTATCTCTTGGAAAGTCTTGATAAATTCAGATTCAGTCATGCTGTCAAGCCTCACGTGCCAGATCCTAACTGTGAGAATGTTTACTCTTATAGTGGCACTCCCTTTTCCAATTACTTTTAACTCTGTGCCCTCTGGTTCTTGATTCCACCAATGGAAATATTTTTACCTGTCAACTCAATCCAAATCCTTAATGATTTTGAATACCTGTATCTAATCCCCTTTCAACTTTCTCTTAATTTCTCCAGCCTAACTACGGAACTGGCTCCAGGAATGAAGAATTTGATTCTCTCAAATCTTTTTTTTTTGCATGCTCTCTAATTGTTTCATATCTTTGGTGCCCAGAACCAGACAAAATACTCTAGTTGATGCTGCACCAGTGCTCTGTATAAGGTTAACATAACTTGCTAAATTCAACTTGCTGCAAAACATTATCATGTAATATGAGGCGAATCTGCATCCCTTTTAAGGACGCAAGATGTGATTAGTAAGGTCATTCGGAGTGATGGTGAAAGTGGACCTTGAAACAAAATGTAAATACTGTTCCTTATTTTCGCACATTGTAACAATGGTTTAGGGACTCTGGGATTCTGTACCTTGATCACAAACCTTTATTAAAGGGTTAGTTCAGGCCATTCTTGGCAGCAGATCTGAATGGAACTATCTGATTTATAGGGTCCTCAGCCTTGTTTTGGACTCTCCATCACCTGCAAAGGAGGAGCCTGTTACACTATCAAGCTGGCGATATTGACAATGTCCAGTCTACAAAATAATAACCTCTCTTCTTTTACCTCTCTTTTTTATCGCAATGTTTCTCTCATTCTGCTGTTTCAATTTTGTGGGTTTCCTTTCCTCTTGCTTCCTTCACTATTTTTGTTTATCATTAGTAAGCAATTACATTCTTCTTATGTCATTCTCCTCTGCTGGTTCTCGCTCCCTATTTAAATTATTTCTCACTCTTTTTTTTTACTTTTTGCTTCTGTTTCAATCACTATTTTTTCTCTGCTCGAGCTCGTGCGCCCTCGCCCTCTATGGCCCGCCTCCTCTCTGTCTCCCACCCCCCACCCCAAACCTGAGTTGACAGCCCAATGCTGGTCCCTTCAGTTCCTTGGAGTTGATATTTTAGAAGGAACATGGGGAAAGGTGATGATCTCGAATCAGGTGGGAAATCAGATCTTTTGAAACAACAGTGGTAACAGGATTCTTATGTATAGACTGGCTTAGAAAACAGCACTTCACATGAAAGTTGCTAGATAAATGTAATGAAACATCCTGAAGGATTTCATAAGAATGTTTCAAAACACAAAATGCCACCATGCCATCGAAGATATTAGGCCAGGTACCTAAAAGCTTGGACAAAGAGCTTATTTTAAGGAATGTCTCAAAGGAGGAAAGTAGATAGAAAAGCACAAAGGCTTGCAGACTGTATTCTCTAGGTTGGGACCTAGGCAACTGAAGATCAAGCCACCAGTAGTAAAAGCCTTAACTATAGGAGCAGCATTAGGCCATTTGACCTGTAGAACCTGCTCTGTTCAGTCATGGTGCATATGTTTTCTCAACTCCATTCTCCTCATAACACTTGATTCCCTCACTAATCAAAATTCCAACCATCTCTTAAATACACTCAATGATGTGTCTTCCGCAGCCTTCTGCAGCAACAGATTCACCACTCTGGCTGAAGAAATTCCTCCTCCTCTTAGTTCTAAAACATCTCTTCACTCTGAGGCTGTGCCCTTTGGCCCTAGTCTTTCCTATCAGTGGAAACATCTTCTCCACATACACTCTATCCAGGCCTTTCAGTATTCTGTAAGATTCCTCCCGTAGCCTCCTAAACTCCAAGTACAGACCAACTGTCCTCAACCACTCTTCATGCAACAAGACCCTCATCCCCAGGACCATTCTTGTAAACCTCCTCTTGTGGATCTCCTCCAGCGTCAGCACATCTTTCCTTGATATGAAGGTCAAAACTGCTCACAATATTCCAAAAGCATTTGTAATTGGGTGTAGGAACTTGAGTAGGCCATTTAGCCCCTCAACCCTATTCTACTATTCGATGAGACCATGGCCTAATATATGGTTTAATTCCATAAACCTACCTTTGGTGCATGTTCCTGCATACCTTTTGCTTAACAAAAAATGATCTTGGATTTAAAATTAACAACTAATTCAGCTTCCACTGCCATCTGTGGAAGAGAATTCCAAACATCACCCCCTTTGTGTGTAGAAATGCTATCTAACATCTGTCCTGAACAGTCTGGCCCTAATTTGCAGACTATGCCTGTAGTTATAGGATCCTCAGCCAGTGTAAATAGTTTATCTATCCTGTCTTTTCCTGTTAATGGTACTCGAGAGGTCAGAGTTGGAGGAGTGCAGATACCTTGGAGACTAGGGAAGGTATAGCGATAGAGAGGAGCAAGGCAGTGGAGGTATTTGAAATCAAGGTTGAGTGAATGAGGAGAGATTTTGGAGATTGAACACACCAGTCTCAGGAGCTTAGACGGATGAGCGGTGATCTCTTAGAAACGTAGAAAATGCCTAAGCAGATGCAGGAAGACAGTTTTCCTCCGGCAGTTGTGAATAGAACCAGGAAATAGTCTTTGAATAAAAGGCAAGCATTGTGGACTGGGGAGAAGAGAAACCTCTTCATTTCAGTGGTGAATTTTTTGGAACTTTCTCCTGCAGAAATCTGTGTAAGTCTAACCATTGACTAAGTTCACAGCAGAGATTGGTAGATTCCTAGTTGCTAAAGACATTGAGGGATATGGAATTATGCCACTGAGATGAATGATCAGCTGTAATCTAGAACGATACAGCACGTTCAAAGATGGCTTACTCCAGCTCCTGTGTTCCTATTATAAAATCAAGATTTGGCTTAACCAGAAGTCACTAAGTTAGTGAGCGCAAGGATGATCAGAAAATAGAGACCTGTATGGAGAGACCGAAACACAGTCATTAAAGCATGGATAGAAGCCCTTCTGCCCATCAAGAACGTGCCAGTCATCAAGCACGGTTCCACTCTAATCTGATTTCTCTTGGCCCATAGCCTTGTGTGCAAGGGCATTGCAAGTGATAAGCTGAATATATCTTAAATATTGTAATGGTTCCCACTATTGCCTTTTCAGGTGGTGAGTTGTGAAAATGTTTTACTTAAATCTCCTGTAAACCTTCTGCCAGAAAGGGTGGTAGAAGTGGGAACCATTACAACAGTTATGTTAAATCTGTGCCCTGTAGTAATTGTCTCCTCCACTAAGGAGGATAGTTTATTAAACTGATCTGTCATTTTCTGCAGGTTAGGACTCGGGACTGTTTTAACTGATCTCTTGTTTATAATGCCTGGAATGTGGGTAGCCTGCCAAGCATGTGTTGGCACAGCCATACATGGATAAAGTGAAGAGCAAAAACAAAGATTTCAGCAACAGATGAGCTGTCACATGGGTAAAGTGAATGACATTATGGTGGTGGAAGTGGGTGATCTTCATGATGGCACAGTTATGAGGCAGGAAGTTATAACAGGGTCAAATTTGAATTGAATTAGCTTTACTGTCACATGTACTAGATGAGTACAATGAAAAGTTTATAAGTCATGACTTAGAGTGCTATTTTACATACATAGGTGCTTAGGTACAGATTTTTTGAGTTTACTTCTTAGGAAAAAACGATTTTAAAAAAAAAGTCCAGCATTACAGTCCTTCAAAATCACAGTAATAAATCAGAAAAATACATAACAAGTTCAGACTAACAGTCCTTCCATGATTGTATAAGAAAAGAGAAGAGAAATTAGTCCATTTCACAGCTATGGCCTCTGTGCCTGTCTCCCCCACTGGAGTCCCAGGCTGGACTCCCACGATGCAGAAGGAAAGCCTGATAGAGTCACAGATTGACACCAAAGCTGCCTCAAGGAGACCCAGACTGAAGCCAATGAAAACCGCTGCTGAAAGTAGTCCCAGACTGCTAAGGTTGTGAGCAAATCAATTTAATTTCACTCAGTTTACATGGGGAGGTCTGGCATTGGTGGATAAGGAATGGAGCTTAGAGCAGGAACTGAAAACAATGGCTTCAGTCTTCCCAAAATTTATTTGGACAAGCAAAGCACATTTTTTTGGTAAAGGAGGGTGCACTGTGGAAAGTTCAAAGTTTAACAGGTAAAATGCTTTGAAATTCACACCTGCAGTTTTTCTAAAATAGAAGTGGGAGCAATCGGACTGGGAAAACAGTATTACTGCCAGAGAGACATGGAGTGAGGGGGTAATGTCTCAATGCGGCACTTGAAAAGCATGGCAGGAACAGATTTATGCAAAACAGCTGTGCCAGCAGGGCTTGAAAGCAAAAGGGGTTGTACTTTATGAAAACCTTTGCAGCTGACAGTAGGAAACTCTGTTCCCATCTCTCAGATGGGGATATGGTCAGAAGCCTGCTGAGGCCAGAAAGAAGCTTTTGATAGCTTTGAAAACTGCTGGGAGCTTGCCATCCAATATCAAAGGAATATAAAAGTCTGAAGAAAAAACTGCCAGCATCTGGCACAAAACTGACGGGTCATTTTGGAGTAGTAAGTTGGGAACGAAAGACCGAGTTGGAAATCGAGCCTTTTTTAAAATGCATTCATTGGATGTGGGGATCATTGACTGGGCCAGCATTTTCTTTTGCTCGTTCCTAGTTGCTCTTGAAGTAATGATTAACTTGAACCGTTGCAACCCTTGGTGTGTAGGGGCAGTCACAATGCTGTTAGTGAGGGATTTCAGGGTTTTGACATAGCGACACTGCAAGAATGATATATTTCCAAGTCAGGATGGTGAGGAGCTTGGAGGTGAACTGGCAGCTGGTGGTGTTTCTAAGCATCTACTACCCTTGTCCTTCTATTGATTGTTGACTTGTAGAGGAGCTTGGGATTAGGAAAATCATGGCTGAAATTGATCAAATGGTGCAGGGACCAGTTGGGGTGAATGTAATGAACAGAAGAACATCTAATAGTTCACATGGACATGAGATTTGAATCAAATCATCCTTAGGAAAATTCAGTGTTGGTAGATAAGTATGATCGAGAATGGATTCCACATGTAAATACTTGCTGTAGCTTAGCGTTTGTCTCCATAATGTTGTATGCAGTAAATTGATTCATATGGTGTGTTCCTCAACTGCCCATTTTTTGCTTTGTATTTAAATTTCACTCCTTTTCCATACACTTCTTATGTGCCGTCTTCCTTTCATCTCTTTTAATTCATGTCTCTCTTCTCCGTCTTTTCCTCCATGTGCCTCCCTCTCCGGTTGCTTCTCTCTTTTCATCCTTTCTACTGAGTTACAGGTGGCGTGTAATGATTTGACCAGGATCTACAGATATCATTTGCCACCCTTAGCCCTTTTTATTGAACTCCTTCCCTCTTTTCAATCTTGTTCTGCGCTTTCCCTCCCCAGCTTTCACTGGAAGTATCTTCTGTAATTCCACCTTCTATCAGCGTCCGTTCCCTTTCCTGTCCCTTTACTTCATGTGGAGTCCAATTTTCCTTTGGAACATAGAGACAGACGTGAGTCGTTCAGCCCATCAAGCTTGTTCTGTCATTCACGAACGTTATGGTTTGTTTACTTTAGTTATCCATCTTGCCTCATTTTGCTTGCAATTCCTAATGATAAAACTCCATTCATCTCCGTCTTTAAACTTAAATGAACCCAGCAATGAAGACCTTTTAGGAATGTGTGTTTAAATTACACTGACCATTATTTAATTCCACTTGTAAGTGATCTGTCTAATTCTAAAATTGCACCTCCTTGTTCTATATTCTCCCACCAGAGAAAGTGATTCCTCTATATCCTTTTTCATTTACACACCTGAACTATCAGACCTCAAGTAAATACAAGCCAACTTAATCAATGTGCCCTCTTAATTAAACCTTTTAATTTATTGGCATCATGCCATTAAATTTGTGTTGTATTTCTTCAAGGCCAGTCTTTCCTTTCTAAGTCTGGGCCTCCAAAACTGTTGAGTGATGCTATGAAGGCTGCTATGGACTGGGACAGTAAGACCAGAAGGATGAGAGATGCAGGCCTAAGTTGAGGCAGAAAGAATCTGAATGGGAGCAAAACTGACTGGCATGGGTCTGGAGATCCAGAGGAGAGAGCTGGGAAACAGAGGAATAGGATGGAGTTGAAGTGGGAGGGGCAGAGGTGAGAAGGTGAGGTAGGGTCTTGGGAGAGGCTTGTGGCTCAATGGCTAGTAAGCATCCTTGAATACATTTAACAAATTGTTCACATCGGGACCTTTTCAGGCTCAGTGCCATGTCTTAAGATTCCAACAGTATTTAATTTCTTGATTGTGTAATTTGATTTCCGATCTTTAACAGTAATGAACGTTAGATCCGTTGACTTGGTTATCCTCGTAATGCCAGAGTTCATAAATTATTCACATATTAGGTATTGATAAAAATCTTTAGAGCCGAAAGCCAAAGTTTGCAAACACTATAAAATCAAAATTGAAACTACTGGAAAGTCATTGTGAGTTCATTAGCATTTAACACTGAAGAAAAGTTTGTGTTTTAGATAACAAGGTGTAGAGCTGAATGAACACAGCAGCCTTTTAGATAAAATATCTTATGTCAGTTTCTGAAGGAGGGTCTCTAACTAGATTTCAGCCTATCTTCTATGTTTCGTTCACTTTTTTGTCTGTCAAGGTGAGGGATGCTAATGGTAGTAAGTGGAATATGTGCACATCTCAGCCACCCAGAACTGTGACAGCCTGCAGAAGAGCATTCATTAATATGATTGCTGGTCAGATCTCTTCAGAATAGGGAAATATAAAAAAACACAAATTTCTAAAGTAGTGTTGCCATCAATGCAGATTGTTCGTACTTCTACCCTACTTTTCTCTGTGGTGAATTTTACCAAAGCTCTGAAAACAAAAAAATGCAGGCGATCACAACAGGTCAGGCAGCATTCGTGAAGAGGAAGCATAAACTCGAAACATTAGCTTGCTTTCTCCATGGATCTGCCTGACCTGCTGTGATCTCCAGCAATTTTTGTTTACAGTGTGGATTCCAGCATCTGCAGTAATTTACTGCTACGTTGTGTTTTACCAAAGCTCTCCTCTGCACACAGACTTCACTGTGGTTAGAAAGAAAGACTTGCCTGATTTCTTGTAGTTTTTGGTTCTGCCCCTGCACAGATGTGTTCTCACAACAGCTTTGATCTCCCAGCTGTGTAACAGTTGCCAAGATATTCAGCTGCTGCAATAACCACAATACACTATAGTTCAGATTAGCTTCATTTATCACAACATTTACAAATGAGTTAAAAGTTTTCCAGTGCAATCATTGTTCTGGATTGAAACTTTAATTGCACTTTGTTTTCTTGAATTAGTTTATGTAATGACAAAATGCTGCCAAATCTTCAAAATATCTGGTTTTATGCGTACTAATTTAGTAAGTTAAATCAGCAAGGCTTAATGTTGGATTTGTTTGAGCTGTTATAAATTGCCATCAAGCCGCATGACCATTTTCTTTTAAACCTCATGTGGTTCCTTGTTGACCAGATTGGTGAGTTGTGCTGTCTGGTGTCAGACTGAGCAGTACAGAGTAGAAGATCAAGTTGACTCAATCTGTGAAGGTGCGTAACATGTAGCATTAGGGGTGTGTTACATTTTGGTCAGAACTAGGGACAGGGTAAAGGTCAGCCAAAGCTCCCATTTCTGATTACTGTCCATTAATCTCTTTTGTAAATGAGCATACGAACATTTAGGGGTCTGTGCACATGAGGTCTTGGGTGTCAAGATTTGAGAGGTGGGGGTCCACCTGGGGGAATGTCAGAGTTGAATACCTGCTTTGTTTGGGAAGGGAAGAAGTCGAGAACAGAACTGGACTATCAAGAAGCATGAGTAAACACCTATCAGTGGACAGTAAATTATGGTGCGTATAATCTAACTTAACAAAGATACACCTGTTTATTTTTGACAGACCGTTGAAAGATTTTCTGCATGTTGTGCTGTCTGATCTACTTGTACAAATATTGCATCGCACTAGAGGTTATAAATGCCTTTCCTGTTACAAACCAGTACACCCTTACCCTTTTGTTGAGAAGTTTACTGGGCCCTAGACCCCAAGAAAACTTTATGGGTTTCTGCTGTCTTTTCAACTAATAACCCCGATCATTTTATGTCCCTTTTTAAACTCTAATGATTGATGACAGTTGACATGGGGTAGCTAATGAGGAAACAGTGGCCTTTTCTTCATCTTTCTTTCTCACATACTGTAGATTCTCATTGCCCAGCATGCTTGTCATTTTCTCCCTGAAGGATTAATGGGGGTAACTCACTTTCAACTTGCTGCCAAGAATATAATGTATTGCAATTTTGCAAACCTCCTAGATGTAAAATTTGAACATAATGGTTGTTTGCTGATGGTTCTACCATTTCACATCTTTCTTTCACAATTAATTTAGTTTTTTATAAACTAGGGCTTCAGTCAGAATAACTGATGCAATAATTTGAGATCCACTGGTTAGAAACTAGAGTGTACCTGCTGTTTTCAGTACAAGCTTTTTCTATGTGGGTATTGATCACAAAACCTACCAGAAAATCTCTCTTGTAACTGACTTCCTTACGCCTTTTCTACCACAACACCCTCCAGCTTGTTTATTTTCTACCTTCATATGAGTGTCTCTCTGTGTCTCTCTGTGTCTCTCTGTGTCTCTCTGTGTCTCTCTGTGTCTCTCTGTGTCTCTCTGTGTCTCTCTGTGTCTCTCTGTGTCTCTCTGTGTCTCTCTGTGTCTCTCTGTGTCTCTCTGTGTCTCTCTGTGTCTCTCTCTGTGCTTCTTAGTTTCTCATTTCGTCCATTCTGTCACTCTCTCTGTGTCTGTCTTTCTGCCTTTGTGCTTGCGCTCTCTGTTGTGAAAGGTGAGGAAAACTGAATACACAAGTCCCTTCTTGTGGAGCCCAGGGATAAAACCTGAGACCCTCATTGTTGTAAAAATGATCCACGTTGCCTGTTGGTGTAAGTTTAGAGCTGAAGATGGGTAGGGGTAAAAAGAACTGGATCTGACAAGAATTGATTGTGTGTGATTCATCAAGAAGAAATTGTGAGCCCCGACTGTTTTGTTCCCTGAACATTGTTATCTTGGTAATGGACAGTGCAGTACTGAAGAACTGCTGCATTCTTGGAATATTATCTTTGGGAAGATGTTATATTAAAGGCTCCTTCTGCCTAAGTTATTATAAACAGACCTGTGGCACAGTTTGGGAAAAAAAATTGGGAATTCCCTAGGTATCCAGATCAGTGTTCTCCCTGATACAAAATTAGAGAAAGAAATTCACAGATCGTTTGGTCGTTTATTTTTCATGAGACTGTTTATGTGCAAATTAGTTACTACATATTGACAGTAGGATACCCAGAAATCATGAAACGTGCTTTCCAAAAGCAAGTTCTTTCTTTCCATTAGACTCCTCCTTTGTCCATAAACTGGTGGATCAGTCCACATTATAATATAAGACACATTCAAATTGTCTTGCTAACTTGAAATGCATGTAACTTGTGTGTAGATTTCTGTCTCAATTTGGTTCTGGGATATACTAAATGCAAGGAACACACAAATTCCTCCTTCCATCCACCCCCCCCCACCATGTTGTCTGAGGAGGCCAGTCAGTTCCACTTGAGTTTGACACCAAAAGGACTATGGAACAGTGC
The DNA here is from genome assembly GCF_030684315.1 of Stegostoma tigrinum. Classification (NCBI taxonomy): domain Eukaryota; kingdom Metazoa; phylum Chordata; class Chondrichthyes; order Orectolobiformes; family Stegostomatidae; genus Stegostoma; species Stegostoma tigrinum. Next base: position 7,250,611 of record NC_081384.1, on the reverse strand, counting down.
AAAATGGCACTTATACAGCTCTCAGGGGTTGCGCTGTGCCTCAGGGCTACTTCATAAACTTACTGCAAGAGCTTTGCTTGTCTGTTTGCTTTGAGAGCGAAATGCCGCCATCAGCGAAATTAAAACATTGAAAATTTATAGCTGGTTTAAAAAAAACAAAGAATTTTATTACTCCATTATAAATCCCTCTGAGACTGTGGACGATAATTTTAAAAAAAGGTGGTAATTTTAATACAGTTCAAAACCAGGATGAATTGACAATTTTTTTTTTGATTTTTCAGGTTTGAAATTCTTTGTGCCACACATCTTCAGATGCTTTCAGAGAAAGGGTTTATTTGTTGCAGGTCTTGTGTTGAAAGGAGAGGCTGTCTTTTTAAAAGCTGAAAGACCCTACTTTGTCCCCAAGGGTCCAGTGGAGAATCATTAAAATATTTAAATAAAACATGTTTTGTAAGATGGATTCTTAAAGGCTTATGAAAGCTACCTTTCAGAGTAGGTCTTTGCATTTAATGCTTTTATCCATCATGGTCATAAAAGGTGAAATGCATTAGATTGTAATGTTGTTGAGCATTGCTGTACAATATGCAGCTTTCTGAGAAAAGACATTGTGCTACAGATCCTGGATAGTGGGAAGAAAGGTTTGTCAGTGTGGATTTGAATCCATGAAGTATGACATTTGAAAATGAGCTGGTTAAATGGTGAGATTAAATATTTTGTATTTTAGTTTTCAACTGCTTTTACATGATGTCTTAGCTTCACTTTTAAAATTCCTTCAGGGGATATGGGCATCGCTAGCTGGGGCAGCATTTATTGTCTATTCCTTATTACTCTCAATAAGGTGGTGGGAAATTACTGCAGTCCGTTTGATTGAAGATAGATACACATTGCTATTAGGGAGGGAGTTCCACAATTTAAAACCAGTGAATTCAAGGAATGGCAATATATTTCCAAATCAGGAGAGAAAGTTGTTTTGAGAAGAGCTAGTCTATGGTGGTTTTCCCTTGTATCTTAAGCCCTTGACCTTCTAGGTGGTAGTGGTGTGTGTTTGGAAGAAGCTGCCTAAAGGACCTGATGATCTCTGCAGTGGTTAGCAGCTTCCTGAATCAGAGTTCAAATCCCAGTTCTGAACTTGAGATCCTCATCTAGGCTGTCACCCCAATGCAGTGCCTAATTGAGTATTCTATTGCCCTGTTGGAGAATGAGATTGAACCCCTCAACCTGTTGTTGTTTGGATTTCCAAGCACTGTCTAGGGAAAAACAGAGCATTCTCTAGATCAGTGCCTCTCTTAGCCTGTGCCATGTAAATTAACTTTATGGTTGTTCATCTCACTGATCTTTGTGGCATCTTCTGTGTAAAATTGTTTGCTGATTTCCTTATTACAATTCTGGACCAGGCCACCAAATTCATGTTACAGTCTGGCTCCTTTTTTTCCTTGTAGTAGGCAGTGTGAAGTCCCAGGTGTTTACTAAAGAAAGAACACTGAGGTTCCATGGTTTTGAACAAGCAACAATAAGCTATGCAATGCACAAGGTCTGACAGCATCTGTAGAGAAAGGAACAGAACTAATGTTTTAAGCCCACATGATTATTCTTCAGAACTGAAGGACTCCCAGTCTTCACTTCCTTTCTCTCTACTGACACTGCTAGACCTGCTGAGTTATTGCAGCACTTTTTTTCAGATTTCTGTATCTGCTGGATTTTGCTTTTATACAAATAATGTCAGAATGGCAATACAATCTATGATATAGTTTGTATTTAAAACCTTGATTCAAACATCCAATTACAGTTAACCTGAGGTAAATATGGGTAACAGACATTCTGTTTTTGATCAACTGATACCACATATTAAGTAGCTCATGCAGACAAGACAGATTCCCACAGGTTTCTCAGTAATTCATCCACATGCTAGTTATACTGTGGATCACCTAATCTATTGAAACTTTTGAGGTGTTCCAATTCTTCACTGTTAAGGAGCTAGGCTCAGACCTCTGTCAAAAGTCTCTCTGTCACTTAGTGCATCAATGACAGTCCATGTTAAGCAGTTAATTTTTACACTCAGGAGTGCACTCCTGGATTCTGGAAACTATGCTGCACCTTGCGGGTGGACTAGCTCAGTTGGCTGGATGGCTGGCTCACAATGCAGAGCATGCCAACAGTTCAGGTTCAGTTCCTGTGTTGGCTGAGGTTATGACAGTAGACAGTAGACAATAGGTGCAGGAGTAGGCCATTCAGCCCTTTGAGCCAGCACCACCATTCATTATGATCATGGCTGATCATCCACAATCAGTATCCTGTTCTGCCTTATCCCCATAACCCTTGATTCCACTATCTTTAAGAGCTCTGTCTATCTCTGTCTTGAAAGCATCCAGAGAGTTGGCCTCCACTGCCTTCTGGGGCAGAGCATGCCATATATCCACCACTCTCTCTAGGTGAAGAAGTTTCTCCTCAACTCTGTTCTAAATGGCCTACCCTTATTTTTAAACTGTGTCCTCTGGTTTTGGACTCCCCCATCGACGGAAACATACTTCCTGCCTCCACAGTGTCCAATCCTTTAATTATTTTATGTCTCAATCAGATCCCCTCTCATCTTCCTAAACTCTAGTGTATACAAGCCCAGTCGCTCCAATCCTTCAACATATGATAGTCCCGCCATTCTGGGAATTGACCTTGTGAACCTACGCTGCACTCCCTCAATAGCCAGAATGTCCTTCCTCAAATTTGGAGACCAAAACTGCACACAATACTCCAGGTGCAGTCTCACCAGGGTCCTGTACAGCTGCAGAAGGACCTCTTTGCTCCTATACTCAATTCCTCTTGTTGTGAAGGCCAGCATGCCATTAGCCGCCTTCACTGCCTGCTGTACTTGCATGCTTGCTTTCATTGACTGATGCACAAGAACACCCAGATCTCACTGGACTTCCCAACACCTAACTTGACTCCATTTAGATAGTAATCTGCCTTCCTGCTCTTGCCACCAAAGTGGATAACCACACATTTATCCACATTAAACTGCATCTGCCGTGCATCTGTCTACTCACCTAGCCTGTCCAAGTCACCCTGTATTCTAATAACATCCTCCTCACATTTCAGCTAGCTACCCGGCTTTGTCATGAAAGTCTCTCTCTGCCTCCTCCTCCTCCTCCTCCTCTCTTCTCTTCTCCCCCGGGCATGGTGACCCTCAGGTTAAACCACCACCAGTCATGTGCTCCGGTAGGACCGTGATGTCTTTACTTTCATTCTAGTACCTACAAGGAGGCACAGCTTCAACTTGTTCTCACCAGCCCCTCTCGGACTGGTACCGTCCCTGCATTTCTCCAATAGTGCTTGTGGGCTTCCGTTATGCTTGCTGTCAGCTATACTGACCTGTTAATAGCATACAGCTTCTATTGTGATGCCACAGTTTTTCCTGAATTCTAACCTAGATACTTAGCTTGACCTCCTGCTCACAGACTTTTCCTGAGCCCTGATGGCTTGGCCCTGTTACAACAGCAGCTTTTCTGCCTTCCATCTGCTCCTAAGTACCTGGCTGACTCGCAATCCAAAGATAGCAAACTTCTCGGAATGTGTCCATAGAGTCAGAGTGAAACAGGCCCTTCAGCCCCATCTGGTCCATGCTGACCATGATGTTCACTTAGCTAATTCCAATTGCCTGCATTTGGTCCATATCACTCTTAAACCCTTCCCATCCATGTACCTATCCAAATTATTCAAAATGTAGCTGTTGTACCTGTCTCAACCACTTTCTTTCGCAGTTCGTTCCATATACGCACCACTCTCTGCATGACGAAGTTGTCCCTCAGGTCCTTTACTAAATCTTTCCCCTCTCACCTTAAACCTATGCCCTCTTGTTTTCAATTTCCCATCCCTGGGGAAAAAAAGACTATATGCATTCATCCTATCTATGCCCCTCAATAAGGTCACCTCTCATTCTCCTGCATTCCAAAGAATAAAGTCCTATCCTGGCCAACCTCTCCCTTTAATTTGGGCCTAGCAACATCCTTATAAATCTTCTTTGCACACTTTCCAGTTTAACTATGTCCATCCTATAACAGAATGGCCAAAACTGTATACACAATACTCCAAGTGCAGCCTCACTAACGATGTCTATAACTGTAACATAATGTCCCAACTCCTATACTCAGTGCCTCAACTGATGAAGGCCAACATGCTAAATGCCTTCTTCACCACCCTGTGTACCTGTGATGCCACTTTCAACGAACTATGTACTTGAATTCCTAGGTTCCTCAGGACTTTACCATTTATTGTATAAGTCCTACCAAAGAGCGACACTTCACACTTTTATCTGTATTGAAGTGCATTTGCCAATCCTCAGCCTATTTCCCCATCTGATCAAGATCCTTCTGTAATTTTTCATAACCTTCTTTGCTGTCAATGATATCTCCTAATTTTGTATCATCCTTGTATAGAACATAGAACAGTGCAGCACAGTACATGCCCTTTGGCCACTATGTTGTGCTGACCTATTATCCTACTGAGATCAATCTACCCTGCACACCCTACATTTTACTAACCTCAATGTGCCTATCCAAAAGTCGCTTAAGCCTCTAAAGTATCTGACTCCACTACTAATGCCAGCAGCACATTTCACATTCCCACCACTCTCCGTGTAAAGAACCTACCTCTGACATCTCCCTTCTACCTTCCTCCAATCATCTTTAAAATTATACCCCCTCATAATAGTCATTTCCACCCTGGGAAAAAGTCTCTGACTATCCATTCTATCTATGCCCCTCATGATATTGTAAATCTCTATCAAGTCACCTCTCATCCGCCTTTGTTCCATGAAAAGGGCCCTAGCTCCCTCAACCTTCCCTCATAAAACCTGCTCTCCAGTCCATGCAGAATCCTCGTAGATCTCCTCTGCACCCTGTCTAAAGCTTCCCCATCTTCCCTATAATGAGGTGTCCAAAATTTAACACCATATTCCAAGTGTGGTCTAACCAGGGTTTTATAGAACTGCAGCATAACCTCATGGCTCTTAAACTCAATTCTCCTGCCAATGAAAGCCAACACACCATGTGCAATCTTTGCTACCCGAGTTGATAGGGTTGTAACGTTGAGGGAGCTATGGATGTGGACCCCAAGATCCCTCTGTTCCTCCACACTGCCAAGAATCCTGCCATTAAACCCTGTATTCTGCATTCAAATTCCGCCTTCCAAAATGAATCACTTCACAATTTTCTGGGTTGAATTCCATCTGCCACTTCTTTGGTCAGCTCTACATCTTGTCAATGTCCTGTTGCAACCTACAACAGCCCTCTACACTGTCCATAACTCCACCAACCTTGGTATCATCGGCAAACTTACATACCGACCCTTCCACTTCCTCATCCAAGTCATTTATATAGATCACAAAGAGCAGAGGTCCCAGAACAGATCCCAGTGGCACACCACTGGCCACCTAGCTCCAGGCTGAATATTTTCCATCTACTACCACCCTCTATCTTCTATTGGTCAGCCAGTTTTGTATCCAGACAGCCAAATTTCCCTGAATCCCCATGCCTCCTTACTTTTTAAATGAGCCTACCATGTGGAACCTTATCGAATGCCTTGCTAAAATCCATATACACCACATCCATTGCTCCACCTTCGTGGATGTGTTTTACACATCCTCAAAGAAGTCAGTAAGGCTTGTGAGGCATGACCTGCCCTCTCAAAGCCGTGCTGACTATTTCTAATCAAACTGTACTTTTCCAAATAATCATAAATACTATCTCTCAGAATCCTCTCCAATAATTTGTCCACCACAGAAATAAGATTGACCGGCTTGTAATTTACTGGATTATCCCTATTCCCTTTCTTGGACAAGAACGACATTTGCAACCCTCCAATCCTCTGGTCCTACTTCAGTGGACAGTGAGTACGCAAAGGGGCAGCATGCTCTTCCCTCGCTTCCTGTAGTAACCTTGGGTATATCCCGTCTAGCCCAGGGGACTTATCTATCCTCATGTTTTTCAGCATTTCTAACACATCATCATTCCTAACATCAACCTGTTCAAGCATATCTGCCTGTTTCATGTTGTAGTCATGTTTACATCCAGATCATTTATGAAAGTAACAAATAACAAAGGTGCCAGCACCAATCCCTGAGACGCACCACTAGTCACAGGCCTCCTAGAAACAACCTTCAGCTGTTACCCTCTGCTTCCTACCATCGAGCCAATTTTGAATCTGATTAACTAGCTTTCCCTAGATCTCATGCAAACTAACCTTCTTGACTAGCCTGCTGTGTGGGACCTTGTCAAAGGCCTTACTAAAGTCCACACAGACAACATCCACTGCTCTACCTCCATCCATTCTCTTGGTTGCCTCTTCAAAAAACTCTAAAAGATTAGTCTGACATGACTTCCCACGCACAAATCCATGCTGGCTATGTCTAATCAGACCTTGATGATCCAGATGTTGGTTAATCCTGTCCCTCAGTATCTTCTCAAATAACTTGCCTACCACTGATGTTAGGCTTACTGGCCTGTAATTCCCTGGCTCATCTTTGCTACCTTTCTTAGACAATGGAACAATATTAGCTACCCTCCAGTCTTCCGGAAGTTCAATGGCTAACTATGAAGCAAAAGTCTCTGCAAGGGCCTCTGCAATTTCTTCCCGAGCCTCCCACAACCTCTGAGGGTGGACTGATCACGCCCAGGGGATTTATCCACCTTTAATGCGATCTGAGGCTGCAAACACTTACTGTCTAATAATATGTATGTGGTCAAAAATATCCTCACTTGATTCCCCTCTTTCCTTAGCATCCATGATTCTCTGACTAAAATTGAATGTCCAATAACCCTTAAACTGTCCTAAATTACTTGTTGAAAACCTATCAACAAACTCCCACCTTGTTCTTGGGTAGTATTGTTGCTAGTATATTTTGGAGCGTCAAGCTCCCTGAGTATTACAAAGTTCATGGCTTGCTGGCACTTGCCGTATAAAAAAAGTTACAAAACAAAAGGGTTTCATTACAGCCTGCATAATCATAGTAGCTGAACCTCAAAGGAATTTGTTGATCGTGAATCATTTAAGAATATTTCTGAGAGTCACTATAAAGTAGTGTATAAATGCAAGCCTGCCTTTTTACCTGTGTATCAGATTCAGCATGTGCTTATATCCAGACTTCTGAAAATGCTGATTAACTTAGTTTGGTTTCTAAAATTGTGAAAGTGAAGTTGCCTTAGGCAAAACTGCTATTTTGAGAGAATTTCATGTGGAAGTTCTGGCATTTAAACATTAATTAATGCCAAAATTCCTGTATGCTGTCAAACCTGTTAATTGGACTATGTTATGCATGTCAGATCTGTAGCCTGAATAGGCACACCATTGTTTGCCAGCACAAAGGAGGGCAGAAAATATATGTATGTTGGCAGTGTACACGAGACTTTTTGTTCTGTCTCTTTTCGGTGTGCCGTTGTTTGGTACTGCGCAGAATTTATGAGAATGCATGTTAAAAGGTGGCGTGAAGAAACCAGGATTTTCAACTTAAAGGCTGCAGCCATCAGTTTGAAAGAAGGTGGCATCTAGTAATGAGGGAGGGGAGATCAATCAGAGAAACTGAGTGAACCCCAAATTTCAAGGTGTGGTTGACTACCATACTATTTTAGCTTTGAACATGCAGAGCTAGGCTCCACTGCATGTACCTGCATGAAAGTTATTCAGTTGGACTGCTTGACAGGGTAAATGCTGCAAGGCTGTCTACTCTTGTTGTAGAGTCTAGAACAATGGGTGTCCACCTCAGTTCAGCTGTTTAGAAATGAGGTGAAAAGAAATTCCTTATCTTTAACGATTAGGAACTTTTGGAATCTATATTCCAGATGTCTCTGAATATTCCATCATTGAGTGGATTCAAGACTGAGATCAGTAGATGTTTTTGATGTCAAAGGAGAGCAAGAAAATTGAGCTAAGTATAGGATCAACTATGATCAGATTGAAGGAGATGTCGTGAAAGAACATAGGGCCTTTCCTCCCACTTCTTGCATGTAATGGTAGCTCTACCTCACATTGCAATACTGGAGTATTGGCACTTGCTGTTTTGCGCTTGGACTCCGGTAGGAGCACGACCTCCTGCTCTTTGATATCAGGGTGCACCATCTGAATTTTGTTGAGCTCTAACCTTAAACATATCTACATGTTAAGGTGTAGAATGATTCTACTGTTCCTACTGGCTATGACTGCTTTACTTGGTCCAACTGGCCAGTTTAAGAAATTGAGGAAAATCACTGCTTATGTCTAATGTCCATAGGTTTTAATATTGTCGAGCATTCTTAGTTCAGTATTGGTAAATTTCTACCTCTGTTCTTAATGCTCTGTGTTTACTGCCCCAATTTCATTGCAACCATTTGCACCAGTGGAATTAATGTGGTGGTAAGTTTTGATTGGAGCACAATTGTAATGTGTGTCTGATGAAGGGTCTAGGCCTGAAATGTCAGCTTTTGTGCTCCTGAGATGCTGCTTGGCCTGCTGTGTTCATCCAGCTTCACACTTTTTATTATCTTGGAGAGCATGCAGACTGGTTCATTTGTTCATTTCACACTCGACAGGAGCAAGAGCCCAATATTAAAAGGAGCAATAAATGGCCTTCGTAATATTGATTTAAAGCAGGAAACTGTTGTGACGGAGTGAACTGCAAACCAGAGATGAGAAAAATAGATTCATTGTAATTGGGAAAAGCATTAATAGTGACATGAAGAAAATTGTTTTACACAGTAAGGATCTGGCAGGTATTTCTTGAGTTTGGAGACCAGGTTTAGTTGAGGCATTCAAAAAACAGGTGGACTGAGAGTAGGATGGATCTTGCAGCTGCTCCTGAGTTATAGGCTTTCTTGCCAAATTTTTTAAAATGGTTTTCTATATCAGAAGCACAAGATTTTTAATTTTTATTCATATTTTGGAACTTTTAGTAGTCTAGGAAAAACACAACAAACAATGATAAGTTCTTGAATAGAAAGGTTTGGAAGGATATGGGCCAAATGCAGGCAGGTGGAACTAGTTTAGTTTGGAAATATGGTTGGTGTGGACTGGTTCAATGAAACAGTATGTTTCCATGCTGTATGACTGTATAAGAGCGAATTGGATCCTTTTCTTCAGAAAAGTTTTTTTGCAGGTCTGTTGGGGATAAAAAACAGAGGTGTGGCATGAAATGGTTGCTCCTTTTGAAGAGCCAGCACAGATAGAGGCACATGTGGCCCCTTTCTGGGTTGGAAATGTTCTGTAATGTAATTGCAGAGATCATTCAGTGTGCACTAGGTGCACTTTATGTCAATAAAGACAGAAATGTTGCACTTATTCACCAAATCTGTGGGACGTGCAACAGAATGAATTTTTCAGACTTCACGCAAACCTTTTGACCTATATCAGCGGGCAGCATTGGCCCAATCCCTCTATCTTTCTCAGCACCGATTTATCCTGTTTTCTGGAAAATTGATCTATATCTTTTGCCCTACCTACTCCTTGAGGAGCATGTTCCACACTTTTTAATTGCTTATTGTGACTCATCACTCGGACAGTGTTAATCTGTGTACCATTGGTTTGAGAAGTTGTTCCTGCAATTTTCACTCGAGCTGTTCTTTCTTTCAGAATTCAGTAACACGGAGTGCTCCCTTAAACAGTGATGCGCAGAATCGAATGGGAGCTCGATTCCTCACCACATACGACAAAAGATTTGTCATTAAAACCATAACCAGTGAAGATGTAGCAGAGATGCACAATATTTTAAAGAAATATCATCAGGTACGTTTGGATGCAGATTATGTGCATTTGGATTAATGGCCATGGCTGTGACAAAGATTGGGTTGTAGAGCTTGCGAAGCATTGAATGTGCAGCAGGTTGAAATGAGATGGGAAACATGGTGAGGACACAGGAACTGGGGGGAATAAAACATGGGTTGAGATTTCACATTTGATTTGTTGGTGAACATTTAACTAAATCCTCAAGAAAAGTGACAGTTGGGGGAGGGGGAAAGACCTTTATTCCTTGTGGGGTCAGTCACTATACACTGATTTGAAACTAAGCAGGGAGTAACCTTAAATTAAAACTTGAAGTCTTTGGCTGTTACCTTGAAATGAATGCTAAATCTTGCAACGAGCACAGTTCAAATCAGAATCAGTGAAGTGGGCAGAATGATGAATCATAGAAACGTAGAAATTAGGACCAGGAGTACTTTTTGGCCTTTCGAGCCTGCTCCACCATTCAATATGATCATGGCTCACCCAGCTGAGTAACCCTATTCCTGCCTTCTGTCCATTCTCTTTAATTCCTTTTAGCCATAAGAACAGTATCTAACTCTTTCTTGAAAACATTCAGTGTTTTGGCCTCATGCACTTTCAGTGGCAGAGAATTCCACAGGCTAACCGGTCTCCAGGTGAAGCAGTTTCTCCTCATCTCGGTCCTAAATGTGTCCTTAGTCCAGAGCCAGGAGTCACAGTCTTGTCTGTCATTGGGAACACCCTGTGTTTAACCTGCTCAATCCTGTTAAAATTTTATAGGTTTCAATGAAATCCTACGAATCAATGAAAGATACGATTAAAAGTTGGTTTCAGGAAATGTATTTAGTCACAGACTTGCTGACCACTGAAATTATTACCCGAAGGTAGTATCCCAGATGGGGACACATGCTGTCGGCACCAAAATACAGTATGACTTCAGTTACAGCATTTCTGTTGGAAATAGTAGAAAGATTAAAAATTAACAGTAGATGAGGGTTCTACTGAATGTCTAGGACGTGAAATCGTTTCCTGTTGTTATAATTGGCCACTATTGCAGGGGAGTTGAAGGCATAGCAATAATGACATTGGACTAGTTATCCAGAAACCCAGGCTCTGGGGAAATGAGTTTGAAATCTCACCACAGCAGATGGTGAAATTTCAGTTCAAGAAAAAAAAAATCTGGTGAACATGTACAGACTGTCAGTTGTTGTAAAAAGCAGTTTTGGTTGACTGTCCTTTACAGAAGGACATCTGTCATCCTTATTTGGTTTGGCCTACACATGGATGCATAGTATTGTGGTTGACACTTAACCACCCTCTGGACAAGTTATGATGGGCAATAAGTGCTGTGTTAGTCACGATGCCAACATCCCATGAACAGATTTCTTTTAAATTTGAATTGGAAGGTCATGGAATTTTGCAGCACTGAAACAGACCCTTTAGTCTTACTCATCCATGCTGACCAGATATCCTAAACTGATCTAGTCACATTTGCCAGCATTTGGTCAATATCCCTCTTAAATCCTTCCTGTTCAAATACTCACCCAGATGCCTTTTAAATGTTGTAATTGTACCAGCCTCCACGACTTCCTCTGTCAGCTCGTTTCATACACACACCATCCTCCGTGTGGAAAAAGTTGTCCTTCCGGTCCCTTTTAGATCTTTCGCCTCTCACCTTAAACCTGTCCCCTCTAGTTTTGGACTCCCTTACCCTGGCAAAAAGACCCTATCCATGTCCCTCATGATTTTATAAACCCCTATAATTTTGTTCGTGTTTTTGAGTCTAGCCTGCTTTGAATAGCAATTAACTCATACTCCTGGAATGAGGACGAAACATTGACAAGGTTTCTTGCTGCTAATTTTAGGATGTCTACTGGAAAGTGAGATTAGACTCATCTGTGATTATCCTCCATGGCTGAGTGACCTGCTGACGCTCCTTAACTGTCATGAAAAATGCCCAGCACCCAATGTATCAAACCCCAGCAAGAGTTTTTAGCTTTTGCAACATATGGGAAACATAGTGTCTTTAATTAATAGCAGTTAACACAACAGCGAGAAAGATTGCAGTGCAGTGTGTCTTGTACTAGAGCCTTGCTGCCCCTTGTCCCTCGTGGATCCAGAGAAACACAGTCTATTTGAGAATGTAACCAAAATTGCATGTTCACATTTAATTTTGTTCTGTTCGTGAAAGCATCCTTGTTTTATTTTTCCAGTATATTGTGGAATGCCATGGCAACACACTTCTTCCTCAATTCCTGGGCATGTACCGATTAACAGTAGATGGAGTGGAGACCTATATGACTGTAACAAGAAACGTCTTTAGTCACAGACTCACGGTGCACAGGAAATACGACCTGAAGGTAACGTCCCCGACAGAAATATGTGACCTGCATCAGAATTTCTCTGCCTGTTTTTCTTTCAGAGCCAATTAGTCTGATGGAGCTTTGTGTATTTGGTGTTAGAAGGAGAAGCTGCAAAAAATTGATTTGTATAGCTCTTCACACACAAAGTATCTTCAGATTCAAGTGGTAAGCAAAGAACGAACACATATGAAAACGAGGCAAAGGGAAAGAGGGACGATGCAATCAGCAAGTGAGCATAGGGCAGCTTCTGGAGAAAGTGAGTGTGATAATGATGTGAAGTGGTACAGGGAGAATACGCCAAAAGGAAGGGATTTTGTCTCGAAGAACATCTCTGATGCTGGGAGAAATGGGGTGGTGATCCAGCAATAATACAGAATCCAAATGGTGTATGTAGGGCCTATGTGCACTAAAGCTCAGCCGTATAAGGCATAATGTAAACGGAGAGATATTAAAATTGAAGAGGTTGAAGCCAAAAGGCGATATAGGGAGACATAAGGAGCTAATAAAGAACTGATCAGGTTGGGGGTGACAAGAAAGCAGATTTTGTTGCATCTGTAGATTGTTCCTAGAGGGACCAGTGAGCATTTCAGTGCTGAATGCTTTAGGTTCTAACCATTTATTCTCAAAATATACCCTTACCCCTGAGATGTAGAATAGGTAATGAATCTTTTATTGTCTTGAGTACCTACAGCTGTTTACTTAACCAGCAGCATTCATGTTTGCACTGTGGCAAAGAGACTTCCATGACTTTTTAAAAGCTATAAATGTTGGGGTGCTAGTGCAGCTACAATTCCTTTGATGTCACTGCCAGCGATGATGCATGACTATTGGCTTCATATTTCCTTTCATATAGTAGCCTGGTTCCTCTGAAAAGGACAAGCAAACCGTTGATCGAGAGGAACATTTAGAAAGAGCCTTGGTACCTCAGTATAAGAGAGAGATTTGAAGCAGACCTCCGAAACCAGCATATCTTTCCTCGGATAAGGGCCTAAAATTGCTTTCAGTATTCGAGCTGTAATCTGACTAGTTCCTTTTATATATTGCATTTCATTTGCCTTCTCTATTGCCCTCTGAACTTGGATTCCAGCTCTTTTGTGATTCACGTCACCAACACCCTATTCCTTCAGTTCTGTAGCTTTCTGCATCTTCCTTCATCTAAATAATATTCCCACTGCCCACTCCCTGAGAAAAGTGGTAAGCTGTGCAGCACTGGGGCTGGAGCTTGGGAATGGTCAAGGGGTAGCAAGCAGGAGGGGTCATCTTGAAGTCTCTGCTGTGAGGGAAGCATTCAATGGTCAGCAGCTTTGTCATACCAAGGTGATGTGATGCTGCCATCTTTGCTGGCATCTGGATATTGACAAGAATCCCATTTTAAAAAATTTTTACTGTTGTAAAAAGAAAACTATTCATTTTTAAAACATTTAAAAAAGATTGAAGTTCCTCAAAGTCTTAACACATTGTGAGCCCCCACACACAAGGAATATCTTTAATTGATTCCCTGGGGTGTCGAGCTACTGAGGTTAACTCAGTTGGGAAAGGCAGTGTTACTTCAGTCTTATGCTCTGGAGCTGTGGAAGGAGAATAAATCAGCTGGGATTCTTGTTCCCTGATCTCTCTTCAGTGACCTGTTTGAAGCTAACATGTATGAATGTCACCTGGAGGCTTGTCCATGATGTTAACCATACTGATTTACCTTAATGATATTTGCTGATGAAACTTACTAATGAATAATAGCTACTTGATCAAGATACCATGTACCAGAAAGGAATTGTAAACAGTTTTGTTAATAGAGTTAGTTTTTACACGAGTAAATCATATGTATTAACTGCTGAATGTTCATATTTAAGACATGGAATTGATTCACAGGTCAGTCTGTTAAAACATTCAGAATGCCAGCTGTGAATAGAAACCTGTTTTGGTGAATCAGACAAATTCTTCCACAATCCCCACATGAAGTCACTTGGTGGGTGAAGCAATCATTAAATTGCTTACTGTTGATAAATGCATAAGCCTTTGCTCATTTTTTGGTATCTGTGGTGGGATTTGCTTTGTAATCTTCTCTTCTGATTAAAACTCAAGAGCTACCTTACTCCACAGTGGACCATCAAGTTTGTCAACTGAATAGCTGAGCCATAACTTAGCAAGGTCCAGATTTAACCTCTGATATTTTTGTTCTCAGTTATTCATTCATGGGATAGGGACAGTGTTGGCGAGGCCACTGTTTATTGCTCATTCCTAATTGTCTTTAAGATGCCTCTTTTTTTTAAACTAATACAGGGTATTAGATTTGTGTTTTTTTTGTACTGGCTTAAATGGTTTATTGAACCATTTAAGAGTCACTGATATTACTGTGGGTCTGCAATCACTTAAATAAAATGGGTAAGGTTTCCTTCCTTAAGAGACTTTGTCATAAAAACCCATCTAATTTACCAATCTGCTAGTTTCATAGTTTCCATTACTTTTCATTCCAAATGTAATTCCTTCCTTAATTGCTGTGGTGGGATTTGAACTGTGGGTTTCTAAGTACTAGATCATTAATAAAGCCGCAATGTTACTGTGCCCATTTTGCTGGTTTTACTACACCAGAGCAGATAGACATTTAATTCAGTCGTGGTACCCTGGGTTAGGGAAGGAGTGATTCCAGCTGGGGTGATTGTCTCCACTGAAAACCACATGGGCATGGATGTTGTGATGGTCCAAACAGGGGCCCTGGTTTTGCTAACTTGCCGGGTTTAATAGTCTGCCGCTCCACACAATCTGGACTCAATAGTGGAAAATGACTGATGCAAATTAAACTGTACCCCAACAAGAATCAGGGACTTACTGGGATTCTGCTGGAAATGGAGGGTTTGAGTTATATGGAGAGGCTGGATAGGGGCAATTTTTCACTGGTGCATAGGAGGTTGAGGGGTGACATGGTAGAGGCTTATAAAATAACAAGGGGTTTGGATAAGGTGAATGGCAGGTATCTTTCCCTAGGATGGGGAATTTCAAGACTAGGGGACATATTTTTAAGGTGAAAGGAGAAAGATTTTAAAAACGACATGGGGGGCAAATTTTTTGAGTGGTTTGAATGTAGAATGAACTTCTGGAGAAAGTGGCAGATGCAGATACAGTTAGTGTTTAAAAGACATTTGGATATGCACATGAATAGGAAATGTTTGGAGGGATATGGGCCAGGGGCAGGCAGGTGGGACTGGTTTAGTTTGAGATTATGGTCAGCATAGACTGGTTGGACCAAAGTCTGTTGAGCCTGTGCCTTAAAGAAAGGAAACAGTGAGAAAACTGGGAATATTTGATTTTTAAATACAGTCCAAAGGCCATTTGATTAGGTATCACTTACACAACCAGTTTGTGAGCACAGTTATTTGTAAAAGAAAATGAACAGTAGCAGCATGGACACCAGATAATCTAAATGACAGGAAGCAGAGAGAAGTGAGGGGTTATAATTGGCTTTCTCAGGGCTTAGCATTGTGACCCCTGCTTTTGTTGTATATGAATGACAGTGAATTAGGCATGTAGGGAGCAATTTTAAAATGTTCAGATGACATAAAGATTGGCAGTTTTGTGAATTGAGAAAAATCATGTGAAACTTTAGAAGGGCACAGGCAGGGATATATGATCAATTGACAGATAAAATTTAATGCAGTATGGTGTGAAGAAAGACGCAACATAAAGGGTATAATCGCAACTGGGTGTAAGTGTAGAGGAGCCTGAAGATATGTGCCATCAGATTATTCAAGGTTGCAGAACAGGTTAAGAACAGTTAATGAAACACATGGTCTCGTGGGCTTTATATATGGGGGCAGAGGTTCCAAATCAAGGAAGTTGAGAAAACCACTATATGACATTCATTTGGCTTCAGCTGAAATTTGGTATCCCATCCTGGGCATAGTGCTTCAGGAGGGAATATGAATGCATTAAAGAAGTAATACAGACAAGATTCCTGAGAATAGTTCCTGGGATGAGAACATTAATTTACATGATTTGGTTGGAGAGGATTAGGAGGAGATTTGAGCGTTTTCAAACTCATAAGGACTTTGGATGGAGTAACGGGGAGAAACAGTTCCATGTGTGGAAGAATCAAGGCAAGAGATAAGTTACTGACATGAGAAAAAAGCCTTTCACAGCGAGTGGTTAGGTTCCAGATTGCCTGACTGAGAGCATGATCGATGATGAGCTTCAGATTATCCGAAGAATTGCAAAGCGACCTAAAAAAGATAGGGAAGTAGGACTAGGCAGCACTCTAATTGAGAACAGGTAGAGACAATGGGCCAAATGGACCATTTCTACCCATTTTATTCTTCTGTCCTATAAAATAACAAGTAAAGCCAGCATGGCCACTCCATTGTGCAGTGATTTACAAATGGCAACCTGTTTAGCTCATTGCCAGCTTCATTATTTTTGCAAATCCTTGCTCTTGTCACTGAGCAATTGAAACCACAAAGGCATTGTGCACTGTAAGTAAGTTAAACGTGCAGATTCCCCAATCCATCAGTTTGGTAATAGGTGGTGTTCAAAGTGACAGAAATGAATAAAGGCTGTTCACCCACTCTCTCTTGCCCTTTCCCCAGAATTATGCTGATAATAGGGGAAATTATCGTTTAAGTAATCATTCTTTGAGACAAATAGCCCTGCTTCGTTCTCAATGCCTTCCTGCCAACCCCCCACTCCGTTTAAAACTCATCACAGCTGTGGGTGGCATATTTGAATGTTGGCCTGTTCTGTGAGTCAGACCCCTGACTGCATCATTGTGAAAGTGCTACATGAACCATAAAACATAGTTCCTGTAATTTTCAACTGTATAATTAATTTCCTTTTAAACTGTGCTAAAAACAGGCTTGGAAAAGGATTAAATACAGCAAAACTGGATTCTTTGCCCCTTTTCAAAGTTTCTATTGTCAAAGCAAATTTCAAAGTTAACTTTGATGTGGCGATGTTTTTTTTATCAGCATGACCTAACTAAAGGAAACCCCAGTAAGTGAATTCTTAGCAAAATACTGCTGACTACCAGTAATGTTGAAGGCACACAGCCTATTCATATTTTAAAGCTGCGGATTTTATATCTAACTGTCTCTATCTACTTATAAAATGTTGAAACTTTGTAAAAACTGAGAGGACAGAGTAACATAATGGTTATGCCACTGGACCAGTCTGGAGGCTGAGCTTAATGCTGCAGGGACACCAGTTCAATTCCCACCACAACAGCTGATGGAAACTCAGATTCTATCAATTACGAAACTTTGAATAGAATTCTAGACTCAGGAATGGTGACTGTGAAGCTTTCATTGATCATCGTAAAATCCCATCTGGTTTGTTCAGGTGGGCAGTGGCCAAGTGTTGCATCATTACCAGTCCAGATCCCCAAGCCAATGTTGTGGGAATTATAAATACCACCATGGCAGATGATAAAATTTGAATTCAATAAAATTCTGAAATAAGGAGCTGGCCTACTGTTGACCACTGCCATTTGTTTCAAAAAACCCCTCTGGTTCGCTAATGTCATTTTGGGATGGCAATCTGCCATTCTTAACTGGTCTGATTGATATGTGACTTCAGACCCACACATGGTTGACACTTAACAGCTCTCTGGGCAATAAATGCTGCCTAGCCAGAGAAGTCTTTCTTAAAAAAAAAAGTCCTTTTAGGGAGAAAAGTCAGTTATCCTTACCAGGTCCTCACCTACATGTGACTCTGGACCCACCGATTGATTCTATATCGCCCTCTAAAATGTCCTAGCAAAGCCGGTCAGTTTGAGTGTGAGATACAATAGTCTTGATAGCAGTGCCCACACCCCATGGAAAAATAAAGAAAAAAGTATCAAGTTTTGACAGACTACAAAGGGCAAAGAGTATTTCCTGTAGTTGAGGAGTCTGTGATGAAAGGTTTGGGGGTGTTCTTCAATTTTTACATTTTTGCAGTTGGCGTTTTGAGAATAGGTAGGATACTTTATGCTGTTGGACTATAGAGTGGCTGAGATACTGTTGCAATATTATATGGTATTGTGTGCACAGCAATGCCCTCAAAAACAAATTGTCAGGTGATCTCTTTTAGTGATGTTGGTTGAGGGGTAAATATTGGCCAGGACATGAAGAAAATGTCTTCTGCATGTAGAAAGTGTATTAATGTAGTTAAGGTGTGTTATTGGGATGAGTTTCAATATAATTTGACTCCTACTACTCCTCACACTGATCTCTGACTCAAACACTCACTGTCTCTTGCACTTGCTTACACTGTTTCTCGTCTCCAGCTTCCCCCAAACTCCTGTTACAAGCACACCACTGAGTGACATTTTAGGTGTAAATGGGCAGGCTGTATTGCTGAAATTACCGCTTAACCATAGCCCAGTGGCTGAGAGATCTCAGTAAATAGCCACAGAGAAAATACTTTCTAACCTTTAGGTCTAGTTGACTCTTTAATGTTGTGTGAAAATATAATTATACAATTTCCAAATTCTGATGTGTTCAGCATATGTATCCTTTAAATTAAGTTGTAAAATTAATAAAATGCTGGCAGTAAGTCAATTAATTACAGAATGGATTCAGTGATTTAATTATTGAAGCAAGTGAGTAATTAATTATGAAACACCAAGTATTTAGATTTAATTTGGATCAATTTAAATGTAGTCTGTTGAAAGTGAATTTCTCCATTTATATGAATAAAAGTTGAAAGCCCACAATTGCCTCCAAAGCTTTGACTGCAGAAGCAGCACATTCTGATACTGATCTACGCAAACAGATTGGTCCCCATTTGACTCCTGAACAAATTTGACTTCAGTGATGCAAGCTGGAAGACTTTGGAACCATAAAATAGAACAGATGAGATTGATGTTCAGTCCATCATGTCTGGCTTGACTCTTTAGAACAGCAATCCCATTAGTTCCATCCCAGAGGACTATATTTCTCTGTCAAGATTTGCTTTTGAAAGTCACTGTTGCATCTATCATCACTAACCTCTCAAGTGGTGTGTTACAAATTTTGACCACTTCTTGCATGAGAAGATCTTTGGTTGGGTTGCTTCTGATTCTCCATATTTGGACGCTACTGTTGAACTCGCTGCTCTCAATTAGAGAGGGAGAAGATCATCCATGCGTGTCCCTGCTCCTGGTTGCTTCAAAGTGCATATGTGAATGGTGCATGGGAGATGGATCAAACTTGGATTTCGGTGTCCAAATAACAGCAATTATTACAATAATGATCAGTACAATAGCAATAGAAACAACCTGCATTCATATTGCCTTATAACATTGTAAAACATTTCAAGGTACTTTTATAGAATTGTTACCAAGTAGAATTTGCCATTGAATCAGCTAAGGTGATAATAGAAGAGGTGACTAAAAGCATAGCCAAAGAGATGGGTTTTAAGGAACAAAAGTAAAGTGTTAGAGAAATGCAATGGGTCTGTCAGCATCTGTGAAGACTAGCGTTTTAAGGAACATCTGAAAGGAGATGCTAAGAATTTGAGGGTAGCTAAAAGCAATGAAGGAATGACTAAAACTGGGGGTGTAACACCTAATTAACAATAGGAACGATAAGTTTTCAGATGACTGTAAAGCTAAAACAATGAAAGAGATCAGTGGGAGTCAGGTCATGGAGAGATTTGAAAACCAGGATGAGAGCTTTTAGTGCAAATTACATTTATGGAAATTGAGTCCTTCAGGTATTGCGCTTGTAATAAATGAAGACCTTATGATGCCATTGTATAACAATGCTGGGGTTCAAATGAAATTCTCAAAACTGAACATGATAGATTTGTAAGCTCAGATGTTGAAATGTATGGATGAAAGGCAGGTAACTGGAGTTCAGGCACAGATCGTTCATGATTTAATTGACCAAAGTCAAAGGGTTGACAGTCCTTTTCATGTTTCTATGTGTAATAATTATATTAAACACCCAACATGTTCTCCTATTTCATTTATTTCAGCAAGGTGCTGAACCACATACAAACTGCATGCATTAATCATGTAAACCTCCTAACTTTGGACTTATGTTGGAGCTGGGTACTTTTTAAAAATTGCACAACAGTGAATTTTGCATCTCTGAGAAGCAGATAAAATGTGAGTGCTTAAACTGCTTGTTAGGTGAATTGTTCCAATTGGCTCTTCTAATTTAGTACTTGATCAATTTTTCTACACCTTTATAAAGTTATGCTGTGCCATGGTAAGGCAAGTTATGGAGTTACACCTCCTATACTTATCTATATAGGCAGGCTCTGGTCTCACATCTGCCCTGTCAGAAGCAGCAAGCAAATACCTAGTATTACTTATTTCAGAAAAGGAAAGGATAGGAAATTGGATGGTGAACTCTTCCATTTCAAATTTCTGCAACATAGTTTCTCTTTGCTTCTGTTTGGGAAAGTGAATGAAATATTGGGCTATAAAGAGGTTTGGTAGTAGGCTCATTCATGCTATTAGTTTTAAAAATAAGAAGGGACACTGGTAATATTTTTTTCTTGTTTGCTTCCTTAGGGCTCAACAGTATCACGAGAAGCCAGTGGAAAAGAAAAGGTAAGAATATCTACATTTTTGAGATGAATGACTATTCCCTCAGCTTTCAACAGTATTCTTGCTTCTATATGCATTGATTTTGACTTAAAAATATGCCTACTACATATTAACAAGCAAAGTCAATTTGAAAATCCTGATTCATCGACCAGAATCAGGATTTAATAATGCAGTGTTGTGTTTATGTACGTGCCTGTTATTGTCAAAACATATATTTAATTTTGTGATTGAAGAAACAGCCTAATGAATTTATTAAACCAAAGTTACTGGAAAAACCTGGCAGCATCTGTGAAGGAAAAAAACAGTAACGTTTTGGGTCTGGTGACCCTTCCTCAAAACTGCTGTTCTGAGGAAGGCTCACCGGACCCGAAATGTTAACTGTTTTTACCTTCACAGATGCTGCCAGACCTGCTGGGCTTTTCTAGTAACTTTGTTTTTGTTCCTGATTTACAGCTTCCGCAGTTCTTTCTGTTTGAATTATTACACCATTTGATATTTATGAAGCTGACCAGACTCCCATTGTAAGATGTAAGGGTGGTTATTGACATAAGTGTTTATGTGCCCTGTAATAGTAAAGAGAGCTATTGTAATCTGTGTGTCATTGTTCCTTCTGAATCTATAAAGTATTACTAATGCCAGCTATGAAAATAAATGAATTGTTTGCAATACTTTGTGGTGCAGTGAAGCTCCAATCTGCTGAGCCTCAAAGCAGTTGCATTAGAGCTACACCAGTTGCCTTTTTGTTGAATTTGTCAATATCATCCATACTGTCTTGTCAGTGTGCTCACTGGGAAGAAGAAACACGCTGCTACTTCTGTGCACCTCCTAGAGGCTAAGCTAGAAGCCTAGCCAGCAATAAGAGAGTGTGCTGAAAGAAAAATATTTTGTCTGTTTACTAGACAGGGACAGATGCAGCATTGGTGGTGACCATTTTGCCTTACAAATGGTAAAGAGATGAATGGGCAGTCAGTTTGAGTTTAGCTGCTGTGCATTTTTCATGCATCAATCATTTGCTTTATACCACAGGCTGGTTCACTGCAGTGGAAGGGTAATAACGATTGCATTATGCGTGTGGTATGTTATTGTAGGAGTTATTAGGGAACAAAGTCACTCGATCCATCAAAAGATATTAACAGGCATTTAGAGCTTAATTCTTACAGTTTAGGTTGGTTTCCAAGCCTCCATGCTGGAAGTCTTAAACTGTGAGCCTCTCGGCTACTTGAAATAGTTAATGTGCATAGCACAGATCTATTTGTGGGAAAGTTGATAAAGCACATGGTGGGGATTTAAAACAATGAAAAATTTGCTGACAGGTTGAAGAGGAGAGGTTGGAAAAGGCTTGAGTGGAGCATTAATATTGGTATAGCCCAGTGGGGCTGAATGACCTGTTTCTATGCTGTAAACTCTTCTGTAATTGACGTCTTATCAACAACTCTCTATAGTTGTTACGTAACAACTATATCAGACTCAAAAAATAAAAAATTAAATTACAATGATCATTAGACACGGCTCACTGTGGCACCAAGCCATATAAATTGTAATCACCCAGATTTGACACCAGCTGAATTGGATTTGTATTTGCATTGCATTTGCACATGAACGTGAACTTTTTTGTGTTTGTCAGTAAGATGATGAGAACTGGAGAGTGTAACCTGTTTTAAATCATTTTGAGTGCTTTGCTTCCGTGGTTGCTGATTAGTGATGGATGTTTAAGCAAGTATGTGTTAAATTATCTATATTTGTGTAAGTTTGTCTATGTTGTGTACGTGTGTTTCCTACTAAAATGTATGCATGTCTCAAAATTAGTCATACTTCAGTCACTTGTCACACTTTCTAACAGACAACACTGCCCTAATTGCATACCCTGCTGACTGTTACTGTAAGTACTTACAGACGAAAAGTCGACTCTTATGATTGGCACAATGTGGAGGTGTCTATGTTGGACTGGGATGCACAAAATCAGAAATCACATGACACCAGGTTATAGTCCAACAGGTTTATTTGAAACCTAATACACTTTCGGAATGCAGCCCCTTTGTCAGGCACAATGAGCAAGGAGAGCATAGCTACAGAGTTTATGGGCAGAGAGATCAAAAGATCATACAACTGGTGTGAGTGGAGTGTCAGATAATAAGTCTCTGCAGGTGACAGAGTGTGTTAGACAGTGAGTAAGCTATTTATAAAGTCAATATCAGAATCTGTCTCTGAATTATAACCTGGAATCAGGCTGGGGTTTTATTCCGAAAGCAGGAATTTATCAGATGCCATACTGGCTGACTGTGACTACAAATTGTGGGTTTTTTTGAACAAAATAGAATGTATCTGCAAGTAAACAAACATCTTGGATGAAATGATTCACCCCTTAAGGGTGCGTGCGCGTGTGCTGGGGCGTGAGACGTACACGCACAGCGCTCCAAAAACGCGAGTGATTTAGAATAAATCTGTTGAACTATAACCTGATATTCTGTGACTTCTGACTTTATGTAGGGCACAACACAGCTGGTGGTGCATGTGACAGTACATAAGTGTAAGTCAACTTCAAGGAATAACAATATGTAAACCAATAGACAAGCGGAGTCAATGAAACGTGTCCCTTCATGCTTTAGGCTCAGGCAGTATCTAAATAGTGAACAATTGAAAAAGTTCACTGTAGGAAAATATCTTTAGAATGCGATGTAGAGCTCTTACTTTGAAGTTTTGTAAAATTAAAACAATGCAAGGGATCATTCATTGTGGAGTGTGTGTTGATGATTTCGTAGTATCAAAATGAAGCAAATGACAGCCAAGGTCATCATACTCCATGACCAAATATGTAAGAAAAATTATGACCCATCTACCAAGTTTTACTTCTCGAAAATTGCCATGTCTGGATCCAGTGGGAGAGACAGAATCTCTCTTTGCAAAGGGTATCTGCTTTGACCGCCTCCTGGTGTTCAAATCAGAATTCCCCTAAGCTGTCTAAGAGAAATGCTTTATTCATTCTTTATCACTCATGTACCAATTGCAACGTGATATTGAAGCTTTAAATAAAAATTACTGTTGCAAATATTGATTTTTCTGTTTCCTCCTTGGGGAGTCTGTTAATATGAGGCACTTTTTGAAGGTCATTTATTTGTAGCTGCTATTTAAAAATATATACTTTTTAATCACGTTGCTCAAAATGGATTTACTTTTAATCCTATAAGCAAAGGAATAGTTTGAAAGCACAGCATTAAAATTGGATTTTCCACATTTAAGTGAAGTGAATCCCAAATCCTGGAGTGGTTCCAGGGAGGGGAATCCTGGTAAAGCATGACTTAGCTTGTTGCTGCTGAATGACAGTGAGGAGTGAACTAGAAGCTGGGGTCATGTGGGACAATTGTTGGACTTAAGCCCGGCACCACATGCTGAACTGCTGCTGTTTGGTACTCTTACTGGGCTGTAATGTAAATTCTTAACTTTTAGTCCTCTTGTATAACAACATTATATATATTTTTTACTCTAATATTTGTATCTAGGCACCTGTACTGAAGATGGTGCCATTAAAAGGCAGCCATTGTAATAACTGTTCACTGTACTCCTGTACTGGAGCACAAGTGGCAATAAAGGACATTCTATTCTATGCTCTTCTATTACTAAAGTGACTGTGAAAAGACATTGAAAAGAATGATTCTGCAATTGCATGTCCCCAGAAGGAAGCTGTGATCACATGGAGTAGGTCAGAATGATTGAGTCTCTATCATCATAGGGCCTAGGCTCCAAATCAATGTGGCTTCCCTGCTGGAGTCTCAGAATCGCCACTACTGTCAAAATCGTGAAATGCTACATAAATAATAAAAGTGGAGCACTGGCCAATGACATCAGAGAGGAGAATTGGATCAAAATCGGCAAAAAAATACATCTGGAGCTCATGTCGGTTTTTTATGGCACAAAATTATCATTTGATAATATGGATTTGGAAATATTGGAAGCAGTTGCATGAACATGAAGTTCCTTGGGTGTCTAAACCTTTTGAAGCACAATTGCAAAACAGCTTGCAAAAAACCTTCACGCACATTTGAATCTGTTTTTAGAAATAAAAACATTTCTCTGGAAAGTACATCTTATCAGTGATACTATATAAATGTAAATGCTGGAATCCAAATATGATGGTGAAAGGTAGGTTAAAGGCAGTAAAGGATGTGGTTTCCGAGACACAGGATGAAGTATAGTTGGAAATTACCTGTTACTAATTAGGGAGCTTTGAGGAAAGCAGCCACATGAGAAGAGCGTTTGCAGATCATAGCCTAAATACAAGAGCAATTCTTTCGGCTTTTGGCACAGACAATTAGGAGCAGGAGTAGGACACTCGGCCCCTTGATCCTGCTTGCCATTTCATAAGGTTATGGCTACTCTAATCATTTCACATTCCTGCCTACCCACAATAACATCTCACCTATTTGCTTACCAAGAATCTACCTACCTCTGCTTTGAAAATATTAAAAGACTGTGTGCAGCCATCATCTTTCAAGGAAGAGAGTTCCAAAGATACACATCCATATGTGAGAAAACAAGGTGTAGAACTAGAGGAGCGGGAAAGCTAACGTTTTGGGTCTGGACCCTTCTTCAGAAATGGGGGAGGGGAAGGTGATTCTGAAATAAATAGAGAGAGTGGGGAGGCGGGTGGAAGATGGATAAAGGAGCAGATTGGTGGAGAGGCAATGGACTGGTCAAAGAGGCGGGGATGGAGTCAGTAAAGGTGAGTGTCGGTGGGGAGTTAGGCTGGGGGTTCGTCAGTCCAGGGAAGACTGGCAGGTCAGGGGATCAGGAATGAGGTTGGGAGGTAAGAGGTTGGGGTGGGGTTTGAGGTGGGAAGAGTGGATAGGTGGGAGAAAGGATGGGCAGGTTAGGGAGGCAGCGACAAGCTGGGCTGGTTTTGGGATGTGGTCGGGGGAGGGGAGATTTTGAAGTTTGTGAAATCCACTTTGATACCATTGGGCTGCAGGGTTCCCAAGCAGAATGAGTTGCTGTTCCTGCAACCTTCGGGTGGCATCATTGTGGCACTGGTGGAGGCCCAGGATGGACATGCCCTCCAAGGAGAGGGAGAGGGAGGGGGAGTTGAAGTGGTTTGGGAGTGGGAGGTGCGGTCGTTTGTTGTGACCCAAGCATTGGTGTTACCTCGTTTTCAAGGACCGCAACTTGCCCTCCACAGTGGTTGAAAACACCCTCGACCGTGTCTCTCCCATTTCCCCCAACTCATCCCTCACACCCCCTCCCTGCAATAACAACCAAAACAGAATCCCCCTCGTCCTCATGTACCACCCCACCAACCTCCGGATCCAACGCATCATCCTCCGCCATTTCCACCATCTGCAATCCAACCTCACTACCAAAGACGTTTTTTCATCCCCACCCTTGCTTGCTGGAGGGACCACTGTCTCCACGACTCCCTTGTCTGCTCCACACTCCCCTCCAGCCCCACCACACCTGGAACTTTTCTCTGCAACGGCAGGAAGTGATACACCTGCCCCTATGTATTCCCCCCTCACCTCCATCCCATGCCCTAAGAAAACCTTCAACATCAAACAGATGTTCACCTGCACATCTGCTAATGTGGTATACTGTATCTGTCGTTCCTGATGTGGCCTCCTGTACATCTGGGAAAACCAAGTGGAAGATTGGAGACCGCTTTGTGGAACACCTACGCTCGGTTCACGACTAACGACTACACCTCCTAGTTGTGAACCACTTCAGCTCTCCCTCCTTCTCCTTGGACGACATGTCCATCCTGGGCCTCCTGCAGTGCCACAACGATGCCACCCGAAGGTTGCAGGAACAGCAACTCCTCATATTTTGCTTGGGAACCCTGCAGCCCACTGGTATCAATGTGGACTTCACAAGCTTCAAAATCTCCCCTTCCCCTACCGCATCCCAAAACCAGCGCAGCTCATCTCTGCCTCCCTAGCCTGTCAATCCTTACTCCCACCTATCCACTCCTCCCACCTCAAGCCCTACCCTCTAGTCATATCTACTAACCTCATCCCTGCCCCCTTGACCTGTCCATCTCCCCTGGACTGACCAACCCCCACCATATTTCACCACCTACACTCACCTTTATTGGCTCCGCACTGTCTCTTTGACCTGTCCATCTCCTCTTCACCTATCTGCTCCTTTATCTATCTTCTAAATGCCTCCCCCGTCTCCCTATTTAGTTCAGAATCCACTTCCCCTCCCCCATTTCTGAAGGAGGGTCCAGACGTGAAACATCAGCTTTCCTGCTGCTCTGATGCTGCTTGGGCTGCTGTGTTCATCCAGCTCTACACCTTGTTATGTCAGATTCTCCAGCGTCTGCAGTTCCTACTATCTCCATGTGTGAGAAAGAAGTGTTTGCATCACTGTCTTAAATGGGTGACCCTTTTCTTTATGTTAATGGTAATATCTTGTTCTAGATTCTCCCACAAGAAAAAACGTCCTTTCCACATCCACCCTGGCAAGGCCACACCCAATGTTTCAGTCAAGTCGCCCCTTGCAACTGGCAGAGAGACAAATGTTCAACATCTGTTATGACTGGTAAAATTTGAGAGGTAGCAGAGCAGGCAGAAAAGAAGAAATACATCGACAGTTCAACAAGTGGTATAAGACTTCAGAACAATACCATAAGAGTCATGATGGTAAAACGTGGCAGCAGAAGGAGGACAGCTGATACTGGTTTGTCAAATATTCCACCTTGCATGCATGTTTCAGTCGAGACTATAGTCTGTGTTGAGCACTTTTCTGTACCTTTGCAGCCAACTCTCTCTCTAAAGGGCACCACTAGTGAGGAGATCAGCTAACATAACTCAACCTTCTACAGCAATGACAGTGAGCATTTGACAATAAGGACCACCGGAGGTCAACAAAAATCGTAGCACACTGAACAGTTTTTTTTCATTATCGCATTCATGTACTGCCTTGCGCCAACGTTGTGTAGTAGGAGGCGGGGGTAGTAGTGACGTGGTGGTAATGTCACTAATCTAGAACTCCAGACTAATGGTCTAGGGATATGGATTCATATTTCACCATTGCAATTGAAAATTTGAGTTTAGTTTTAAAATGGTCTGGAAGTAAAAGCTGATATAATTATGGCCATGTTCTGAGGAAGGTTCACTTGACCCAAACATTAACACTGATTTCTCTCCACAGAAGCTGTCAGACCTGCTGAGCTTTTCCAGAAATTTTTGTTTTTGTTTCTGTTTTTGATGTACAGGATCCACAGTTTTTTTTTTTTCAGTTTTTATAATTATGACTGTGCCAGCTGTTATAAAAACCCAGGTGGTTCATCATATCCTTTTAAGGATAGAACTCTGCTGTTCTTACCTGCTCAGGCCTACATGTGATTCTGGATTCACAGCAACAGTGAATGAATTCATGTATCTCATGAGTGAATAATGTAAAAAGAAATGAGAGAAGCTAAAGAAATTCTGTTAGCAATGCTGTTGCCACATGTTCCAGATTCAACAGGAGAACAGGTGAACGAATTCTAGTGAGCTTCTTGAAACCAGCCTTGCATGCATTCAGCCAAAATACCCACAGTGGACTGGACATTGTGTCCAGATGGCCGCAAAGTGTCTCACTCCAGGTCAAGTTTTCTCAACTGTCAAATCTCCAGCTTCCAGGGGAAGACAAAAAAATTGCTTCAGAGATGTTCCAAAACACTTTCTGAAGTTCAGCAGCAGTGTCATTTAATGACTGGGTGATGCTCTCACACTGTTGTTCACAGCAGCAGCAAATTGACCATAAAGCTGCATCACTCTTTGAATCACAACCTCCAAACAGTGAAACAGTACAGCAGCAAAGGAGGAAACAAAAGGGAAGCAAATCCTGGACTCCAGGTCACTACCTCCTGGTGTGACCTACACCATGTGCACAGGTACCCGAAGGTAGAGAATTGGCCTGTTCGGTCACATAAAGACCCAGAGCTGAAACATAAACTCTGAGAAGACATCATCTACAAATTAAGGGTCAGCCAACAGAGCATTGGATGATAGAAGCAGTGAAATTGAAGAAAAAAACAGCTGATACTGTGATGGCGTTCTGTAGATATTTTATGGATGAGCAAGGAAGGTGCAAATCGCTTTCCTTCCTGATACTCATCTGAAGAATAAAATTAAATGTATGCGTTCTAAAGGGCAGGCAACTACAGATAATTGAAGTGGTACTTTTTTAGTCTGTCAGGAATGTGTTGTTTCGGACACTGGGGCATACAATGTCACTTAACAGCAGAAGAAAAATGGTGTTGATCATGTTATAAGTGCAAAAGTGAAATTTCCCTCCTTCCAAACAGAGATGTCACCTGAGGCCTCATGTACATGAAAGAATGGCATCAAATTAGGTGGGAAGGCGAGAAATGAGGAAGATGCAAAGATTCTGTAGAGGGGAATGTAGCAGGTTGAGGCAGTGGGCAAAAACTTGACAAAAGGATATAATTTGGGAAAATCTGAGGTTATGAACTTTCTCAGAAAGAATTGAGGAGGCTGAATGTTATTTAAGTGGAGAAATGATGCCAAAAGCTATGGAACAGTGGAATTTGGAATCCTTGTGCATGAATTATAAAAAAAACTAGCATCTGAGTTCAGCAGGTAATGGGGAAGGCAAATGGAATGTTGGCCTTTATTTCAAAGGGAATAGAGTGTAAATGTCGGGATGTTGGATTAAAACTATACAATGCACTAGTCAGATCACAGCTGGAATACAGTGAACAGTTTTTTGGACCCCTTACCTAAGGAAGGATATACTGGCTTTGAAGGCTGTCCAGAGGAGGTTCACTAAGCTGATCCAGGGTAAGGAGGGACTGTCTTATGAGAAGAGCTTGACTGGTTTGGACCTGTTGCCCATTTTGGATAGAGATGAAGAATTTCTTCTCTGAGAGTAGTGAATCTGGAATTCAACCCCACAAATGGATTGAAAATGAGTTGTTAAGACTATTCAGGGCTGAGATAAACAGATTTTAATTGGTAAGGGAAATAAGGATAATGCGTAAAAGGCAGGAAAGTGGAATTGAGGATTATTAATTCAGCCATGATCTCATTGAATGGTGGTGCAGAGTCAGTGGGCTAAATGGATTAGTTCTGATGCTACATCGTCGGGTCTCACAGTGGCTATGACTTTTTTATTTTGAATAAGAAAGATCAGATCCTGAATAATTGGCAAATATTCACCAGGTAATGGCATTAGTAGAAAAGTTGAAGTTTTAATTAAAGATAGAAACTAAGTAGATGGATTCACTTGAGGTCATTAGAATAGCATCTGGTATTGGAAGAAGAGGCAACCAAGCCAGATGGAATGCAGCTCGGGTTAGCTGGAATTCTGTCACTGATGAAGCAGCATGAGATAAAAAAAGAGGCAAATGTTTGAATTAAAGCTTCAAAGAGAGAAAGAAATCAGGAGGCATGACTTGGGTGAAGAGCTGCTTAGATTTTGGGCATCAGGAGAGTATAGTAGTTTGAATGAGGAAGGAAGATCCAATTAGAAGTTAAGATCTAACCAAAAATCATTCTCCCATTGATAATGAGAAACGGTACAGAGATATTTTCTCTCATTTGTGAAAGAATTTGAGTGCCCAAAGATCTCATTGATAAGCTACAAAGTGTTTTATGTATCCTAGTTTTACAACAGCTATCCAAAAATTGTGAGACAGTTCAAATTCTAGCAGTTGTGTTTATTCCTAAAGCTTGCCAATTAAGACTTAGAAATTAAAGGCAAAACCCAGTCAAATATTTATTGCATTTTCTAGGGGAAAATAAACATGATGGGATCCCTGTTGTCATTTGTTGGCTCAAATTAATTTAAATAATTTGAGCAAACCTTTGAAAATGCAAAGGATTTCATTACTGCAGAAGAATTCAAGAATAGTATTTCATTAACAAGTAAGATTCTTATTTGGATGAATGTCAGGTAGCTGAGGTCAAAGAGGCAGCTGCAGTGGGAGATGCATATGTCATTTCTCACTATTGCCCAAATAAATCTTCAAACTTTGTCATATGGAAACCAATAGGGTAGCTGGAGTAAGAATCCGGTTTCAGAGAGAAGGCAGAAACTGTTCCAGTTAGTCGATTGTATAATACACAGAATCAGAGTAATGTAGAGAAACAAATATGTTTTCATTGCTGTGATGTGGGCCACACAATTGTTGGAAGTAGAGTGGTAAACTGGTGGAAATAATTGGCACATTGAAGAGGTCTTCAGAAAATACGGTATAAGTAAACAAAAGGGATATTAAACATACAGCACTGGCACATACAACAAGAATTTCGGCGGGGGAAAGAAGCATCAGAATGTGAAGATTCCTGCAAACCACTCAGATAGATCTTCCCTCTCAAATAAGTGTCATAACTGACAAAGCCATTTTGATTTTCAATATGTACGGTAAAATTCACTCTGAACCTCATTGCATCTAATATTTTTACAGTGGGAATAAATGCCATAAATTTGAAGGGAAAGTCCCAGAAGTTTGAGAAAGAACCTAACAAGTTTGTTATCCTGAAACACACTGGTAGAGTTCAAAGTTTGACATTAATAAAGGATTGGGACTTCTCTTCACAGTGTTTGCTGAATCAAATTGAATAATAATTTAGGGTGCTGATGGGAATTGTGTGCCTTTTCCATTGCATAAGGTAAATTCAGATTGAGCTGTGATGAAAGATGGCTTCTTCAGTTGGAAATATTCTGAAACAGCTTCGTAAGATGTG
Source organism: Stegostoma tigrinum (assembly GCF_030684315.1). NCBI lineage: Eukaryota > Metazoa > Chordata > Chondrichthyes > Orectolobiformes > Stegostomatidae > Stegostoma > Stegostoma tigrinum. The sequence continues at coordinate 7,219,343 of NC_081384.1, read as the reverse complement.
TAGATTTTATATTTGAAACATAAAAACAATGTTTGTGCAGGGTGGGCAATGTTTATCAGATGGATGACAACCGCATGCTCAAAGATCACCTCTCTGGTGAACTGGCTGCTGGGCCATGACTGCCTGGGCATCTATCCCTGTGTGACAGTGGAGGAACAGTGGGATCTTGGGGTCCATATCCACAGATCCCTCAACGTTGCTACTCAAGTTGATAAGGTTGTAAAGATTGTGTATGGTGTGTTGGCTTTCATTGACTGACAGGGGAATTGAGTTTAAGAGCCGTGAGGTTATGCTGCAGCTCTATAAAACCCTGGTTAGACCACCCTTGGAATATTGTGATCAGTTCTGGTCGCCTCATTATAGGAAAGATGTGGAAGCTTAGAGAGGGCACAGAGGAGATTTGCCTGCAGTGGAGGGCAGGTCTTAGGAGGAAAGGTTGAGGGAGCTAGGGCTTTTCTCATCGGAGTGAAGAAGGATGAGAGGTGACTTGATAGAGGTGTTCAAGTTGATGAGAGGCATAGAGTGGATAGCCAAAGACATTTTTCCCCAGAGTGGAAATGACTATTGTGAGGGAGCATAATGTTAAGGTGACTGGAAGAAGGTGTAGGGGAGATGTCAGAGGTAGGTTCTTCACACGGAGAGTGGTAGGTGCGTGGAATGCCCTACTGGCAGTGGTAGTGGAGTTAGATACTTTAGGGACATTTAAGCGACTCTTGGGTAGGCATATAGATGATAGTATAATGTAGGGTATGCAGTGTAGTTTGACCTTAGTCGGATAATAGGTTGGCACAACACGGTGGGCCGAAGGGCGTGTACTGTTGTGTTCTATGTTGTATAAATTCTGAGAAGAGTCTGGTAAAAACAGGCCAGAAAATCGTGTACCAATTTGGCTCACTATCTTCTTCCTCTGCAGCAATGTGGCAGACACTGTTTAATACTGGGTTTATCACCATTATACATGCCATTGGCTTTCGAAAATGAAGAATAATAAAGTTTTTATTTGTTACACCAGAATTTCTGTCATTTTCAACAAAGTGAATTAAAAAGCCAAAGTCAATTGACATCCCCACATTGTATATTCATGCTTGTGTGGAAAGATTTGACTGTAAATGTGGGTAGTATTTAAATAAAAAAGCTCATAGGGCTCAGTTTGAGTTATCAATGATCGTGAGAATCATTTTAAGTTCAGTCTTTGCCTTGTGCTGATGTCGCAGCTTCACATTTTAAGTTTGCTTACATGTGTGATAAAGTTGGACTTGATGCCCCGACTGGAAATTGGGAGAACCTTTCTGAATTTTGAAGATGCAGATGGAATTTGGTGGATAAGTATCCAACTGAAAAAGCACAATGATTTAGTCAAGCTACTTCAAGTGGTATCTGTGTAACTATACCTGGGTGTGTGACTCAGATTTCTGCTGTCATTTCCTATGTGATTGATGTGGTACAGAATTTTGGTTGTAAGCATTACAGGTGCCCATTGAACTCATGTCTATTGTGGTGACCTCCATTGCTTGAGCTTGTTGATATTGAATTTTTTGGGCTTCAAATTCTAAGATGTGCTCATGGCTATCTGGAGAACACTTAGAGCTAAACAAAAGTAATGTTCGAGGCTATTGGAAAGTGGGACTCGTATAGGTAATGATGTATTTTTGGCAATACAGACTTGATAGAATGAAGGGCCTCTTCTGCACTGTTGTAATTCTATCATTCCAAGCATGTTTCATTGTTTTGATAAAATAAGCACTCAAACGAGGTGTCCATCGTGATTTTGGAGGTTTACAAAACATAATCACAATTCCTGGTCCACACTATAGAAAATATGTTTCTTCAGATGGAAATACCTTATTATATGTCACATTATTTGCAAATCCCTAATATTAATCACTTCACCATTCATTGCAGTGCTTTAAGCAACTTGTGCTCTAAACTATAAAATCCCCTGTCTCCTCATCTCCACCCATTTCTCCTTCAAGATACTTGTTAAAACCTACCAAACTTTAGGTCACCTGTCCTAATACCTTTTGTATGAGCTGGTGTTAAATTTTGTTTGATAGTTCCTTGGAATGTGTTAATGATTTATTGGTGCTATATAAAAGTGCAAATGTAGCCATCTTGTGTCCAACAATGTTTTGTCACACTTCAGATGCTATAGGCTTTAGAATAAGTGCGTAAAGATCTTAAACTAGCAGACTGCAAAAAAGAAATGTTACTTGTTCTGCAATGCACACCAGAAAACAAAATGTTGCTACCCCTACAGATCAATACGATGGAAAATGCCCATTATTTAAGGGTATTAAAAAGTTACCTTTGTATTACATGAAACCAACTAGATTGCTGTCTCTAACGAGCCTCGTACTTGGGGGGTGAAAATATTCATTAGAAGATCTTACATTCAAGGCAATTGGCAAGAGTAACCTGGACATGTCACAAACAAGTTTTTTTTAAAAAAAAATTAATTCCAGTGTGTAGTCCATCATGTACAGTGTTTTATATTTGATTGTGATCTGTCTTGTTTTGCTGCAGGCCAAGGAATTACCAACACTGAAAGATAATGATTTCCTAAATGAAGGGCAGAGAATTCACATTGGAGACGAAAACAAAAAGATGTTTTTGGACAAACTCAAGCGTGATGTTGAGGTTGGTATTTGTTGTTGTAATTTTACTTCTAGAAAATCTGAGGCTGCTGGTAAAGTGCAGTGCATCCATGATGAATCATAATTGAATGTGTGTTTGGTCATACGCAGACTTGACTTTGAACAATGTGTTTGCCTTCTTTGCGGGTTGATTACTTGTCCCCTGATTGGGTTTTTGAGTCTCAGAAATTGTCACCTAACTGCATGCTTCAGTGTCACCTCCAAAATGAGTTGGAGTTAACATAGACTTCAGCCTGGATTTAATTGATTGACAAAACTAAATTTAAAGGCTGCATGGCATCCTCTCGTTAAAACATCCCTGCCTTTCTAACCATAAACTCTGATATTTGCAAACGTATTGTTCATGTACTAGTTGTTCGTATTTTGGGATTTAGCAGCCTTACACAAAAGAAACTTGGGCTGTCTCGTTGCAAAGCCACAGCAGCTTTATCTGAATGCTCCTTTGGCATTCAATGGCATTACCATCACTGAATCCCCCCACTATCAATAGCGTGGACATTACCATTAGCCAGAAATCAAACTGGTCTAACCACAGAAATACTGTGGCTACAAAAGCAGGCAAGAGGCAAGGAATTCTGCAATGGTAACGTATGTGCTAACTGCCCACTTGCCTGGATGAGCGTAGCTTCAACAGCATTCGAGAAGCTTGGCACCGTCCAGGACGAAACATCCCTGCTTGATTGGTACCAAACCCACAAACGTTTACTTCCTCCACCACCAATGCCCAGTTGTAGCAGTATGTACCACTTACAAGATGCACTACAGAAGTTTACCAAGGCTGCATACACAGTATTTCTAAATTGACAACCACTTTGATCTTGAAGGATGGCAGATAAGTGGGAACAACATCACCTGTAAGGTCCCCTCCAAGTGATTCACCATCCTAATTTGGAAATACGTCACTGATACTTCAGTATTGCTGGGTCAAAATCCTAGAACTCTGTCCCTGTAAACGTTGTGGGGGTACCTACACCAAATGGACTGCAGCAGTTCAAAGGCAGCTCACCAACCCCTTGAGCAATTAGGAATGGGCAATAAATGCTGGCCTAGTCAGAAAAACCCACGTGCCATGAATTAATTTTTGAAAATGTTCTCCACAGTGGCCTTCCTCAGCAATCCGTATTAATGAACCTGCTAATTAACGTGCACCAATGTTGCTTTTGTGGTGCACTGTGGTCTGTGCCTGTGATGTTAGCTGCTTCTCAATAGCTCTGTCGCAGATGGCTATCACCTAAAGGAAGACCTGTCAGTATTCACCAAAGTCAGGACACACTCTATGTATTCTCGACATGAACTTTGGGTCCCAGAAAATTTACTTTCACTTAGAAGCAAGCTCCACTGACCTACTGTTGGATCTTACTGTCGATGGTGCAGTTTGCTATATCAAGAATGTACTTGCTAGTGTGTCTGCTTTGCAATTTTATTCTTTTACATAAAGAGTTTTCATGGTGTATTTGTTTTTCATTGCAAACTGATAAATAGGTTTTGATACCTCTCGGATCAGTCATATTGTTTTGCCAGAGTGATAGCTCTGACCAGGTACTCAGACAATCTAACTTTATTAATTGGTTCCTTTTAACAGTTTTTAGCGCAGCTGAAGATCATGGATTACAGTTTGTTAGTCGGCATCCATGATGTGGATCGTGCTGAGCAAGAAGAAATGGAAGTAGAGGAGAAAGGTGATGAAGAAGATTGTGAAAATGATGGAATGGGTCATCCAGTTGGCTCGTATGGAACCCCACCAGACAGTCCTGGAAACATGCTGAATTTCCCACGAATTTTTGGACCAGGAGAGTTTGATCCAACAGTTGATGTATATGCTATAAAGAGCCATGACAGTAAGCAGATTGTTGACATTTCTTTTTAAAAAGGTACTTTAGTTTAAAGCTTTTGATACCTAACGCTATTGTGGGAGCATCTGTGCAGAAAGAAACAGTCAATGGTTCGAGTCCACTCTGGTTGCCGTTCAGAACTGAAGCAGAGTCCTGTCTGACTCAAAACAATAACTCTGTTTCTGTCTTGGCAAATGCTGCCAGATCTGCTGAGTTTCTGCAGCATTCTGTCTTTTCATTTGAGATTTCCAGCATCTGCAGTATTTCGCTTTCTTACTGTTATAAATACACCTCCTTTGGCTTGGACAGTCCCTTGGGATCAAGGGTTTCACCCAGGATCAATAGGGTCTGGTAAGGTTCATAAGTCCAATTTGGCATAGTTGGTGATTAAAGGTAAACTGGTTATCTGGAGGGTTAAGCTCTCCCTATAATCCAATACTTGGATTTCTCCCCTGCACGTTCCTGTCATATTTGTTACCTTCCCGAATGTACTTTCTGGTCGCAACCCAGGACCTCCCATGAGAAGGCAGGTAAATGTTGACCTTTTCAGGGATACATGGAGTGGGAACAGGACCACCAAATATAGTTTCATAGGAAAAGGCTTACTGTCACAATTTAACGGCTTTTAATGAGACTTTGCCAATGTCTGTCATATTATAAGAATGTATAGTGAGTAAATATAATTTCCCTGCTCCTCTTTGATTTAGTGTTTCTGTGCGTTACCAAAAAAGAAATTATTACTGGGAAAATATACAGAAATAATTATTTATTCTCAGTTCATAGTCCAGCATTTTAAAGGTTTTTTTTATGGGATTGTGGAGTATCTAAAAGAAAGGAAAGTTGTTGGTGGAAAAGGATTATTTCATTTTGTTGTTTCTAACTACTGCTAAGCAATCTCAAATCAGGTAAAATAGGGCACTGTGGGTGCGCATTTGCCACAGAGTGCAGCAGTTCAGGGAGGTGGCTCCCCTTGAGTTTCTCAAGTGCCATTTTGGGTGGACAATGAATACTGGCCTTGCTGGAGATGTCCACATCCTTGACTGAAATAAAGGTTAACTGTAAAGTAATGCATCCTCTATTTTGTACCAGTAAAGTGCCTTATTCCCAAACCTAAAACCTATGGCTTAGGCGCTACATCCCAAAGTTGTTCATTTCATTTCCTCTAAACCTCATCTTTCAAGCTCCTTGGGTGGAATTAAATGCTGTCACACAGGCTGGAGGTGTTATTTAATCCGTAAGGAGGATGATGAGTAGATGTCTCACTACAATTGTGTATCTCTCCTCAGATTATGTCTGGATGACCTTCCTACCCAGCTGTTAGTGAGGTCCTCAAGATAAGCAATTAATGCAAATAACCTAAAGTCTCCATCCCACCCTGTTCGCACCATGGTAGGCAGACAGTCACCATCCAAATAGCCCGAACATCTGACCCTGTTATACTTGCTTGGGAAGTACAAAGTCTGAAGGGAATCCCCCATTGAAATGCACTTGGTGCCTGAACCAGAGACCCAGCATCAAGATATGGGGATGGTGAGAACCCCACACATGCCCTTGCTGCTGACACTCGTCGCTGTCCCTCAGACCTGAATCCCACACTCTGTGCCCCAGGGTAGGGAATCCAGTCCAGTGATATCAGATCATGGAAAAATGCCTGAGGGACTCCCCATACCAACATGGCTTCCCCAAAGGAGGTAATGTGAGGCTCCCATCAGCTCTCCAGCCAACGAGCAGGTTCTCTTTACCAGAGTTAATGCAGCCCACCCCTATTTGTCCATGTCTGTGAATTGCAATGCTAGCTGTCAGATGTTATTTTTATCTTTCACATTGTATCTTGGAGTTTTTTTGAGTTATACAACAAAGATCAATGTAAATTTCTTTACTATTTAAGAAGTTCTTCCTGACGTCTAGAATTTGCCTTCAACTCACTGGCATTTAGAGTCTACCTGAGCCTCTTATTATTGCACGTCCATCTCACCCTATCAACATATTCTGCTATTCCATACTTTGTGCGTTCATCCAGCTTCCTCTGCAGCGGTGATTCACCTTAACTATTCCATAAAGTAGCAAGCTCTTTATTCAAAGGTCAGGTTTTCCAGAAATCCTTTTTTAATTTGTGTCTGTTTTCCTTTACTGTTACATCAGCCACTGTGCGATGTCAGGTCAAAGATGGTGACAAGATTTGTTTGATGCTTGGTGCTGATGGGCCTGAGAATTGATGCTGAATATCTGCTCCTGTTTTAGAGTCTCTTGCTGTGTGTGACGGAGACTGGATTTGTACATATTGGGGGATGAGGAGTGCAAGCTGGGTTGGGGGTTTGGTAGGTAAGAAGCTAATTAAGGTGGAACTTGATTGAAGGACAATGGGTGTTCCTTATACCTTGCACTGTGACGAGAGAGATTCTGTAAATTTGTTCTCTTTTAAAAAGCTTTTTTTCACTGATCCAGATTTTACCTTGAAAACTTGGTTTGCAACTACCAAGGTTATGCACAGCCCCCAAAATAAAATTATTAAATTCCCATTGTCCAGCAAGCCCAAAGTCCTGTGTTTATTTTTTCTGAGCCTTCCTGGCAGCCAGCACTAACCAGTGTGACAAATTCATTTCCTAACTCTGCAAAATTTGAGTTGAGAGCTGGTGAAACCAGCACTGGTTACATTCAATATAAAGCAACTGAGTCACTTTGTTCTTTTCTAGAACATAGAACATAACAGCACAGTACAGGCCCTTCGGCCCTCGATGTTGTGCCGACCTGTCATACCGATCTCAAGCCCATCTAACCTACACTATTCCATGTATGTCCATATGCTTATCCAATGGCGACTTAAATGTACCCAAAGTTGGCGAATCTACTACCATTGCAGGCAAAGCGTTCCATTCCCTTACTACTCTCTGAGTAAAGAAACTACCTCTGTCATCTGTCCTATATCTTTCACCCCTCAATTTAAAGCTATGCCCCCTCGTGCTCGCCGTCACCATCCTAGGAAAAAGGCTCTCCCTATCCACCCTATCTAACCCTCTGATTGTTTTATATGTTTCAATTAAGTCACCTCTCAACCACCTTCTCTCTAATGAAAACAGCCTCAAGCCCCTCAGCCTTTCCTCGTAAGACCTTCCCTCCATACCAGGCAACATCCTAGTAAATCTCCTCTGCACCCTTTCCAAAGTTTCCACATCCTTCTTATAATGCAGTGACCAGAACTGTACACAATACTCCAAGTGCGGCCGCACCAGAGTTTTGTACAGCTTCACCATAACCTCTTGGTTCCGGAACTTGATCCCTCTATTAATAAAAGCTAAAACACTATGCCTTCTTAACAGCCCTGTCAACCTGGGTGGCAACTTTCAAGGATCTGTGTACGTGGACACCGAGATCTCTCTGCTCATCTACACTGCTAGGAATCTTACCATTAGCCCTGTACTTTGCCTTCTGGTTACTCCTACCAAAGTGCATCACCTCACGCTTGTCTGCATTAAACTCCATTTGCCACCTCTCAGCCTAGCTCTGCAGCTTATCTACGTCTCTCTGCAACCTACAGCATCCTTCGTCACTAACCACAACTCCAGCGACCTTAGTGTCGTCTGCAAATTTACTAACCCATCCTTCTACGCCCTCATCCAGGTCATTTATAAAAATGACAAACAGCAGTGGACCCAACACTGACCCTTGCGGTACACCACTAGTAACTGGTCTCCAGGATGAACATTTCCCATCAACGACCACCCTCTGTCTTCTTTCAGCAAGCCAATTTCCGACCCAAACTGCTATATCTCCCACAATTCTATTCCTCCGCATTTTGTACAATAGCCTATTGTGGGGAACCTTATCGAACGCTTTGCTGAAATCCATATACACCACATCGACCGGTTTACTCTCATCTACCTGTTTGGTCACCTTCTCAAAGAACTCAGTAAGGTTTGTGAGGCACGACCTTCCCTTCACAAAACCGTGCTGACTATCCCTAATCAATTTATTCTTTTCCAGATGATTATAAATCCTATCCCTTATAACCTTTTCCAACACTTTACCAAGTGTGAGGTGATGCACTTTGGTAGGAGTAACCAGAAGGCAAAGTACAGGGCTAATGGTAAGATTCTTAGTAGTGTAGATGAGCAGAGAGATCTCTGTGTCCATTCTGTTTTGCCTTTTTCTGTGTTCACTTAAAATTATACAAAAAACACTATCGTTCTGTTTCTCCCCAGAATTTACATTGGTCTGAAATAAGCTTTCTGGTTTTCAATATAATCCTGCAGATCTGCAACCCCTTCCGTAAACCCCTCAATGCTCTCTCTTCTCCCTTTTAAGGCATTTATTAAATCCTACCCCTCCAAACAAGACCAAGCTTTTGGTCACCTGTCCTAATATCATCATAAATTGTTCAATGTTGCATTTTGTTTGATCACATTCTATAAGGTACCTTAGGAAGCTTACCATGTTAAAGTTGGTTTCTAAATGTAATCTGTTCTTAAATTATACGAGGTGAGATCTGATTAAGAATGAGGTGGCTGTGTATACAGCACCTTATCCTAGCTTTTGATTATTTAGTATTTGACACGTTTCTGGTACCACAGCTCAGCAGTGCATGGTGTAAGTGTTAATTGAAGCTTATTGCTTCCAGCTGTACATTTGTTTTCATTGACTTTTACATGAGTTTGTTACAGTTGGCAAGCAAGATGATGTGCACTGTCAGAACTAATGGGAAATACTGTTTATCTTGGTCTTTGTTACTATACTGTAACATCAGTCACTGTGGGATGTCAGGTCAAAGATGGTGGCAAGATTTGTTTGATGCTTGGTGCTGGAGGCCTGAGAATTGATGATTTCAAATGCTGTACATCTCCTGTTTTAGAGTCTATTGCTGCATGTGATGGAGACTGTTTGTTTTTGTAGGGGTTTGTGTGGGGTGGTGGGGACTGCAAAGTGGATGGGACTTGTGAGGAAGGAAGCTGATCAAGGTGGCACTTGATTTATATCTTGTTTCCTGACAAGAGAGATTGTATAGATTTGTTCTGACTATTTTTAACATTGCACAAAGATTTGCAGTTTAAATTATTGTCAGAATAGAGTTGCATGGAGCTGAGGGGCATAAGAGAGTTGGAGAGAAATGTGGGCTAAAGTTTTTTAAGAGATGGTTTGGTGGGTAAAGGCAACCATTACAATATGATTTGTTTGCAGATCCCTAGCAGTTAATTTGCGTTTTCTTCATTAATTTCAAATTTCACTTTGGGTATATTTTCTTGGATCTAATTTCAAATACTATAACCATTATTCATGGGCTTGATGTGAGTTTTGTTTTAAATCATTCCATCTGGTCACTATTTCAGGACGGTGCGACCCTCCTTGTTGCCTCCTACCGGCCCACTTTCAGTATTTGTGAAAGGCTGCTCACGCAAATTCAAATAAGGAAGGACAGTTCTCTCAATCGTCATAATCTTTTTTGGGTAATGTGGATATTTGTATTGCAGAAACAGTATCCCTTGTCAATGTGAACCGCCAACACTTGGCTTCAATTAAATGACAAGGTCAGCAGCAATCATAGCACTTGAGCATGGCATTGTCGCCAAAGCATCTGCATACTTGTAAAAACTGAAAGATGTTGTAAATCTGGAACAAAAACAGAAGTGCCTGGAAAAGCTCAGTGAATTCTGAGGAAGAGTCACTCAACCCGAAACACAAACTCCGACTTCTATCCACAGATGCTGCCAGACCAGCTGAGCTTTTGCAGCAATTTCTGTTTTTGTACTGATATACTTGTAAATGATTCAAAGAGGAACAGTTGGACAGGCTACTTATGTCGGCACAATCATAAGAAGTAAAATCCGCTGGAGGTAGTTGTCCTACTAATTAATTTCGAGTTTGTAATGGAATGAACACCATCCCAATATTTACATAGCGATTTTAACATCATAAACTATCCCAAGATGCTTCAAAGGGGCATTATTAAGGAAAAAATATACACTGAGCCACATCAGACAATATTGGGCTTTTGGAAGGATCTTAAGGAAAGAATGTGAATGGAGAGCTTTGGGCCGGAATTCTAGAACTTTGGGCCACGCACTTGAAAGCATTGCCCCCAGTGGTGCAGTATTTCAGATCAGGAATTTTCAAGTGGTTGGAATCAGCAGCAACACCTCCAAGAGTTGTGGGGTTGCAGGAGATGGGGAAAAGAGCAACCATGAAGGGATTTGTAAATAAGAATGAGAATTTTTACATTGAGGTATTACTTGACTGGGAGCCACTGTAGGTGAATGAGGACAGGGCAGGTTTGAATACTGAAACAACTGACAGATTTTTGAATGACCTCCAATTTGCAGAGGGTGAAATGTGGCAGGCAAACCCAGACTTGCATTGGAATAATCAAGTCTAGAGATAACAAATGCATAGATGAAGATTTCAGCAGCTGATTAGCTAAGCCAGCAGCAAGTCGGATGATATTGTGAGGTGAATTAAGACAATAGGCATTGGAGTACTTAACAAATGATTGAATGCTACAATCGGAGGAACTTCGGGATGTTTGTGAATGAATTAAAGTGGGTTGAATGCCCATCCTTATTTGCAGGCATTGGTCAATGATATTTCACTAAGAATGAAAAAAAAGCAATGACAGTGCAGTGGTTAAGGTATTGGATTGGCAATTTGGAATTCAAAAACAGCAAATTGTGAAATAAATCTCGATTGTGTTCTGGTAAAATGTCTGCAACAGCAATTGGATTGCTGCCTGTGTAACTTAAGTCCTTCCAGTTGGAGCCCCCTCCAAATCTGTCTTAAATATGAGCCATGTTGCTGATTCTGAATGCCTGCTAAATGAGCCACTTAGATTTAAAATCAGTTGCTTCAAAAAACAAAAAAGCCCAAATCTCCAGAACAAAATGTTTTTAATATGAGCACCAGAAACATGCTGTGAAAAATGCAAGTGCACTGCATGGCCTGGTAATTAAAAAAACATTAAGGGTAGCAGGTGGACTTGACTATTCTGCAGTTACTAATGGATATGCCGAGCCTGTTGAAAATTAGCTCATTTGGGAGTCATTAACAACTGGACAAATAACATGATTGGTTAAAATTAAGTAAAATTAGTCATTTTACTTTGAACATCTGTAAGCCAGATGCCCAGTATATTGTTCCTGTTTGAAAAGATTGGGTCTAAATTAAATAAAGCTATTTGGAAACTAAGGGAAGTTCAGAGAAACGCATGGATCAACCTGCCTGTAAGGGTTGTGGGGGGGAGGGGTGTGACCTTTGGGAGATGTTGTAGTTGTAAAAATATATAGCTCTCCAATATGTGTTTAACGTCTGAAATATTTATCTACCATTTGATTATCACTGCAACTAGGTGGTCTTGCATTGTATTTTAAAGTTTTATAAGAATTGAATATACTTAAATGTATGTTTTGTTTAAAAAATGTCAATATACACATTAAGTACCTCCCTTAAGTGTTAAAGCTCTTTTGTATTAATGTGAAATGAATAAGTGGTTTAAAAAGTGCAGGCATTGTTTGATAGTCCCGTCTTACTATGCTCACATCTTGACTCAGTTGGCAGCTTACGAGTTTCCTGATCGTAGTAAGAATGGCACAGTAGGAAGCTAATCAGCCCATTAAGTCTGTGCCAGCTCTTGATAGAAAAAGCTAGCCAATCCCATATTCCCACTCTATCCCTGTGACACCGCACATTTAATTTCCTCAAAGCATCCGTTGATTTCCTTTTGAAACCATTGTGTAGTTCCAGATCATTGAGTCATAGTAGTGCAGAAAAAGGTCATTCAGCCCATCATGCCTGCACTGTGACAAAGTGTCCTCCCTCAACCCTATCCCCATATTTCCCATGACTAATACATATGGCCTGCACATCTTTGGACTGTGGAGGAGACCCACGCAGTCAATGGGGGAAATGTGCAAACTCCACACACAGTCAGCCAAGGCTGGAGTTGAACCTGGTTCTTTGTTGCTGAGAGGCAGCAATGCTAACCACTGAACCAGCGTGTTGCCTATTTACTGCATGAAAAAAATTTTAAGAATTGTTCCTCATGTCCCATCCCAATTCTTCTTTCTCATCCACAGCGCTTCTCAAAATGTTCAATTCATACCCTGCTAATCCTTGTACTACCAATGATGTGGAGGTACCAGTGTTGGTCTGGGGTAGCCGAAGTCAGAAGTCAAACAACACCAGGTTACAGTCTAACAGGTTTATTTGAAATGACAAGCTTTCAGAGCACTGCTCTTTCGTCAGGTGAAGGAACAGTGCTCCGAAAGTTTGTCATTTCAAATAAACCTGTTGGACTATAATCCCTGGTATCATGTGCCTTCTGACCTTGTGCTATCAACTAATGGGAACATCTTTTCTTTATCTACTTTAGCCAAACCTATCATAATCTTGTACACTCTGATCACCTCTGCCCTCAAACTCCTTTGTTCCAGGATAAGTATATAATGCTCTCTGTTGGATGGAGATTGTTGTGGGTTTGTGATTACTAACCTATTTGAAATAAGCACTTGAAAGCAGTAAAGTTAGAGACTCAGTTCTCTAGTTATCCAGAAAGTGCCTAGATCTCATAATGCACATAGCTCTTAAACATTTAAGATTGTACGAGGGCTGGACATGGCAGATGTTCAGCAGATGTTTCCACCAATGAGAGAATCTTGAACTTGGGAAATTAGTTACCGCATAAAGCGGGACACTAATTTAAAATTGAGATGCGAAGTAATTTATTCTCTACGAATGTCTGGAGTTCTCTGCTTCAGAAAGTTGTGGAGCTACATCACTGAAGATGTTTTAAGAGGAAATAGACAGCTGTTTGAAATGTCTAGTAATGTAAGGCAATGATGAGCTGGCACAAAAGAAGAGTAGGTGAGGTCTGGGGCTGAAAAGCCTGATCTTAAAGAATGGCAGTAAAGGCTTGAAGGGCTGGATGACCTACTCCTGGTTCCGTTTCTTATGTTTTTAACATTTAGATCAGATGACCAACTGGAAGTAGGCTACTTGCAATTTATTTTGATGTTACAGAGAGTTAGGTAATGAGGGTGCTGTTACAATTGAAGTTCTTGACATGAAGTACAATATGTGAGTTGATTTTATTTTAAATTTTACAAGCCATGGGCTTATTGGCTTGACTGTGACATTGTCAGCATTTCATTATCCTAACCAGTGTAATTACTGATGAGGCAGGCACAATTGTCATGGTGATGACTGGAAACTCTAATTGACCATTGCTGCAGAAATTATGTTTAAGTCAGTGCCTGAAATATTCTGCAGCGTACTAACTGTTCAGTTCCATTTCTCACTGCTCCCTGCCAGGGTCTTCAAAATTGCATGCATTCTGAAGATCTGAGTATATAATTGGGCAAAGTTACTGTGTACAAAACTGCTCGAAGAAACATTTTGCATTCTAATTCTGGTATCGTAACTGCATTGTAATAGTCTTGTTCTCTAATGTCAGTAATACTGGCTGATTTTCCAGATGCGCCAAGGAAAGAAGTTTTCTTTATGGCAATAATCGACATTTTAACTCACTATGATGCAAAGAAGAAAGCTGCCCATGCTGCCAAAACAGTCAAACATGGAGTAAGTATATGACCTGTGTCAATGAAATCTGAAAGCTTTGGGGGAGAGAATTCACTGAGAGGAGGTGGGAGCATTTTAAACCAGCAGAATATGAATTTTGTATTCATTCACAGATGTTACCACTATGTTGACAAAATGAAGAACGCTGCTCAGTATCTGGCCGTTGTTTATGACTGTTACTTTGGCTCAGTGGATACCACTCCTCACTCAGCAGGTTGTGGGTTCAAGTCCCGCGCCACATATGAGCATTTTATCTATGTGAAAACTTCAGAGCAAAACTGGCAGAGTTCTGCTCTATTTAAGATGTGCTGTCTTTCAGCTGAGGTGTCAATGTCAGGCTAATGACAAATGAGGAATATCTATGCAATTGTTGTTTATAGGAGCAGAGTTCAAATCCAATCCTTTTATATTGGGAAATACATTCAATGTCTTAGTTTTTCTTTTCTCTCTGCACTCTTCTGTCTCTCAGTTTTTCATTCACAACTTTCCTTTTGCATTCCTAGTTGCTGTTTTGCTCTCTGGCTCGTGCTCTCGCTGTCTCTCTCGCACAGTCCAGAGATGTGCAGACTAGGTGGATTGGCCATGCTAAATTGCTCAGTGTTCAGGGGTATGTGGGTTATATGGGGATGGGTTTGGGTGGGATGCTTCAAGGGGCAGTGTGGACTTGTTGGGCCGAAGGGCCTGTTTCCACACTGTAGGTAATCTAATCTTCCCACAGTCTAAATATGTGCGGGTTAGGCTCATTGGCCATGCCAAGTTGCCCATGGTGTCCATGGATGCGCAGACTAGGTGGATTAGCTATGGGAGATGTGGAGTTACAGAGATACAGTAGAGAGGTGAGTCTGGATAGGATGCTCTTCACTGCAGGGATTCTACACCACAATGTAGGGATTCTTTGAAGGAAAATCCTTAATGTACTACTTCTTTCTCACTGTATAGTGGGTGGGAACAGATCAGCCACAGTTACATAAAATTGCATAAAACTTGCAGCACAGGAATAGGTCATTTGGTCCATTTGATCTGTTCAGGCATTGTGCTCCACACGGGCCTCCTTTCAAAGTGCTTAATTCCATCCTATTAACATGTCCTTCTTTTCCATTCTCCCCCGTGGAGTTATCTAATTTTGCCTTAAATGCATCTCTCTGCCACACCAACAGCTCTGTCTCACTCTAAAAAATGACATTCCTCCTAAAGTCATCACTGGCTTTATTAGTGACTTTTGCTGAAGCTGATCATATAACTTGGTAAACTTCACCACTACATTTTATTCACTCTGTGAATTTGGCTGTTGCTAACAAGATAGCATTTATTACCCACACCTAATAGCGTTTACGACATGGTGGTTAACCACTTAGTAGGAGGGTTGCAGTCTCTGTAGGGCCATTACATTTCAACCTGTGAGATAGTAAGAACTGCCGATGTTATCTCAGACTCCAACACAGTGTGGAGCTGGAGGAACGCAGCAGGCCAGGCAGCATCAGAGGAACAGGAAAGTTGATGTTTCAGGTCGGGACCCTTCAGAAACACAGGAGAGTCTAACCAGGGACGGGGTGAGCTGTAGCTCCTGGCCGTGGCTAGGGACGCTGCACTGGACAATTGGTGGAACGCCAGATTCATGTTCGGACAAAGCCGCTGGGAACTTGGTTCAATTTTGAAATGGATTTGTTGCTGCTTCCATTGGCTTCCCGAAGGCTAAGGAGAATGTGACTTAATTTTCTTTTGGGAGGAGGGTAGAGGGAAATGCAATTAATTTAAGAAAAAATAGCTTTGGCACTTAGGGTAATTCATGTATTTCCATGTCCCTGTGTTGAAGCATCCAGTTGTGTCCTTGGGTCAAGTGAACGAAGGTGAGATTGGGAAGGGATAACAGTGTGGAGCTGGAGGAACACAGAGAAGGCCAGGCAGCATCAGAGGAACTGGAAAGCTGACGTTTCGGGTCAGGACCCTTCTTCAGAAAATCCGAACCCAGATTTCTGAAGAAGGGTCGCAACCTGAAACATCAGCTTTCCTGCTCCTCTGATGCTGCCTGGCCTGCTGTATTCCTCCAGCTCCACGCTGTTGTATCACAAACTGTTGTTTAGACATGCATATAAGCATATGTTTGGTGGGGTGTTCCTGGACTTCAACCCAATATGTATTCCATCGTGGATCCTGGAGGTGATGGTGTTCCCATTTACTGCTGCCCATGTTGTTCTAGGTGTTGTGGGTTTGGGAACTATTGTCTAATAACACTTGGTGACTTGATACAGTGTGTCATATGAATGGTAGACAGTGCAGCCAAAGTGTACTAATTGTGGAGAGAGTGGTTGATGCATACTCAGCTTGTGTATCAGGAATGACCACATTTGGGGAATCTTACCATCAATGCCATCAGGAGAGGAAACAACAATAAAACAATTCATTTTAACAGTATAATTTTGTAACTGCCCATTAGAGCAGCCCAGCCACGTCTTTCTTTGTTTCATCATGATTTTGTAATGCATATTTTTCTTCTAATGTTTTAAGTTTCACAGAATCACAAGCATTTCAAATTACTGTAGTTGGAAACTGCCAGCCAAATTATTTATTTCATTAGACAAAAAGGTTGATAAATGTACTGTTATTTTACACAAAAGTACACAATTGCTAATTTTAATAGCACATATCAGGTCAGATCAGCAATTTGTTCCTAATTTAGTGCATTACGTTATGAAGTGACTGTTGAGGGAGTCTGATCTGTTTTCGCAACTACTTTTAATGTAGTTATTTCCTTTCTCAAGTAAGGAGACCAAAACTGAACACAGTGCTTCAGATATAGTCTCATCAAGGACCTATACAGTTAAAGTAAAACTTCCCTACTTTTATATTCCATTCCCTTTCCAACGAACAACAGTGTTCCAATTTGTTGCCTTTACAAGTTAGTCCCTAACATGCATCTCAAATGAAACAACCTGGGCTATAGGTGAAATGCTTTTAAGTGGGATTAGGCTGGACGTCTCACTTTTCAGCCAACACAGACATGATGGTCCAGGTGACTTCTTTCTGTAATGAAAACCTCCTATGATTCTGTTCTATTATTATAAACATTCAAGATTAACAGTATCTAGATTGATAGGATGAACCAAAGCTAACGGCACAACTGAGTCAGCCACGAAGCGAATATTTTTATCTCCCTATTTTGGATGAGAAACTTCAAGAAAACTTTTCTCTTTTTCAATAACGGAGATGAGGAAAGATTGCATAAATTTTAAGCAATGTCAGGTGTGGATCAGATCAGGCTAATTTTGTTATTCTGTACACATTGGATTAGCATGTTTGGTACACATTGTCTAACCTCACTTGAAGAATACCAAAGGATTCTGACAAACTGTACACAGCATGAGTCAATTTCCTTTCAGGGTGCAGCTTGGGCATTAAATATTGTGGTGCGAGCTGGATGGGGGAAGCAGTTGTGGATCAATATCTTTGGGGACATGGTGAATAAATGATCAAACCTGTTTCACATTTCTGTTTCTACTAGTTATGGTTTCATGAAAAGGAAGCTGTGACCATTTTACCTTTCAATTTCTTCTCTTTGCTGGTTAAGGATTCATAGTTTCTTGAGCACTGACATCTTTTAGATTAATAGATAACAAAGTGCGGAGCTGGATGAACACAGCAGGCCAAGCAGCATCTCAGGAGCACAAAAGCTGACCTTTCGGGCTTAGACCCTTCATCAGGTTTTCTGTCAGCGTTTGTGCTCCTAAGATGCTGCTTGGCCTGCTGTGTTCATCCAGCTCCACACTTTGTTATCTCGGATTCAATGAATGACAGGTCACTAGGAAGCACAGAGGAATAGATGGATCTTGTGGAGGCTTGGCTACAGATCCCTCAAGGTGACAGATAACAAATTGTGCAGCTGGATGAACACAGCAGGCCAAGCAGCATCTCGGGAGCACAAAAGCTGATGTTTCGGGCCTAGACCCTTCATCAGAGGATTAGTTTAGATTAATGCCTTGTTTCCTTGTGTGTTGCAGGCTGGTGCCGAGATCTCCACCGTTAACCCCGAACAGTACTCAAAGCGTTTCTTGGAATTTATGTCTAACATCATAACATAGTGCCCCTGTAGACAACACATGACACGCACAACGAGACTACCAATGTGTAGCGAATGCAGGAACATGAAAACTGAGGACGCTGTAGTGGTGCGTGCAGTATTCGATGTGCAGAGACTAATCTCCAAAATTGCATCCTTTGGAAATAAAACAAAAACACAACAAAAAAAAATACTTGCTGGCAAACCTGCATTGCCTGAAATGTTGCATTGCTCTTGAAGTTTTCCCGGCCATGTATTATGAGTGTGTCTTTACTGGCGGCAGCTTCAATGGCACTCCGTTAGCCATGGTGAGACTTACTGTATAAATCTTAAAACCAGAAGGTGGGCACTTGAACGCAGTGAAGGACGATGGGCACTTTAACAATGGCAAGAATCACTTTTTTTTTAAAAAAAACAATTCATATTTTGTCCTAATGGAGCAAAGTCACGGTATTATTTGCGTGTATCTTTGTGACGCTGCACTCGTCCCAACCCTGGTTTCGCCATTGCCAGGCCTTTGCCACGCTGTTTCTCAAATGTTTTAAGTTGCCATATTGTCTAATCGCAAAAAAAGGACTTCAGCAACTTTATCAATAAACCAACGCAACTATATATAAGCTATTGTTCGTTAAGGGTGGGTGGGTAGGGGAGGGAGGGGACAATGTTTACTCGAGTGAAAATTTACAGTAGGATGCCACATATCCAGATTGAGTCTGCATCTGATTATGCAGTGTGCGGAACAGCCATCAATCCATCAGATGTGATTTGGGTAAATCATTTGGCTTTGTGGCATTCCTAATGTATTCTAAAAGTTTACTTTTATTTGTTACTCAACAGGAGGGCTCGCGTTTACTTTGTGAGCTACTTGGCTTTATAAAAGAGTACAGTCTGTAATTGTGCTTTAAGCTAATTATTTGGACAATGTGGCATTTTGTCTGCTAGGTCAATAGACATGAGTAAAAAAGTGATTTTTTTTTAAAAAGAGCTAACTCCTTTGTAAGGGACTTTTTAAAAGACTCAACTTCTCTCAACAAAGTATTGCTATTTGCTGTTGAATCTTGTTACAAAGAGGTAGCTGTGACAATAATGTTACTTGGTAGTGCTTTTGTAAAACTACCCGATTTGTCAATTTTTGAATCCTTAACAAGCCTGAAATATTATGAAAATGCTGTAGCAATATTTGTGCTGTTTTAAAAGAACATTCTGGGTATATGAAAACATGATTAAAGCAGGCAAGCATCAAATTTGAACCATTTAATTGTTGCTTGCAAGAACTATTAGAAGGAATTGATTGGCACTTTAACCCCTCAAATAACAATTTTGTGTATCGCTGTTATGTATAGCTTAACACATATTAAAGGAGGGATACTGCAGGTGAGATTAATCTGCATTTGGCAGTGACTAAGTGATCACTAATAGATATGTACATGCCTCCGATCAGTAAAGAGACTACAAATTAATGTATGAATCCTCACTAACTATTATTTTCTATGGATTGTTTTTAATACATAAATCTTCTGCACTAAAAGGACAGTGGACATTTTACCAAGTGATCAGTCAAGTTTGTAATTGAGAACAATAGACAGAGTGTTAGAGGTGTAAACTACATTATTTGAACAAACACCTGACATCCTTTGTTGGAACAAAATGTACAATTTAGTGCACTGTATGTTATATAAGTTCTAGTGCAGCTGTAGCTAATTCAAAACTGTAAAGGAACATTAAAATTACTGTCTAAATTCAGTTGCATCAGGATAAGTGCACATCTGATCTGGGCTTTGATTTTCAGAGTGCCAAATGATTTGTTTCACACGTTGATAGTTCCTAATGCAAGCATAACTCATGTACAGAATCTGGACCTGACCAAAAAATACGTCAGCTGAACAGCTGCTCAGTTCAGTCCATTGCTGTCGGTTAATTTCCATGGGGTTATATTTTACAAGATTTGGAGGATGTTCTCATGGTACTCTCACAACATGTCACTGGTGATGTGAGGACAGGCCAACTTTCAAAAGTTAACAGCAGAAAGATCATAATTTTTTAATGGATTTTTAAAATTTTTTGAAATCAAGAAGTTGTCCTTGCTTCAGTCACTGTGGATGCCCACTGGAGACCATGCCTGAGTTCAGGGACGTGTAGATTAGGTGGGTTATGTACGATAGGTCTGGATGGGATGCTTGGAGAGTGGTTGTGGACTTGTTGGGCCAAAGGGCCTGTTTCACACTGTAGGGATTCTATAATAGTGGCTCCCTTCCCATACCTCACCCAAATAGACCATTTTCCACATGTGAGACCAGATGGTGACGAAGAGTAGGTAATTTGGCCATGAATGCCATGGTACCATACGCACTGTCTTGTAGTAGCCACCTCTTTTTAAAGGTTTTAATCCCTCCCAACGGTAAGGAGAACAAGTTTACTTTTGTTTCCATTACTATCAATGTTGAAGCTGGCTAATTCAGGACTGTCTAGTTCTGTATGTCTCCTTACCACATTAGGCAAAATATCCACCCACATTCAAACAGTGCTATTGTCTTACAGGACCAGAACTTTGTTTTTGACTAGTCAATGAAAAAAACATTCATTTCCCATTTCCTATTGGTTTTAATAAATCTGACAGTGTCATCCCAGTGGAGATATCATTTTGTTCTTCCACCAGGTTTCTTATTTCACTCCTTGTTTCAGATGTCTAAACCAAAACAAAACAGCATATCCTCAATCAATGAGAGCCAAGATCTTGTGACTTATGACTGAAAGCACTAGGAACAAACCAAATTCCACAGGTGCTACATCTCAGTAAGTGTCAGCATATTAACCTGAACCCAGTTTATCTTTGGGTTGCAACACACACTCTTTCAAATTTGTAGACATCTGTCTGTTCCACAGTGGAAATTATCAGCGTTAATGCAAAGATTTTGGTTTGACCAGTTATTCATTTATCAGGGGTTTAACTGTAATAATTTGTAACGCTGTGTTTGGGAGTCATGGTGACAGTGTTTAAACTCACTGCAGTAATACCAAAGCTTACAAATAAAAAAACATGTTTTTGTAAAATTTGCACTGGTCCAATCGGATGATGGTTAACTCTCCCACTAGTCACTAAGCTGAGTACAACTGGATCAGATCTAAATACAGTGAGATTCTGAGAGATGTTTTAGTTTTTAAGCAGATTCCATTACCCTGCAAATGTCCCTGGATTTTTCTTTCATGCCCCCTGTCATTTCTTCTCTAGCCTATGTCCAAAGGTCACGGACTTTTCGGGTAATATCTTGATTCAAATCATGCAGAACTGGGTGAAGCATTAGACCAAGTTTATCCCTCATGGATGAAAAAGTTTTGTGGCATTTGTTTTTTAAAGAGGAGTACAGAAATTCTCTAACATCCTTGGTCCCCGTTTATTCCTCAAAACAGATCATCTTATTGCTTGTTATTTGTGCGAGTTTGATGTGCACGAATTGCTCATTGTATTTCCTACATTAAAACAGGGAACTAGAACATTTAGAAAGTACTAGATTGGCTTTAAAGTACTTTTTGGAAGGTTCTGAGATTATAAGTTATATATTCATGTATCCAAACAGCAATGGGTTATTATGGACCCACTAAAATTGTGGGTGGCGGCTTGTCTTGAATTTTTTTCCCTGACCCCAAAGAAAGATTGCTTTGTAAAGATAAAAATCAACATACTTTTATGGCATATCACACTCAGTAGGTAAGAGGCATATTAAACAAATCTGTACTTAAGATGTTCCATGTTATGTAACTAGTTTATTTTGGAATTACACACATCATATAAACAGAATACTCAATGACTGCTGAACAGAATATGAAAAGTTACTCCATTAAAATTCTTAGATTGGCTGACGATCTCCTGCTATTTCAGGTGTGTCAGAAGAGAAACTACAATTCAACAAAAACATTGTATTGCAAAGTTGGTTACAGAAGTTTTGCTTTTAATCCATACGAGCTTTTAATGTTCTGGTGGTAATCTTGTCTTTTTCACTGCAACAAAAGAAAACAAAGACAAAATAATAAAATATGACAAGGTGGATGGCTGGCAGCTAGAGGATAATCTAGGTGGGAAAGGATCCAGTGGGATTATGTTGGAGACAGTCAATTAGTTGTCATGATCTGGCATACAAAAGGAATGGTAGAAATTCATTTTTAACATTCAGCAGAGAACTGAGCATATTTGGAAAGGGATGTGGAGATACTGTAGTTAAACTTAGTGTTCAACACCACTTGTAGAGCTGTTCAGAGAGTGGGGACAGGCACAATGGGCTATATAGCCTACTTCTGTATCATGCTGATGGAAACAATGTTTTATGTACACCCTTGTCTGAAGGAGGATGACCGGTTGCTGCTGAAGCAGTTTGCCAGATTACATCAAATTCAATCTGAAACTGGGACAGGTCAAAGAAAATGACGCTATAGGATAGATGTTATCAAACTTGAAAGGGTTCAGAAAAGATTTACAATGATGTTACCAGGATTGAACATAGAACAGTACAGCATAGTACAGGCCCTTCGGCTCGAGATACAGGGAGAGGGTGAGGGGTGACCCTTTAGAGATCTATAAAATCATGAGAGACACGGCTAAGGTGAATAGCTAACGTTATCGTCCCAGGGTAAGGGAGTCCTAAATCAGAAGGCGTGGGTTTAGGGTGAGGGGGAAAAAGGAATGAGCTGCCAGAGGTGGTGGGTACAACTACAACATTTAAAAGGCATCTGCATGGGTACTTGAATAGGAAGGGTTTAGACAGATGTGAACCAAATGTTGGCAAATGGGGCTAGATCAGTAGGATATCTGGTCAGCCTGGACAAGTTGGACCGAAGGTCTGTTTCTGTGCTATATAATTCGCTATTTGCTCGCTGTCAACTGAATGAAATGCTCCTGAACAATTGAACTGAATAGGGACTGTACAATAAGAGCAGAATTAGACCATAAACCATTGACTCTGCTCTACCATCCAATCATGTCCGAAGTGGTTTTTGACCCCACTTTCCTGCCTTCTCCCTGTAACCTCTGATCCCTAATTATGAAGAGCCTGTGTCTTAAATACACTGACTTGGCCTCCACCGCCCTCTGCAGCGGTGAGTTCCACAGATTCATTACGCTCTGGCTAATGAAATTCTTCCTCATCTCAGTTCTAAAGTATCATCCCTTCTCTGAGGCTGTGCCCTCAGCTCCTAGTCTGTCCTACTACTGACAACACTTTCTCCACATCCATTCTATCCAAGGCTGTCGGTATTGTGTAATTTTTGATCAGGCCCCATGTCATCTTCCTAAACTCAATCCAGTATAGACCCACAATCCTCAACCGTTCCACATATGACAAGGCGATCATCCTTGTTATCCTCCAATAGGCCCCTTCAACACCGGCATATCCTTCCTTAGACATTCAGTCCAAATAGCTCACAATATTCTAAATATTCCAGACCCTCAGTAATACATTCCTGCTCTTATAAGTATAACCCTCTTGAATGCTGACACTATTTGCCTTCCTAATTGCCAAATTAACTTTAGGAGCATCCTGAACTAGGATTCCCATGTCCTTTTGTGCTTCAGATTTCTGAAACCTTTCCCCATTTAGAAAAGTCTACTCCTGCATTCTGACAACCAAAGTGCCTGGCCTCTCACTTTCCTACATTGTACTCCATCTGCCCCTTCTTTGTCAGTCTCCTAGCCTGTTCAAGTCTTTCTGTAGCCTCACTGCTACCTGTCCCTCCACCTACTTTTGTGCTATCTGCCTCAGTTCCTTCCAGATCATGCATGTATAATGTGAGCACCACTGACACCTGCAGAACTCTTGAAAGAGACCCCTTATCTCTATTCTCTGCCTTCTGCAAGTCAGCCAATCCTCTATCCATGCCAGCAACTTGCACCTAACAGTGTGAGCTCTTATCTTATTTAGCAGCCTCCTGGAAATACAAATAGATTACAGCCACTGGCTCTCCTTTGTCCAACTTGCTCATAACCTCCTCAAAGAATTCCAGACTTGTCAGGCATGACCTCCCCTTACCAAAACCATGATGCCTCAGCCCTATTTTACCATGCACTTCCAAGTACTCTGCAATCTCATCAAGAATAATGGATTCTAAAATCTTACCAACGACCAAGGTCAGGCTAACCACCCTCTAATTTCCTGTCTTTCCTCCCTCACTTAAACAGGTTGACTGTTCCTGAACTATTTACTTTGGTATTGTTGACGAAACGCTATTTTATCAGAGCTTTGTCACATACTTGGGAGTACAATACACAAGAATACCGGTTCATGACAAAACCATGTTGAGTTAGGAGAGAAGAACGCTGACTGGCAAGTGGCCTCTGCTTGGTAAAAGCATTGCCATGGACATTTATGTTCTTGGGGTCCATGATGTGGCTGCCAGAACATAGCCATACCCTCAGAGGTATGGATCAGGTCCGATCAAAATTTCTAAGGGATGAAACCAGTAGGCCATTGGAATGAAAAGTGGAGCAATCTCTCAGGTTGTGCACATAACTTTTCCTGGAATCTAGCTCTGACAGTCCTATAGCCTGCTCTGTTGAGCTAGCTACCACACATGGCAAGTGGATGCTTCCCTAGCATTTGCTGAAAAATGTCCCAATTGGGGCCTTAACTGTTTTACAAGTCAGGAATCCTTTATCCATAAATATTGGGGCCAACTGGTTTTCAGATGCGTATCTACAACAAGAGTTCAGGCCTTCTTTCAAAAGACCTTTTAATTTTTAGGTCTCTATGATTTTCAGATATGCAAATAAAGGGTTCCCCACCTGTAAATGTGGGGAACATGTCAACACAGCAGATAGTTGTCCACTCTTAAAGCTTTTCTAGCAGCAGGGACATTGTCAGGAATCATCATGATGTAGCTCCCCAATTCCAGTAATTCTGGACCACCCCAACATCTCTATACCAACCACTGCAAGACCAGGAAAACTTCACCCTCTGGATGAAGAAATTCCTTCTCATCTCAATTCTGAATGATCAACACCTTATTCTGATACTTTGATCCTTAATGCTAAGAGTCCCCATGCAAGAGAAACATCCTCTTGGCACTATCAAGAAGGTTATGTTTTGATAAGATTGTCTGTTTCCTAATCTCAACAGAATACAGGTCTAACTCTACTCAATCTTCTCTCCCAGGAGAGTTCTCATCGGAGTCAGTTTAGTGAACCTCATGCAATAAACTATGTACCGTACATGTAATAAATTTGTTACAGTTTGTATCTGCTCCTGCAACACATACTCTTCTGTTCTGTGTAATCCTCACATAACTACTGTAACTCTTCTTCAACCACTCCAATATATCCATCAGTCAACAATATCTGGCCTGGCCCTTCTACGTAGTGTCCTCCACTTTGCCCTTTAGAGCTTGCTGTAGCTTTTCAACTCTGATCAAAACAACAAAATACTAGTTATTTTTCTGAATGTTATTTTTAACGTGTTCCTTTTGACCTGGCAGTTTCAATAAGACCATAAGCGGGAACAGGAGTGAGTTTTGCCTCTCAACTGGTCTGCCATTCAATAGAATCATCCATCTTATATCTGTATGTTGAAATTTTAGCATTCATATTACAAAGGCTTCTATTTTCTTCCACAGGCTTTCCGTACTGGCCAAGTTATTGGGTTTACTGGCAAGTGGCTAGTATGTAGCATCTTGGGAGCTCTCCTGTTAACACATTCTTCATCGTCACAAAATTAATTCAGACTACCCCTATCCTCTCAACTCCTGCAGAAGGGATTGTTGGACTCACTATCTCACTGGGGCTCTAACTCAAACTTACACTTGGTTAAGTCACATACATGGATATATATCATAACCTTCCTGACCATGGACTGCATCAGCCAGCAAATCCAATGGATTGATTTTGTTCATGCAGCACCGTTCAGCAACCCAGCAGTGTAAATACTTTTGACAGCACAATGTTAAACACATATGGAAACTTCCTTCTGCCATTATTAAGCTGCTTATATTATGATTGTTAAACTGAAGCTTAACTTTCAGTCAAACTGAAACTAACTGCACAAGAGCGTTCCAAACTTACATGATGTGCACGATGACACCCATACCAGATACAGCATCTCTATCCACAGCATTCAGCATAGCCTGAGAAATGGTTTCAAACAGATCTTCTGGTTCCTGAAATAGAAACATTCATTTGGTACGTTAGCTTGGACACAATTGTTGTACCGTTACAAGTTTTTTTTTCCCTGAATAGGTCTATTTGATTTGCTTTGAAGGTTCAGGGTGAGCACCCAATTGTGCAATAAAGTGCCCCTCCGAAGGCCAACTCATGCCCTTTGAAGCTTCATGTTACCCAGAATAGAAGTCCAGAGTAATAGAAATTTGTGCACTGAAACAGCATTTGGGACCTGTTGAACAGCCCAAGCCATCCAAGATTTCTCAGCAGTATAGTGAAACTCTATGCATGGCAGACCCCTTTTAATAAAATAGTGAATTATTTATTCTTGTGATCGATATAAAAACTCCATATCTATCTACTGGTTCAGTTGGTAATGGACCCCATTGGATGTGTCACTGAGCCACACCATTAACAAAAAGTTCAAGCTCAATGCCAGATCTGTGTCGATTTAGCTGAAGTGCAGACGATTAGAAACAGTACTCTTGCCTCAATGTTTCTGTCTTGGGTTTGCGTGTATGGGGCATCGAGAAATCAACTAAGGTTTCAAATTTGGTTTTTAACCTAGTGGCCTTACAGATGTGTAAAACTTGTACGGAGTTGGTTCAAGCTCAGGTCAAATGAATGTTTTCTCAACAATATATAGCTTCACAAGAAAAGTGGCAAGTTGGATGAAGTACTGGAAAGGTAACAGTTTCAGTGCAAGTTTTTAGTGTAAATCACTGCCTTCAACAGCAGACAGCATTGGTCTAGGGAACAAAGTAGTATCAGCATGTACCACATCAGCTTTAAAAGAATCTTACTGCAAGAGAAATTCTGTGCCAGCTCAGCCCTTTGACTGTCATTTTGGTGCTAAGTTAAAGACACCCTTTTTGTTGGAAGGTGTGCCATTAAATCCTGGATTTAATGTTGCATTAATGTCCTGAAACATCACAATAAATGACAAAACACAGAGGCAACCACATGGCTGCAATTGAAAAATCATACAATGCCATTGTTATTTTAAAATCGGATCCATACTCTTCACAAAAAAAAATGATAACGTCACCAGGCACAAGTCATGTTGGGATCAAAGAAAATAGAAAGTATATTCACACAAAAAATACAACTAGCATTCTTTGCATTCACCCCAGGTAATTAACAGGTCAAAGTGCGAAAGCAGTACTTACCATGTCTGGTTCCCAAAGGGATTCACACATCCCGTACATTTGTTCTGAGCATGTTCCACTGACCACAAAGTCTTCGGTCTCCATTGGGCAGCCAATTAAGTCAAGCGAACAAATAAATGGCTGGTAGGTTTTTGGATTAAGACCTGCAATCACTGGTTCAACATAGTAAGGGCCAAATCTGTGAAGGATGAAAGTAATAAGAAAACAAATCCACATCACAAAAAAATTATTTCTTATAAGAGAGACACTTGAGATCCAGCCCTCATCAAATTGAGTAAGGCAACTGAGGGCCAGCGTACAACACAGAACACTAATTTACAGTTTTAATGTCCTGGTTCAGTCGACTATTGCAGTGCCCAATGGCAGATCCACAGCAATATAGCTCGACTGCACCCTCAGCAGGACCATGCTGGTAAATTGCACCATTTACAGGCCACAATAGGTTCTTATCTGTTACTGGATTTTGAAGATTTCTCAAAAATCAATAAGGACTCTGTACAGTTTACATAAGCGGCTTAGAGCGTAAAAACTGTAGGCCCTTTTTTCTATTCATTCATGGGATATGGGTGTCACTGGCTAGGCCAGCATTTATTGCCAGAGGAAAGTTAAAATCAACCACATTGCTGGTCTGGGGTCACATGTAGGCCAGGTCAGGTAAGGATGGTAGATTTTCCTTCCCTAAAGAACATTAGTGAACCAGATGATTTTTTCCTGACAATCGATAATGGTTTGATGGTCTTATTATTATCATTTCAAATTCCACCATGCTATGGCAGGATTTGAACCTGGGTCTCTAGATTAACAGTCTACCATTGATACCACTAGGCTATCACCTCCCCTGACAGGTTGATAAATGTTTATGGAACATATGTTTGTGTGTGAGTTAGTAATGCAAACTTAAATTTGAGAATCATACAATACTACGGTGTACAGCATCGACCACTTGACAAGAATTTGGAATATTTAACCTACCGTCGCTCATAGAGGAGATTTGAGACCATGCTCATAAATGTTTTTGGTTTGATCTGTCTGCCTTCTTTTAATTCATACAGATTCAACCTGAATTTGAGTCGCTGTGATCTATAAGATAAAACGGAAATGTGCATTAGCCGTAGTGGACTACTTCAACCCATAAAGGGAGACAGTATTTAACTTGCACTGAGGCATTCACTAACTTTTGTGACATCTGGCAGATTATGCTGAAATGCAGAAGCATATAGTGTTGGAAATGGAGCAAACCAGATTTTATGTAAACTCTTTTTGACAAAAACAGCATGTTAGCTGATAGGCTGTTGGCGGATTTCTGAACAGCTCCCACGCGTATTCCAAAATTGCAATTCTCATTAAAAATAAAATATCCACTCGTATAGCTGGTTCCGTCACCAAAATGCCCTTGAACACAATGTTCTACCTGAATTCCATTTTCCAAATCTATCCAATCCCACAGTTCGATCACTACCCAAGAAAGTGTCAGTCTCACTCTGGAATATGCTTATCAAAGATTGAGTATCCAGGATGATTTGCAGAAGAATTCCAAAGATTCACAACAGTGCTCCTCCTTCGGTGTCTTAAATTGTTAATATCTCATCCTGACATGAGGCCCAGTTCTCAAAGAACAAACAAAGAAAATTACAGCACAGGAACAGGCCCTTCGGCTCTCCAAGCCTGTGCCGATCGAGTTCCTCTGTCTAACCTGTCATGTATTTTCTAAGGGTCGGTGTCCCTTTCCTCCCTGCCCATCCATGTACCTGTCCAGATATATCTTAAAAGACGCTACCATGTCTGCATCTACCACCTCCGCTGGCAACGCATTCCAGGCACCCACCAGCCTGTGTAAAGAACTTTCCACGCATATCTCCCTTAAACTTTCCTCCTCTCACTTTGAACTCATGACCCCTAGTAATTGAGTCCCCCACTCTGGGAAAAAGCTTCTTGCTATCCACCCTGTCTATACCCCTCACGATTTTGTAGACCTCAATCAGGTCCCCCCCATCAATCTCCGGTCTTTCTAATGAAAATAATCCTAATCTACTCAACCTCTCTTCGTAGCTAGCACCCTCCATACCAGGCAACATCCTGGTGAACCTCCTCTGCACCCTCTCCAAAGCGTCCACATCCTCTTGGTAATGTGGTGACCAGAACTGTACACAGTACTCTAAAATGTGGCCAAACCAAAGTCTTATACAACTGTAACATGACCTGCCAACTCTTGTACTCAATACCCTGTCCAATGAAGGAAAGCATACCGTATGCCTTCTTGACCACCCTATTGACCTGCGTTGCCACCTTCAGGGAACAATGGACCCGAACACCCAGATCTCTCTGTTCATCAATTTTCCCTAGGACTTTTCCATTTACTGTATAGTTCGCCCTTGAATTTGATCTTCCAAAATGCATCGCCTCGCATTTGACCGGATTGAACTCCATCTGCCATTTATCTGCCCAACTCTCCAGTCTATCTATATTCTGCTGCAATCTCTGATAGTCCCCTTCACTATCTGCTCCTCCACCAATCGTAGTGTCATCTGCAAACTTGCTGATCAGACCACCTACACCTTCCTCCAAATCATTTACGTATATCACAAACAACAGTGGTCCCAGCACAGATCCCTGTGGAACACCACTAGTCACAGGTCTCCAATTTGAGAAACTCCCTTCTACTACTACTCTCTGACTCCTGTTGCCTAGCCAGTTTTTTAATCCATCTAGCTTGCACACCCTGGACCCCATGTGACTTCACTTTCTCCATCAGCCTGCCATGGGGAACCTTATTAAACACCTTACTGAAGTCCACGTATATGATGTCTACAGCCTTTCCCTCATCACTCAACTTTGTCACGTCCTCAAAGAATTCTATTAAGTTAGTAAGACATGACCTTCCCTGCACAAAACCATGTTGCCTATCACTGATAAGCCCATTTTCTTCCAAATGGGAATAGATCCCATCCCTCAGTATCTTCTCCAGTAGCTTTTTAACCACTGACGTCAAGCTCACCGGTCGATAATTACCTGGATTATCCTTGTTTCCCTTCTTAAACAAGGGGACAACATTGGCAAGTCTCCAGTCCTCCGGGACTTCACCCGTGTCTAAGGATGCTGCAAAGATATCTGCTAAGGCCCTGGCTATTTCCTCTCTCGCTTCCCTCAATAACCTGGGATAGATCCCATCCGGACCAGGGGACTTGTCCACCTTAATGTCTTTTCGGATACCCAACACTCCCTCCTTCCTTATATCAACTTGACCTAGAGTAAGCAAACATCTATCCCTAACCTCAACATCTGTCATGTCCCTCTCCTTGGTGAATACCGCTGCAAAGTACTTGTTAAGAATGTCACCCATTTTCTCTGACTCTGCGCATAACTTTCCTTCTTTGTCCTTAAATGGGCCAATCCTTTCTCTAGTTACCCTCTTGCTCTTTATATATGAATAAAAGGCTTTGGGATTTTCCTTAACCATGGTTGCCAGCAATATTTCATGTCCACTCTTCGCCCTCCTAATCCCTCGTTTCAGATTCTTGTTTTTCCAGGCAGGAGAAACATCCCCTCAGAGGGCTTGAAGGGATTAATTCAAAGTATGCTAAATATCTGTATGACAGCACCCTCTTATTCTAAACTCCAGACAATATAAACCCTTTCTACTCAATGTCTCCACATAAGCCAACTCTCTTGTGTATACAGAGCTATTCAGTGCAAAATATGGGTCAAGTGCCAACAGTGTGAGTTGGCATCGTTAATACTTGCATTTGTCAGGAAATTCTGGGGAAATCAAACCAGACAGGACAAGGTAATAGAACCAGTGCGGGTTGAATGGGCTCACTCTGCACCATAACAATTCTGTGAAATTCTGCCACTTAAACATAAGAGCTCTCAAAGTTCTCCCTACTCTCCTTCCCTCTAAAGTATCTTTTGCTGGAAAGCCAGTATCTTACCGAAGAGGCTGTTCTTTGTACCCAATACCAGGTGGCGCATACAACCATATACTTTGTTTATACATCACTTCACCAGACATGAATTTTACAGCACGATTCACTACATTGGAATCAGGAAGAGGATTATCGCTTAAAACCAGCACAGGTAACAAAACATGGTATTTCCAAATCCATTTCAGAGATAGCAGGAACTGAAGATGCTGGAGAATCTGAGATAACAAGGTGCAGAGCTGGATGAACACAGCAGGCCAAGCAGCATCAGAGGAGCAGGAAAGCTGACATTTCAGGCCTAGACCCTTCTTCAGAAAAAGACCTCCTGAAGAAGGTTCGAGGCCCGAAACATCACCCTTCCTGCTCCTCTGATGCTGCCTGGCCTGTTGTATTCAACCGGCTCTGCACCTTGTTACTTCCAAATACATAACTGGTTTACCTGCTCCCTTTATTAAAATGAATAACCCAAGACAGACCTGGACTGGCTAATCTACTGTCTACCTGAGGACATCTTATGTCTTAAAGGTCAAACAGTTAACCTCTGCCAGGGTACTTACACCGTCTGTACATCTGTGCCAAGACCAGCCAGTCCAATAAATAACCTTTCACCCATTGGAAAGATTTTCTGGAAGTCAGTCGTCACCAACTGTGCCTGAATTCCAAACCGTCTGTCAGCTGCTATTGCCACACAATCCTTACCCCGCATGGCCATAACAGCCCCACCATTATATGACATGTGCGACTGTTGGAAGAGAAGGAAAAACAAGTTAGGAACGAGTTCAATGCTTTTTTATTCGTATGTCATCACACATACTTTGAGGAAGAATGGGGAGGTGAGGAAGGATTCCCAGCATGATTATCATCATATTGAACTGTGTAGGAATACAACTTCCATGGTCAACAAGTCCTGAAATGTAACTTGAACTCAGTGCCTCTGGCCCAGATGCTCGGAACTTTGCCACTGTGCCACAAAACCTCTGCAGCATTTGATGGGTGAATCCATCTCACCATAATTCCAAATCACGATTAAGGAAAAAATTAAACTCAACTACTTTATTATTTAAAAAATTGTCCTGAGCACTACAATTTTTGAGATATCACAAAAAAATTACAAAATCCAGTGGATAACATTTAATGCATTAAACTAGCCAGCAAGATACTGCCATCAAAATATATTAAAAAATACAGGTAAATAAGGCAGTTTGAGAAAGTTCTGGGATATGGGATCCCAGGCTTTAGAACCAGAGGCAGAGAATAAATAAGCAAGAAGGTTATGGTAAAACTTCATAAAATACGAGTTTGGGTCAACAGAAATCAAATCAATTTCTGAGCACCGTGCTTAAGGAAGGAGACAAAGGCATTAAGAAGACAATGCAGAGAAGATTTACAAAAAAAATGTTTCCAGGAATGAAGACTGTACTAAAGAACCTGGGAGGTATTTCATTCTGCTACAGAAGTACACAACACACCGTGTTAAAGTTATGAAGAAGTCTTGCAAATATATACAAATCTGAATTTTCTTTTAAATTCAGTAGTCTAGACAGAAAGTCAAAATAAAAGAGAAGTTTATCAAACTGTAAAATGGAGCAAAAATGCAAGTCAACTAACTGTAAATATGGTAGAGGGAGTTACTGTTGAATCCAGACATTAAAACCTTAAAATCCTGAAGGAATCCTTCCTCAGATAAAATGGATCATAACTGGAAAGTTAAAGTAAACGCAAGCCTTATGAAGAAAGGAAAAATAAATTATATTTGAAAATAACATCCTAAAACTGGAGTGGATTAGCCTGTAATGGATTAATACCTAAAAAGGGATCTAAAATTTCTGTGGCACACCTTTAGGTAAAGGAAGACCATTAATAATTGTAATAAAATTACCCGAACCGTCTTAAGGTTAAAAATGAAACTTAAATAATAAAAAATGTCTTTGCCTTAAAAGAGAAAAGTAAAGGCCACATTAGTCAGGTCAGGCCTGGCTCATTCTAATGTGCAAATTAAACAAGCTGTAAATCGGCGCAAAAGGAGTTATATTTTTGAATACTTTCCTTTTATTACTCACCATTCTGTATAGTTGTCAGTCGAACCAATTGCAGTAATTTTTACAATATTTTCCTAACTTCCAAAGCAAAAAAAATTTTAAAAATAATCTCCACTTCCAGTTTCTGGCTGTCGTTCATCCAAACTTAATGGGCAAATGGTCCCGCCTCCTGACCTGTACGATTGGCCCGCCGGTTCTGATGCCGTTGTGATTGGTCTATTGTGCCGTCTGTCAGCGCCGCCGCGAAAGCACGTTTGGTTGCACGGAACCGGGCGAGAGGTAGGAAAATGACCAGTCACGGCATGCGGGCGGGCCCTGAAGTGGAAGGCATGCCGGGATAGTGGAGGACCGGAGCTGGAAGAGTGAGGACAAAGGGAGCTCAGAGTGGATGGAAAACATTATTGATGTTGCCAATTGGGAGGGAAGGGAAAAACTAACAATTAGGCAGTGACTGTTACACTTTATAATGCGCAGAGGATTTTTTTTTTTAAATGACATTTCTATCAAATCACAATCAATAAAATTTCGCGGTTTTTTTAGAAAAAGAACATGAATTCCAACAAAGAAATACTGCCAACTGTAAACCTTAGATGCACCAACTTACTAACCAGAAGTTATAATAATAGGAAACATCTGATGTAGAAGACAAAGAGGAACATAGATGCGTTTCTCCAAAAGCCAGCCATCCACGTCCCCATCCAGTTTCGGAGAAATAAGTGTCACTGGTGTGTGGAAGCACCAGACAAAAAAAAACAGATCAGGTGAATCGAGTGAGAAATGTAACATTTTCATATCTATGATACAAAGGGAGCTTTTTGTTGTTGCAATCCTCCAAAGGCGGTGCACAAACTAAAACTATCTTCAGGACTGGTCACGACAAAGAAAAGTTCATTGTCCATTAAAGAGGCATCCTTCCGGCTGGCGGGAGTAATCCTGGATATTTTAAAACAGTGTATACGTTTCATTAAGACGGCGATATATGTCTTGTTTAACAAAAGAAAATCAAATGTTAGTGGTAGGCCAATAAGTTACAACTTAGCACTTAATTTCGGTAGATAAGGAGACAACGGACAATTAGGGAAACTGCACTAACCCAGTGTATATGTTTATTCATAATAATAAAATCCGTTGAGCAGTCATACCAGTCAACTACATTGGAACCATGTGAATGGAGGTAGGTATAAAATGTAACAAGTAGAAGTTATTTGTTCCAGCAATGTTGGGAAAAAAACGGTAACGATGACGGTATCAGAAGTAATCCACAATTTTTATCCTGTTGATATTCAGGCCCATTTTAGAGTTAATTTACATTAGTTTCTTTTAAAAAAATCAAACCGTCTCGTTGGCAATGTCCAGTTGCGATAATATTATAATTAGTTACATAATTATCATAGGTCAGGCATAATGCCATTTAGTCAATCATTGGAATAAATTCAAACTCACGCTTGATAGCTAGATTTTCAGTTTGGCTGTGAATTAATGCCTCTAAATGATGCAAGGAAATCGAGTTGCACGCTGGAATCTGCCCTTGGCCCAGAAACATATTTACCTCCACTGCCTTTGTACAAGTTAAAAATGTATACTCACACTGAATTAATAGATAATTCAAAGAACACATGGACGGAAGTAATCCATATAGAATGCTTTTCCCTTTTATTTGACTAATTTATGCTAAAATTAGATAACCTCTTGTTAATTTAGAAGCAGGTTTATTGAAAGGACTACCATCCTGTGAATGTTAACTCGTACTTCGAGCTTTGGGAAATAATGATCTTCATTTCAGGAGAGTGAAATTGAAGAGATTTGATGATCTTTCATTTTGCAGAATAGACATTGACCATAAATTCCTGTAAAATGATTATTTCAATCCTGGGTGATGGTTTTGGGCCTACTTATTGGAACACGCTTAAAGTGGCTGTTTTCCTAGCTGCCGTCTTGATGTCATTTCTCGTAGTAAGGTTAGTAGAGAGTGTGATTTCTCTTAAGGTACAGAACTAGTTTAACCCACACTCTGAATTGGGGGAACTGATATTTGTGGAAGCAGATAGCTTCTATTGGGAGCAAATAGGGAAAGGTGTAGAGTTAGATCAGGGACTACACTAAATAGGATCTTATTTATCCGTTGCCACATTTAATGATCGTTTTGTTTCGCCTATGCCCTCCATTCGCTCATTTTGTACTGAAAATATTGTCTGATGGAAAATGAACCAAACCAGGATTCAAGCATGTTTCTGAGATCCGTAATATTTTATAACATGTTATAGTTTGTCGTTTCACCACCGCAATGTGGAGCATTGATTACAAGGATTGTGAGATGTTTATCCATTTAATCTCGACGAAAGGGTGATTAGATTGTTAAAGTCTGTGATTTAAATGTTTAATGTGGTGTTCCAACACATAAATATAATTTGCCAAGGGGCAGAATTCATGTCCTTTTTCTTAAAAAATGCGCATTGAAAAATGTTTTTATAAACAGTTTTCTATCTGACCAGAACTTTAAATAAACGCAAGATGTGCTGAAATACCTGATGGAACGACCATCCAGTCTCACTCTGAAATGTTGCGTTTTTATTACCGCTGCACCAATAGGGATTCTTCTCGGAGTGTAACTATACAAATGTAATCGGGGAAGTTGGATGGTGGTTCGATATCATGCAGACTTATTAAAACATCGACGAAAAACATGCACCGACAATAATCGCAAAGGACAACCATAAAAGCTCAGATAATTAAGATACTTCCTAATCATCTGGAGGGGAGATATACAACGTTTTAAACTGACTTTTAGGCTTTGTCACCACCAGAATTGAACATTTCTGGTCCCTCATGAGCGCCAGAGTGCTGAGAGCTGACGCACACTTGTAATGTGTTGATCCAGTACGAGCCTTGTATTATTTTTGCTATTAATTTGTAGCAAGGAATCGATACGTCGATTTTGCAAGGTTGGTGAATGCACTAAATCGGAGAACTCAATAGGTTGCACTTTTGTTTGAAAGTTACAAGCAACAGACACAGAATCTGCCCATAAAATATTCGGGATTCATTGACCATGTATTTGGATCCCCTATGTTGCTGGTCAACAGATTTCCTGTGCAGTTGATTCTTCTTTTCTTCCCATTGCTGTCTCCAACAAGCGACTTAAATCACATTTGGAAAGTCCCCAGTGTGTGTGATTCAGACGACCTGCAAACTTGTGCGTACGGTACAGGAGAGGGAGTTTACATTTACTCCATCTCCACACTGCAAAAATGGAAGTCGAGAATCGTCGTTATTTCCTTGACCAGCGGGACAGAAAGGCCGAAAAGTGCCTCGGGCACCAGGAAGCTGCTGCTTCTGAGAGTATTTAATTCATCAATAATACTAAAAAGATCGTTGTCAAAGACAGCCGTTTCCGGTCCTATATTTTGCAAAATAACCACGTTTTTCCAATCAACTGTAACCTCAAAATAGGATCGTTTTCATGCTTAAGCCAAGCCCAATAAAAAAAAATTGACCTGGTGGCTATATTCGTCCCACTGAGAAACTCGCCTGCCTGGTATACCAGGTTCTGGTTTCAGATGTTATTTCTGGTCCGATGTAACTCCTATTATAAAACCTGCCGCTAAAACCAACCTTGATGGCAATGTTGCCATTGGAAATTACTTTCGCACAGTGGGGAAAAAGTATAAACAGACGAGTGAAGGAAGTGTTGCGAGTTTGGTGTTCCATTCCATCTCTGTAATGGACTTGCGAAAGAATGTAGCCTGCGGTATTTATATATAAACGCAACAAAAATAAAACTGCAACGCAGATCGTCGCCAAAATGACGCCCGAACTATTAGCTTACTGCTCCCTGGGAAACATTTGGAATAGTGCCAACTGATTCATAATTGCACAAAGCAGCTCCATTCCAGGCACCAGGCTGGTCGGCGTTTTGTTTAAACATTGTGGAGAAGTGTGGGGTCACCTTGGTTCTTTAATTGGATGTTATTGCATTAGGTTGTCATAATAATCGACACCAAGCGTCGTTTCAACCAGCGACTGGCTGCTTTCCATCAATCTGGAAGAAATCAACGAAGACGTCACTGATACATTCTCAGCAAAATGACCGGAGAGTGTCAGCGGTGAATTCCAGCACATGTCAGACTTAAAGCGCTGTGACGGAGTCTATTTGTGTCGCGCATGAGGGTTTTCAACCAGATTATTAAAGGACTATTCGCTGCCCTTGGGGCTTTCAATCTATCAACAATCAGAATTTTCCGAACAATTTGGGAAGCCTCGCAGGTTTCCTTTCTAAAATACAAACATGCCCCTCTTTCTCGATGTTATTCTACTCGGAATTACAAAACCAATTTATTCCTCGAACCAAATTAATTATCACAGTTCGTTAGCGATTCTCTGAAATGATTGGATATTATGAATGTATTTTCATTTATTTTTCAATGCATATTCCAGATCCAAGTTTAAATAGGAATAACTAGCATTCTTAAGTAGGTACAAACGCTGGGCCAATTTCAAACGTGCAAAATCCAGGCCAAGATCCTGGCTGTATGTTAGTCCTTTAACACGTACTGAATGTGAAATACATTTCATTGTTATGTACCAAGTTGGGCATTTGACACAGTAAACAGCACATTAAAGCATCGACATGCATCCAGGGTCTTAGGTTGGAGTTTTCACCGTTCAGGTTGGTGTAGTTTCATTCAGCCCGCTTGCTGCGTCCTCGGGCTCTATGGAAGGCTGGAATTTTCTGGCTTTCATTACAGTTGATCTGAAAAGTATCCGGGTGAACCGTGTATAAAAGAAAGTGTTCATGTGTCACCCCACACCCAGTAAGCACCCTGAAATGGAGGATGAGGCGAAGCGTGTCGTAACAGAGCCAAGCCATGTGTGGGGGCTAGATAGGTGAGAGCCTCCCATGCCACCTTCTCCCCAAACCCCTCCCTGAGCGCAAATATCGACTTCATAATGCAACACATTGTTTCAACATTCTCTCAATGTGGGAATGTAGTGATGGGACTCGGGATCATTCATCTCATTGGTGTCCGGCACCATCCCCCCTCCTCCGCATCGCCCCGAGACACACACACACACACACACACACACTCCCTCACACACACACTCCCACACACACACACACTCCCACACACACACACTCCCCCCCCACACACACACTCCCACACACACACTCCCCCCCACACACACACACTCCCTCACACACACACACACACCCTCACACACACGCTCCCACAACACACACACACTCCCACACACACACACACTCCCACACACACACACACTCCCACACACACACACTCCCCCCCCACACACACACTCCCACACACACACTCCCCCCCACACACACACACTCCCTCACACACACACACACACCCTCACACACACGCTCCCACAACACACACACACTCCCACACACACACACACTCCCACACACACACACACACAAAACATACACACACACTCCCACACACACACACACACACACACTCCCCCCCACACACACACACACTCCCACACACACACTCCCCCCCCCACACACACACACACTCCCTCACACACACACACACTCCCTCACACACACACTCCCACACACACACACACACACACACACACACACACACAAACACACACACCCTCACACACACGCTCCCACAACACACACACACACACACACACCCTCACACACACTCCCTCACACACACACACACACACACACACTCCCTCACACACACGCTCCCACAACACACACACACACTCCCACACACACACACACTCCCACACACACACACACAAAACACACACACACTCACACACACACACACACACACACACACACTCTCCCACACACAAAGCACACACACACAAACACACACACACCCTCACACACACGCTCCCACAACACACACACACACACACACACACACACACAAAACACACTTGCAGTAATTGCTTGGTTGATACATTTGTCGTCCATCTGACATGACGCGTCTAATTGAATGAAAAGTCCGAAGTTGCTTAGTAGGAGCATTGTAAAACGAGGCTGACACGTAAACAAATAAGGAGACATTAGCTGAAAGGTCGGTTAAAAGAGGTGGGTTGCAAGGATGGGCTGGAAGGAGGAAAGCAACAGAAAGAGGTAGAGCGGTCTACAAAGTGACTTGCAGATCTCAAGGCTTAGGTAACTAGAACCATACCGTAGCTCACTCTTCCCTGCCGTCTACTTTCCGTTTAGACAATTGCAAATCTGTTTCTTTCTTCGTCAAATGCCCCGACACGAGGAAATTGAAAAGCAATGACGCCACGCTTGAAATCGTGACATTTCCTCCAAGAGCTGCCCAGTCTCTGTTGCTCTCTGTGTCACCGAGGCCCCAAAAGCTTGGTTGACATGGACAACAGAGGAAGTAGGTTGCCAAGATAATAAAGTGTGGAGCTGGATGAACACAGCAGGTCAAGCAGCGTCTCAGGAGCACAAAAACTGACGTTTCGGGCCTAGACTCTTCAGCTCCGTTTACACCTTGATAAGTCAAACTGTGTCGATGTTATACTCTCAATGAATTCATGACAAAGGCCAGCACGTAATGTTTTACTCTTAACATGCCACTTATTTTAAGAGCTTATTCCTCACTTTTACATGCAAGCATTGACGAATTATTTGCTTTCAGGGATGAATGTTCAGTTTCTTTGATATTTGACACATCTCTTTAATTTTGTGAAATGACTTGCATTTGGTCGATGGAGGAATAGGAATCTTTCACTGTAGGAAGAATGAATGATTTTTGACAGATTTGAGATCACTCTAGTGTAGATCAAGGAAAAATGGTACTGATTCATTGGCTGTGCTCTGCAGAGTCCGAGAAATATGTGATTTCGTTAATTTTACTGCGAAACCCTCTCTCTTTCCAGATTTTTGTCGTCACTTCCATCGTTTTTTTTGTCGTTTCCACTGTTCGATTCCTCAAAAACTTACAACACTCAAACTACAACTTCGCGCAATTGTCACAACACTACCTTCCCCTCGCCTTTCTTCCGTAGCCCCAAACGTTTAGTGTCTTCAGATTATCGGGCAATTCTCTTTTGAAAGGCACGTTGAATCTGGCTTCACTATACTCTCAAGCAGCGCCTGACAGACCCTAACCACTTTGTGCATTACTTTCAATGCTCCTCTTAATCTTCCCTTCTCTAAGAAGAATAGGCCCAGGCTAAGGCCTTGCGGACATGGGTTCAAATTCCACGAGAGCAGCTGCTGGAATGAATGGATCTGGAATATAAACCAAGGCTAGAAATAGTGATGGAAGCTATCATTGAAAGCACATCTGATTCACTAATGTCCTTAAGGAAAGGAAATCTGCCATCCTTACCCAACTTAGTCAACATACGAACGAGGAACAACAGTAAGCCAATTGGCCCTTCTAGCCTGCTCCGAGGTTCAATAAATTCCTGTCTGATCTCATATTAACCACAACTCTACATTCCTGCATCTTTCACCCTCCCTTGGCAATCAAGAATGTCCCTACCCTGCTCTAAGGAAAGTGCATGTGACTACAGGTCAACAGTAATGCATTTGACCACGAAATGGCTTAGCAAGCCCCTCAGTTCAAGGGCAGCGTGGGATTGATAACACATGCAGACTTTGCCAGCGACACTCACTTCAGCAAAAGAATTTTTTTAAAAAACACAAGTAAAGCCAAAATACTCTCGCTGCTGGAGATATAAAATTAAATCGGGAGATGATGGGGTGGCGGTTGTGAAGGACCCGAACAGGTCTGGTGGCACTTATGGAGCGAGAAACAGAGTTGATGTTTTGAGTCCTACATGACATTACTCCAAAACTTCACAATATTCCAGTTGAGGCTGGGTAAGTGTTTAACATGGGTTCATCATAATCTCCTAGTTTTTATACTCCATGCTCCTATTGACAAAGCCCATCATCTGGTCTTTATTAACTTTATTCGCTTTATAAGCTGTATTCATAACCTGCTCTGGGCCTTGCAATAATTTGAGCACATAATCCTAGGTTTATCTGATCCTACACCACCGCCCACCACCCCCCCCCCACCCTTTACAATCATCCTCTGTGTGATATTGCCTCTAATTGTTCTTGCGAGCAAAATCAATCACCTCAAACAGCCCTTCATGAAAACGCATCTCGCATTTGGAGATAGTAAGAACTGCCGATGCCGGAGACTGAGCCTCCGGCTCCATTCTGTGTTATCTCTCATTTTTCTATTCCACCAGCTATTCATGTTCTTCGAAGTTCATACCTTCTCTGTATTTACGATATTTCCAAGTATTGAGTATCGCTCATTTCTAAAAAAAAAGCACCATACAGGGAATTAATCTATTTGAATCTTTCAACTAAACAAAATGGGAAAGCGCGGGTCTGGTAAATAGCACCGACCAAGTTCAATCCTTCGGGTGTCCAAAACCTTGGGTCGCATCACAGCAATGTGCATGTAGATGTAAGCGTGAATTTAAGGTTACCGGTTTAGTCGGAAAATAAAAAAAGGGACGTTGAAAATCAAATGCCTGAAGAGACATTGTTGGCATTTCTCGTTCGTAAGCAAAGCTAAGGATCGCTGTACCTGTAAGTTCGTTCTGGAGGCTATTAGGATCGACTAAGGAGACATAATGGGACATGGCAGGAAGCCCACAGGAGAGACACTAGAAAAAGTGAGGTCTGGATTTACAAAGGGAGTTGAAATGAAGCCACCGCAATGAAGTATTTTATGAATAAGCCTGTCGAATACAATGAGAAAAGCACTACAGAAACTTCCAAATGAACCACAAAGCAACAGTGGCATGGAGTCGATCCTCCCAAGTCAGTTGCCACCGGAACAAAAACAAAGTTGCTGGAAAAGCTGAGCAGGTCTGGCAGCATCTGTGGAGGAGAAAACAGAGTTAACGTTTCGGGCCCTGTGACCCTTCCTCAGAATAGTTGCCACCGGATTTGAAGACCGCGATGCCTTTCTGTGACGATGCAGCCTTTAACACGGGACTGTTAGTGTCCTGAACTCCGACCTGTTACTGTGGGGGTTTGTCAGATTACCCGTGCACCGCCCGGCATTGCTGTCTAAGGAAACGTAACATCATTGCATCGGAAATTGCTAAAAAAGCTCAGCTCAGAAACAAAAATCAGAAACAAAGAAAAAAATTGCTGGAAAAAGCTCAGCTCCTCGGGCAGCATCTGTGGAGAGAATTCAGTTCACATTTCGGGTCCAGTAGCCCTTCCCCAGAAATGATTTCGCTCCACAGATGCTGCCGGAAGAGCCGAGATTCTTTTTTGCGG
This sequence comes from Stegostoma tigrinum, assembly GCF_030684315.1. Classification (NCBI taxonomy): domain Eukaryota; kingdom Metazoa; phylum Chordata; class Chondrichthyes; order Orectolobiformes; family Stegostomatidae; genus Stegostoma; species Stegostoma tigrinum. The sequence continues at coordinate 7,176,697 of NC_081384.1, read as the reverse complement.
AAATTTCTGTTTTCGTTTCTGATTTCCAGTGCCTGCAGTTCTTTCGGTTATTAGAACATCGTAGTCATCTGATGAATGGGTGAAAAAGATAGACGGCGAGGGTGAGAGCCGAAACACACACTTCCCACTTTATAAAGAAGAAATGGCAAAATATGGACACACAAAAAAATTAACCAACACTATTGCCAACTTGAAAATCACCCACACGTAGGGAAAACTACACTCCCTCTAAACCATTTCCTTCCACTTCAGTAGTCTTCTCAATTGGACTTTCATGTTCTTTTAAGGGGAGTGGTTAATGGTATACTAGTTCAGAGGATCACTGATCTAGTAATCCACAATCCCAGGTCTACGCTCTGGGGGCACTGGTTTGAATCCTACCATGGCAGATGGTGAAATTTGAATCAATAAAATGTCTGGTATTAGAAACTAGCCTAATGTAACCATTGTCAATTATTGTTAAACCCCATCCCGTTCACTAATGTCCTTTAGAGGAGGAAATCTGCCATGCTTACCAAGTCTGGTTTACATGTGACTTTAGACCCATAGCAATGTGGTTGACTCCAAACTGCCATCTGAGAAATGGGCCCAGTCAATTCAAGTGGCAGAGATAGTGGGAACGGCAGATGCTGGAGAGTCTGCGATAACAAGGTGTAGAGCTGGACGAACACAGCTGGCCAAGCAGCGTCAGAGGAGCAGGGAGGCTGACGTTTCGGGCAGTTAATACTGGCTCAGCCAGCAACATCAATAGTCCAGGAATATTTGTTGTTTTTTAATTTAAAAATGCGCTATGAAATATCTATCCATCCCCCTCCCCCAGCAGCCGTTCAGCTCCAAGGCTTCCTCGCTGCCAAGCATGATGTCCATTGGCCTGATGTGTGATTAAATCGCCGCCCTGCTTTGATTGTATTGATTCTGTTCCCAACCAGCAGAGAGCACTCCAGCTTTGGGGAAAACTGGGCGGCTGGCTGTTGCTAAGTAACCGCGTCTTTCCTGCCTGGAATAGTGTTCTTTTGTTCGCAGGCTGCCAGTGTCTCCCACGGTGACATATGCTCCCTTCTGTCGCCTCTCTAATAGCAGAGGATATATCGATCGGCGCTGTCCTCACCGTTCAGCTGTGCGGGCAATGGAGATAGTATGGATCCAGACAGTCAAAATAGCCAGCACGTGTCATTAGACATCCAGTTCATTCCATAGAAAACCGTATGCATAACAGACAATTAATATCTCTTATTATCCCGATGCCTTATCGCAAATGCGGCATCATCTAAATTTCTTATTATAATGTATGGTTGACAATAATCTAAAATAAATGAATATGCTTATAGTAAAGCACTACAGGCCGATTTCCTCACTAAATCATGTAATGTATGCACCAATGTGTATTTTACTGCATGCACACTCTCTCCATCCCTGTGTTTATTCAGAAGAAATCAGCAATGAGTCAGTTAGCCATTGCTAATCAATAGATCGATTCCTCAGAATGGGTGCTGCGCAATTCTGGAAAAAGGAATTTCGTTCTTATTGTCAGCATGTCCTTGAGGTTTCCTCGCCCCCGCATAAATGCGATTCCCCCACTACCACCAACCGACCCCCACCCCAGCTTTACCCATCAAGAGGGAGTGGGGAGGGGGGAAGGCGCGAGAGAGATGGAGAGAGTGGAAAACATGAGAGACAGAGATAGATGGCGTGGAGATAATAGCTACGTGAAACAAAGAAACGGGAGAGAGGGAGGACAAGAGGCTGTGTCACATTAGTGAAAGCAATGTATCAACCCTCACAACCAGTGCACACACACGCACTCACACACACACTCACAAGCACTTCTATGCTCAATGATTACGCATAAATCTGTGTTTATTATATGTATAATACTAGTGTTGCAAGTATTTTGGCAAAAAATATGCTTGCTTAAAATCGTTCGGGAAATACGCCTGATATTTGCGTTCGTGGGGTTTGAACGATTGTCCAGTATTTGAGAATATATTTATGGTAATATGGCTGCACTGCTTCTGCTAATCTGCGACCATTCATTGCCTTTCACGCGTTGGTGGAAAGACTTTTTTTTTAGAAAATAGGGAACAGAAAGAATATAGCAAGCAGACGGAAGGCAGAAGATGTCAGATGGGGTTAAATCTCATTATCACTAACCGGAGAAACAGATCGATGTACATGATAGCTGCGGGTGGAACGAAATCACCAGAACGCCGTGAAAGTTAAACTGTGCTCATGTCCGAATGATGCAGAAGGAGCGAGCAGAAAACCAGTCTTTGTCCCTCCCTGCCCCTCACCCTAGTTATCCGTCTCCTGTCTCTCATTTACTCTCCATTTCCCTGTCTATCTGTTGGCCCCTTCCCTCTGTCTCACTGTATGTGACTGTCTCCATCTGTCTTTGTTCCCCTGTACTGTATTTGGCTCTTTTTCTCCCTCTCTGTCAATCATACCCTTTCTGTCTGTCCGTTTTTTTTTTCCTTTTCTTTACCGTTGCCTCTCTGTTGGTATATATTTGGTTTTCTTTAACCAACCCCTTCTTTCTTATTGATCTGTTACTCTATCTCTGCCTATCTCGTTTTCTGATTATCTTTTTGACGTACTTAAGTACCTATCTATCTACCTATCTATCTATCTACCTATCTATCTATCGATCTAGCTATCGATCGATCTATCTATCTATCGATCTATCTTATTCGCTTTCTTTCGCACATAAGGACAACAGCAAACTCACAAACTGGCAGCTCTTGTCCATTTATGTTTTAAGCTGCTCACCTGCACTAACCTATTTCACCGCGTCTCTTTGAGCGGAGGATGATGCTAGCAGGTTCCCTGTGATCGTAATATGTCAATAGTTCGCTGAAAATATTAACTACCCATGTTTAATTATAACTATCATATCCAAAGATGAAATATTTGATATATATCGGAACGTTGCAATATCTCCAGACTCCAACCATTGCAAACAGCATGCATACAAACTGTACGGCGAAAACATTCAATACACCTTTCTTTTTTTTATAAGAAGGGACTGGGATAATTATTATGCACAATCGGACATAAAATAAGGACTCTATAGTTCATGAAAGTGTTCGAAATTCAAACGATTTCTAAGGAAAAAGAATAGCAGAATAAAAACGTTATAAGGCAGTCATTGAAATAAAGCCATTTGTATAACTGCGTTGGTATCAAGTCAAATGTTCCAGAACATTATAGAATAACTTCTTTGCTCTATCATCCATTGCAAGGAACAAACCTAAAATCATAAACCAAATTTAACCTGGGTCTGCCATTTTGCTAACCTAGATACTAACACAATTCAATCGGGGTTAAGGATATATACAGAGATGATTTCCCCCCATTCCTTTCTTCTAAGTGATTAGAAACTTAATTGATGTAATTTTGGGCGACAATGGATTTTCTCTATATCTTTCTTTTTCTTTTTCTGCCATCAGTTCCTTTCTTCAATCTTATTCTTTCAAATATGTGAATTAGCCAATGGTCTGATGCAGTTGGGAAAAGGAGAATATTTCACATTCTCAATCTTTTTGAATTGATTTGAATCTAATTGTTAGGCTATGTACACATCTTGATATTATTGGAAAACGGAACTTATTTAATACGCTTGCAAACTCAGGGAGATTAATCTGGAAAGAAAACAAACTCAAGAAGCAGTAAAATACTTGATTTAACTTCTTGTGACTGCTAAAGTTAAAAATTGTGGAGCGTTTTCTTGCATCAATAATATGGAGAGAAACGGGATCTTTATCAACGTTCGGATATGGTTTTCCACAAAATTAAAAAATGATACATGTTTTGTATTTAATATACAACTTACTGGATTCATCGTTTTTTGATCTGAAATGTTATCTTGAGGCACTCCTCACAAAGAACTTAGTAGGCGTATAATGTTCTGAATACTTGGGATATTAGAAAAGTTGCATACCAGCTCACTAAGACCCAATCCACGGCAAAATGTAAACCCTGCTTGTTAATTTGCGTACTCGGTGACGATAAACGTTTTATTGTTGAATCTTTTAAATTTTCACTTGGATATCGTACTTACTTCCTTAACATATTCGCTTGACTGACAGTCTGTGTAAATAAATGGAATTTAACGTTTGACAAAGAGGCAGACTGAACGCTAATTCAATCAGGTTGAAGGAATGAAGCCAGGCAAGTGAATGTATTCACACAGGTTAAACACATGCATTTACAAAAGTAGATAACATTGTTTAATATAGTGAACATTTACAATTGCAACATAGTAATTACAAACCCTTGATAGTCTGTACTACACTTTACATATCTTCGCCTCCAGAAAATGCACTATTGGATATTCAGTAGTAGTTTCAGCTGATGTGTATCTTTAGCATAACACATTGTCACAGACGATGCTTAAAACAAAATCTTGAAAAAAGTGATTTCAGAGGTTTATCACTAGGCGATAGTTCACCAATATCGCGCCAATACAAAAAAGGCCAGGAATTCTGAAATAGGTTTGACTTTAAAATAAATGATGTTCACTAGACTTTATGACTGACAGGCCATTAAATCAGCGCTATTGTTGACAGATCCCAATTCGCAGTAATTGTGTACATACTGTATTCGACACTGTGATAAACACTGAATACAATGTAGCAATTTGTGCCAGCTTATAACAATAATGATGATTATGTTAATAATACAAGTTTGTAGCACTTGGAATTATCCCTACAATGACAATGCAACGTAATCAGTCATACTGCTTTGAAATATCATAATAAACAGCATGATATGTTCTAAGTAATCTGTAATATTAGCATGTACATTGATGTACAGTATTAGATGTATATGGACTCGGGCCGATTTGCTAAAGTAGCGAGCTTTGATAAGTGACCATAGCGTCACCATGCCTGAGAAATGACAGGTATCTACTCATTATTTCAATGAACTAAAATAGAACACATTCTGCAGGTTAAAACAGGCTGTAGTAATCTGATTTTTCTTTTAAAAGATGCACTCGATCTATAGAAACAGGCCCTTAAAATTTGGCAATATACACGCCGTCGAGCAAAGTAATAGGCGCTGTTTGATACAGGTCTCAGAATGACGCTCCAGTTAAATAAACGTAGCAGTGAAAGAAATACCTATTGCATTGAGGTGCAGTAATAAAAACATTGAGCAGAGCACTGGATCCTAGTAAGTGCATGAAGATCAAGCTATAATCAACTAATTTAAAAAGTCTGTAAAAGGCAACCCATTAAATTTGATCAGAAATCACTGCATTATACTAACAGCTAATCGGGTTCACTTGGCATTTGGTTTGGATGCAGTTTGAGATCATGTAAAGGCAAGTAATAGACACTTCATTCATGGTGCACACAAAAATATTTGGATGTCCAAACAAGACTGTAATTGAGTCAAAATGAAGTTGCATTATTTGTGAAAGCCCCCAACGCCTGAAACGCTGTCCGCGAGACAAAGAAAAACCCAGATCTATGGCACAAAATTTGGTGCCAGGCAGCCTTTGTGAGCATATTTTCTCAAGGCAGTTTCAAAATGGCTGTGCTTGGATGTAGGGTACAATAATCAACGTTTGAAGAATTTTTGTTTTTTTTAATGCCAAGTCTCGACTTCAAGAGATGGACAACGCATATAGAGATTGAATAGGTGGTGGGGGTGCGAGAGGCTGAGAAATAAAAGAAAATGCACCAAAGGTATAACATCTTCAAACTCTGGCCTCTTAAAAATGGTCACGTTTTAGAAATTTTGCAATTGCGGAATTAGAATTTGGGTGGGGGAATATATTTTTAAAACAGCCGCTGTGCTGACAGTCATCGTGAGATGCAGCGTCCATAAACGCCAGACTCTTCCCATTGAATAAATCGAACGGTAATTTGAAATATGCCTTGAGACTATATTAATGATCCAGGAGAGAACAAGAGAGTAAACAGAAAATAAAAATGCTGCGGCTTCGAATGCATACAATTAATTGAATAATTAAATAATTTCTAAGAAAATAATTTAATATTTTAACATTTCCTAATTAACGCTTATAGTAAGGATGCATCCTGTAAATATAAATATTAATTAAAATATTAATATGTAAATACACTTCTGTTAAGTTGCCTCGTCTCCCAGCAACCAAGCCAGCAGAATTCAATGGAAGAGATTAATGAAGTCTTTCCTTCTCTGTAATTTTTCTAAGCATTATTTTGAAATGTAAAAACAAATTGTGGAATGAAAAGGAAAGAAGATTAGAATTTTTTTCCTGTAGAACGAGTAGCGAGAAAAACAAAACACAACGTCCCTGGGTGGGCTCGAACCACCAACCTTTCGGTTAACAGCCGAACGCGCTAACCGATTGCGCCACAGAGACTGACTGACAACCATCCGCCAGTTCTGTTGCTGAAGTAGATTTTATGTTGGCCTTTACGTTTTCCTGAATGGGTGTTTGCTTTAGTATTGAATGCATGGGGAAAAAGACAAAAGTCCAGAAATAACAAGAAAGGAGATTACGCTCAATGGTCGCACATTTAAATATTGCATGTCGCATTAACTCTTTCGGCAACCGTGTGAAGGTTCCAGCTTTTCTGACGCGCGGTGCAGTTAGGATTCACATGTATTCTGTGCCCAAATCCTGCACATCTCATGATTTGGTAGGAATCAGCAGGTATAATGAGTCGTTGCAAGGGCGACATGCAACTTGCAACAAGAATGATCGTATCATGATGCAGTTTTGCAGCTCTTGTCTCGCTGTTTTATATTAATGTTGCCTAAAGTCTGCGAAAAATGTCACGTAGCAGATAAAACCACATGGGATATAATCCTCCTTTCAGCATGTTTTTAAATATGAATATGGATTGTCAAGCAAATTCCAACAGCAACAGTAAGTCACTTAATTATAAACAACAGACAATTGTTTTTCTGTTCATAACTCATTTGCAATTCTTTCGTGTAGATTTACGATTTTAAATCGAAAACCCAAGCGTCTTGCCCTGCGATTTGTCCAGAATTAGGTGAATACATTGTAGAACTTTGCCCTGGATTACGTGTTTGTGTTGTCAAATTTGTATTTTGGAAACACAACATGAAAGTAAAATATCTCACAGAACATGATGTGCTTGCGATTCTACGATGGGGGGGATGGGGAAATTGCAGTGGGGTTGTTTTTGCATTATTTTCCTGAGGCATCAAATGGTTAACAGGAAACCAGCAAAAGCCCGGTTGCAGCTGTCAATCAGCCGGCGGCTGCAGACAGATCGGGTTGCTCAGCTGATGGAAATGAATCTGCCTGTTGGGGGAGGGGAGATAATTGGCTGAATGGTAAAGGTAATAGATTCCACGGGCTGCAGCCTAAAAAAGCATCTGCAATCGGTTTCTCATTGTAATTACTCATTCCGGATTGTGACTGAAAGCATTGTATCTTCTAATTCCATTTCTTTGAATTTAATAACCTAGCAAGTTGATCACTGACAGTAGGTGGAGAGTAAAGCTACAAAATAATGCCCTAAATAATTATTGCAACGACATTCCTGATTCATGCTCTTCGAGAGGTGAAAAAAAATACGGAATCATTGTGTTCCCCCCTCCCCCACCAGAATTGTACGTTTTAATACTCGGCGTGGTCCGCAGTCGCTTTAATCGGAATCTCAATTGGAATATGGGTGCACTGTTTCCATTATTGGTCAAATTTAATTCCCTCCATATTAGCGCAACTTGTCTTACACCTATTTTTCTGCTGACTACTTCACTAGTATTCTGATACGAGTTCTATAATTGAACATAATGTATATATTTTACTTTAAATATATCGCTACCTTACTAAGCACGTGTAAAACAGGCGCTTGGAACATTTCTCAATCCTGAATTTCGGTTCGAGCATTAAGCATTTCGCCAGATGCGTGCTACATCATGAATCGTCATCATGGCTGCCCTGGTGATATTCCTGGGCCTCGCATTAAACCCCCAAGTACCTGTACTTAGTAACATTGAAGAAATCTTTCAGGACAAACACACACATGCTCGCTTCAGCTGATGTCATGTTTTCTTGCTACCTGCGATCAAAAGACCACAAAAACCCATCAATCTGCAAAACAAACCATTCGCACCTGCATAAAAATGTAATTTTAAAATTCAGTCTGAAAATAGAATGTAGTTAGGCACAGATTATCTCATGACTCTCCATTGAATTCCATTTTATGAAGGGCGAAAATCTGTTTATATGGGACTTTTACTCCACCTTGTGTAATTCTTGACGCCCGCCTCGTTTTTTCTGTGATTGCTCTTTACTGCTCAGTGCCTTTTCGACCTATTTTCAGTTCACACTTCTTTTTCCTTAAAAAGAAATCTACTGATAACGGCGGAAATGTTAACCATTCTGCCTTGTATCTCGCTCTCTCGCGCCTCCTCCGTGCCACTAAAAGCCCAGTTTCGCCTCCAATCGCTACTCTGTTGCTGAAATGGCTGTGTCGTATTTCAACCGACCGCGAAAAAAAACAACTAAACCCGCAAATCGTCGTCCGAGGGATTTTTTTTAGCTACATGGAAATGAGCTTTGCATTTCAGTTCTAGGTGGCCTCCGAAAAGGAAACAATCTCACGCTGAAGGGCACAAGAGGTGGATGACATTGTGGAACCCACGCAGTGGGCCCCATCGAGTGTTATGCGTACGTGATCTGGGTTGATGTATTTACCAGGGTCTCTCAACTCACATCACTATGGACTCATCATCTGCCAGTTTACGTGGGTTTTCAGCGGCGTTGTTGGCAGTTTGTAGAAGGCTAATTTCGGCCAAATTTAACGCAGTTTGCCACCGATGAGCTCAGAAGAATGAGTCGCTCTGGTGAAAGCATTTCAAGCCTGCATTGGGCCCATTGTCCATTATTTTCTATGAAGGGCATCAGTACCTTATATTAACGAGCTGAACTTGATGCATTTTACGTCCGTTGACTTCTGAACTCAATGGTTTTACGATTGCAGAAAGAGGCTGTTCGGCCCGTAGAGTCTGTGCTGGCTCTTTCAGAGAGCTGTTCAATTTGTCCCTCGCCGTGAATCCAACTTCCCCCCCCCCCCCCGCCAGGAGTCCTGCAATTTTGAGGTGCATTTATCTATATTATTTTTGGAGGTTAATAATTCCGCTGCAGTTTCCATTATTGGCTAAATTTAAATCCTCCACATTACTGCAAATTGTCTTACACCTATTTTTGTATTTACTACTTCACTGGGATTCTGATATGAGCTCTATAAATCTAAATCATGTCTGTATTTTAGCTTAAACATATTTCCCACTTGCAATACATTCCAGAATATCATAACTTTTTTTAAAGATCGCCTAATATTTCCTAGACCTTTTTTTGTCGATGATCGCAAATCTCTGTCCTCTGTTTGCCCACCTTGTACCGTTCTTTCATAAAATGCGATCATATCAGAATGAAAGAAAAATCGACGTCTCTAGATTACGAGTAGTTGATGGGGCTTGTCAAATCCTAATTGGTCGCTTCGTCACTTCCAGAAGTGGATTAAACTGAAAACCATTGGAATTAGTCGCTTCTGGAATCGAGGAGAGATTTTCTGACTCACTCATTGAACCCGTAAAACACTAGAATTTTTGTTTTGGAAAAACTTAACGTATGTTTATTAGCTGGGGCTGGAGATAAGAAAACGTCAGGAAATGTCCGCAATGCGAGGGAAACGTTTGCCATACAGTTTCGCTCTGTCCATGAAACATTTTTGACCACAAAAATCTGAGGACTTCGGCGCTCATTTTGCGGAATGTGTGGTCCGTCCCGCAGCCAAATTCCGTATCACCCGACAAATTCTTTGAGCGCTCTGGACACCGCGAGCTTGAGAGGAAACATTCGAGACAGTTGCTGGCCGTGTCTAGGTCCATTTATGTTGCTGTTATTGTTATTATTGTGTTCACATGTTTCAGCAGAAAACCAAAAGCGCGTCGCCAGGTGTGGTGCCTAAACCGAGATCACTCCACGTGCAAAGTCTGGATCAGAATGAAAGCAACTGCATTTGTACGGCACCTCATAATGCGACGCGGAAATAGTTTGCTTTAGCGGAAATGAAGCAGATAAATTGTGCACGGAATGATCCCACAAAAATGAGAGAACCAGCACCGCTGGCTGGTTTGCGAATTCGCCGTGAATCTGTCCTGCGTTGACCGAGGTGGCGGCAGCGCGACGAGGTTCCGAGATCTAGCGACCAGCCAAGTGGTTAGCCCGGAGTCCACTGCAGATATCGACATGGCCAGGCTGAATTTGTTCGCAGCGCTGCCAGCTTCATTTGAGACAGTGGGATAAGATACAGGGAGAGTCTAGTGGTGTTAGGATCCGAGAACAGGCAACACGACCTGGTGGTCTTCGAGGGAAAGAAATTAAAGAGTCACTTAGACTCGAAAGGTTAGCTTGCTCTCTCTCTCTCCACGGATGCTGCCTGACCTGCTGTGATCCCCAGCATTTTTTTTCTGCTTTCAGCAGAAAATCCTCAGCAGGTCTGGCATCATCGGTGGAGAGAGTCACAATTCAGATTCATCGCGGACTGTTTCTCCAGTTTTTCAGGAATTTCCTTTATTTTTCCAACTTTCACAGAATTGCTGCTTCCTCGGTTTTAGGCTTTTCAATGGGCTGATTGGTTTTTTTTAAAGAAAACACATTCATAGGATGAGAGTGTCACTTGTTACACCAACTTTTATTCCCCATCACTTTTTAAAAAATACCCATAGGGAGTTGTTGTTGCAATAACTGTGTTGACTTGGGGAGGGGGCAAATAGTCCTAGTCAGAAACGAAGTGTTACAATCCGCTTGGCATGGCTTGGTAGAATTGCCATTCTTCAGCAAGTACAGTCTGTCAATGCTCCCTGCAATTGCTGCATTGTAGTTGGTTAGCTCCGTTGGCCGGTCTGCAATGCGAAGTGAAGCTAGCAGTGTGTTTTCAATTCCCTGTACCGGCTGAGGGTGTCATGAACGATTCTCATTTTCAAGTTCCTCCCCTCACCTCAGGTTAAACCTGCTCTCGACAACGGCTACTTTATCCTTACTGTATTATGTACAAGTTGCTCGGCTCTGCTGTACTCAAATATTTATCATATCAACACATTCTTCTATTTGTCTCTCGGCTATCTCCCTAATTTCCCTTTATACTTTAATATAATTTCCACTCTGTTGAGTGTAAAGGTTCCCCGATTTTTTAAAAAAATTTTGCTTTGCATCTTCGTCCATATAATTATTAACAGCTGCTTAACTTCTCAATGGAATAAAAGATGCATTAAAATTCTCACCTTTGAAGGCGGAAGGACAAATCGCAATTTACTTTATAGCGAATTGAAGATCAAATACTATTTGTAAGGGACCTATAATTAGCACTATTTCTAAACGAAACATCTCAGTCGTGTGCGATTATATAAACTAAGCGATTGCCTTGTAGCTGTCCTTGGGGATGAATTGAGAACTGAGAAGGAAATGTTGCTAATAGTCGCCAGTCCAATTATCTACCTCGCTTCTCAATTTACTCTCTGAAAAAGCCCTAAAGCGAGAGCTCATGACTTTTATCATTTGCTATTCCGTACGTTTTCTTTCGAGCTGAATCCTTTGAACTGTTCAATTTTGGAGATTAACCGTCTGCATCACCTTGGGTGGCTTTTATTGATTTTTGAAAGGATCCCGGGCAAGCTTGGTAGTACAGTAGCAGGTCTCCTTAGTCAAATCAGAAGACATAGCGCTGCGAACTCCCAATAAGGTTTGAGGACAATCATTAAATAATTGCTCTATATCATTGCTTCCGATCTAACACTGACTCCCATCTCTGAACAAAATCTTGCCCAAAAGTATGGGATACTCGAGATCTACAAAACGTGGATACTGTACTGGCCTGCGGGGAGAGAAGTTCTTTGCTGACAAAGTAGCAATGACGCCGTTGTGCTGGACTGAGGCAGCAACTATAATAAAGGCAACTTCTGAAAATCTGAAAGCAATATAGAAAATCGTGGAGAAGCTCAGTAGGTCTGGCAGCACCCTTGGAGGGAGAACGAGAGATAATGTTTTGAGTCCGGTTCTTCAGCAGAAGAAATTTGAAGTTCTGAAGAAGATCTGCTGAGTTTCTCCAGCATTTTCTATATTTGTTTCGTAATCCTCAACTCTCTATTGAAGAACCAGGTTGGTGAAATAATCTTTGTTTATTGAAGTACTTGTTGATGGAATCGCTGGGAAAGATGTGTTGCAATTTGACAATTGTTTCTATTGTCCGCTCAGTAACTCCTGCAAGGTACACGACATCCTACAAGTCAAAAGGTATGGGATTTTGTGATGCAGTGATGACGTCCCTATCTCTGAGCGAGGAGGCCTTTAAGTCCCACGTACTCTAGAGATGTCCAATAACGTGCAGCCTATAACGGCATACAAAAGTCGTAAATCAACGCGTAGGTGCGTCTTTCACACTGATGAATGCGCAATTGGAATCGGCAATTATTCTCTATAAAGCAAAATAAGTCACTGTTCATGTACTCCGCTTCAATCATTAGCTTTTCGTCCAAGATTCGAAGTGAGTTGAGAATTTAAAACTCCAAGTCATGTCGTATAATGGCAAAACGTCCCAATATCTAATATTATGCAGTCAACATCCTTCGGTATCGACATCAGACCTCTGTAGCAAAATATGGTGAATGTTTCCTTGTCTGTATTGAATATCTACAAATATCCTTAAAAAATACATGTAGAACTCAGTGCGAAAGAATCAGGTCTTTAAACTTTAAACTTTTAAACACACATCCAAAGATTAGTGTCGGTAAAATTATGTTAGTAGAGTTGGCAGGACTGAAATTTCAGAGTTTGTGAAAATTTGTTACTGTATAGAAATTAGGGCGTGGATAATATTGGAAGGATTTTCTACGTTAACAGGTCTTGGGAAACGAAGAGGCAATTTTCCGTTAACCTGCCATTTTGTCTGCTTTTCATTGGCTTATGGCTAGAGTCAGAAAGTATTAATGGATGGACTTATTGAGTAGGTGGAGTTCAGTTCTCTGATCGGTGTCCGAGTTTAGGCTGTATAAACATGTTTTATATAATTGTAGATGTCTATTTAAAAGTTCTTGCAATTAAAAAAACAATTGGTCAGCACATCAGAGAAGGCTAGCGAGCTGGAGGCTGTCCCTGGGCTAACATCGTGCTTTACAGTACATGATCTGTTCGCCTGTGAGACAGTAACTCTTGTTTGTTGGATCCAGCACAGGCTCTAGACTTCAGCTGGGCTTTAGACTGCTCAGTTCTCGCAAAAAGAGAGATCTACCTGACGAGAAGTGCAGATTGATCTGCTCTTGGGTCTCGGACGGTTGAACTTATAACACCCGGGACAATGCCAAGTTCTCACATTTCCATGTGATCTCACTGAAACAGTGGGAATATATTTGGAAGTGGAATGAATGCCTGGCAGTCTAAATGATCTAACTGCCCCCTTTCACTGCACAACATTGCTCAACCCAACTCTTGATGTTCCAGTGGAAGTGGATAAGGAATTCAACTATTGGCAAAACAAGTTTGAGGTAGGAATTGGGATATCAACATTCCGTAAAACTGAAACAGGAAGGTTCAAACATGGGACTGTTATAGCTCAATGGAATTGGGTGTGTATCCTTCGTTGGTTTATCTCTGAAAGAGAAAAGTTTGGAATCTCCCATTCTAATTGTGATATCTTGTTTGCAAAGGAAGCAAGATTAGTGAAGCTATGTGATTGGTTAACCATGCACGGAAACATGTTCAGGCATGAGTGTGTGTACAATGTTACAATGACAGAGGTGGGTGAATTTCAAGAGCCGAATGTCCTTATACTTGGCCAGTGTTCTTACACACGTTGTCTGAGGGGAATTGACCTACCAACTCACACTAGTTTGTATATTATTGGGGTTTCAAACTTAGACGTTGCATGGAATGTTTTGTTTATTGTAAGTGACATGTGAGTTCGACTGAGTAACATACACTTTAATCTCTCTAACAAATCCCTTCCAGTTGGATATCTGAACAGCTGAATTAAGCAAACGTTTGACAAGCTTTTCATCGAATACTGGCGTCCTGGATACTTTTTTTCCCCTGAAGAACAGTTCTGAAGAAGGGTCACTGGAGTTGCAACTTAACTCTGCTTTCTCTGCACAGATGCTACCAGACCTGCCGAGTTTTCCCAATAATTTCTGCTTTTGTTTCTGATTTCCAGCATCTGTCGTTCTTTGGCTTCTTCTTCCATTGGACTTTTTTATTCCCTGGTAAAGGGATGATCATGCCAAAGGTAACCTATTCACGAAGACCCACCCAACCACGCTTATACATAACTGGAATAGAGTAAAATTGGTTGTTTTTGTGACAATCGGTTATGCAGCACATTGACTCTGTCTGCGAGGCGCCTCTTTTGACTGACTTCAATAAATCTGTCATTAGCGTTAATTTTAGGTGTAAGTTTCCAAAGTGCAGCAACAGATCCAAATACCTACTTTCCACAACACAGTGGATAACAACAGAGTGCTAGACATCTTATTCCCTTCAAATCCAACGCGAAAATAGGAATATTGATGCAAACATTGAGAGGTACTTATTCAATTAAGTGGAAGCGCCTCTACTGTCAGGTTTCATGTTATTGACCACATTACCAAGTCTATATGAATCTTTTGATTTTTACAACAGTTTACGCGAAGGCCCAGGTAGTTTATGAAAATGTCAATTTCAAAATTTAATGGCTATAAATGTCAAAGTTAGTTATTTTTATTCCCAACAAACTAATGGCTTTCACATGCTTTGAATGTTCCAGCTTGTAAGCACTTGTTAAGATGCCAGAACATTAAAATAGACACTTGGCTTCCTTTAGGAACATTGATTGTCGATCCAGGGCAAAGCATTATTACTCAGTTCTTCAAACGTCCATCATAACTCGCCTTTCTAATGAGGCTGTTACTTTATCAGGGTCTCGGGGAAAACAAGGAAAGTTCTCCCCTGGGCTCCGGAATTGGAACACACTGGTTTTAATTGTGAACTAATAGGAATGTTGTCCAAATTACGAGCTATTGAAGATTTCATACCGACCCAATAAATTCTTGTGTTCCAAAGATGTATTCTTGAAGGCAACAAGAATTAAGAGCGGCAGCTTTTGGTGGAACAAGCAAAATTTTAGCCAAAGAAGCACTTTTATACCTGGTCGTGATGCAATGCGCAGGAGTTTGAAAATAAGATTTCATATCTACCGTGGTGTAACCACTAAAAGTTAAATTCCTGGCAGCCTATAGAGAGTACGTGACAATGTGTACCTGAAGAAATTGAATTTGACATCCAATAGTCAGTTATCACGAGGTAGAATTGGAGAAATGCCGTGTCACAAAGAAGAGGTTTTTGGAATACGCAACTCAGCTAACAAATTCATCCAATTTAATTGAAAATGTTACTTTGATAACCTACCTGGACCTTCGCTGAAATTGATTCATATAGACTTGGTAATGTGGTCGATATCATGAAACCTGACATTAGAGGCGCTTCCCTTTAATTGAATAGGTACTGCCTGTCACACTCTAATACATCACTGAAATCCCTCTCAATGTTTGCATCGCGTTGGATTTGAAGGGAATAAGATGTCGAGCACTCTATTGTTATCCACAGTGCCAATGAATGCATGACTTGAGTTGGATATTGAAGAAGCAAGATGTAAGGGGCATCAATGGCATAGTCGCAGTGTCTCTACCTTTGAGCCAGGAGGCCTCTGTTCTGGTCTCTTTTTAAGAGGTATGATTGTGATATGTCTGTGTAGGTTGATTAAATAAGTAAAGTATGTTCCCTTAATAGTACGCTATTTAATTGCCTGATGTTCAGCTAGTGGTCCCACACAGCCTTCACGCCATGTGATCTCCTATTCTAACCATAGTCGAGTGGTCTTGCAGATGCTTCCAATGAACTGTATGTACAATCTTTATGGAGAGTAACCGCATAATTTACTGCAAGTTTAACATAGAATTTAACGATTTTTTATACGTTGCGAGCATATTTTTCACCTAGCGTTAGTATCTATGCAAACCACACATTTTCTTTTTCCATATGGATTATTTGACTGGCATTGCTTTGTGTTCACTTTGTGATTACTGCTGTTAATGTTTTATGATTGTGGTAAAGGCGATTACGGCGTTTCCAATAGATTACACATATTCCCATTAAATTTCCAACTGTTCCTCAACAAGTTCCACGGCATGTGAACTGGAAAAACAGCCAAGAAGAAGCAAACAAAAAAGAAATACACATAAGGTGATTAGAACGTGGGATTCTCTGCCTCAGAATATTGAATTATTTAAGGGAAAGCTGTTTGAAGTAGAGGAGAAAGGAAGAGAACAGGACCGTGGTCTTAGATAGGACATCCCTCTGTCGGAAACCACGGCGCTGGCCTGATGCACCGAATTTCTTTCGACTAACATGACTTTTTTGTTAGGAGTAAAGTATAATATTTTTGAAGTTTAATGTGTACTTTTGCTGCTTGCATTTGCTGATATAAGCGTAAATATATGATAAAGAGTAAATCATCTTAACCACCCTGTTCAGAGATGTTTTTACACACCTCTGGAGTTGGGATTTGAACCCCCCCAGGCTCAGAGATAGAGACGCTACCATTGTGTAACCAGAACCCTCTGTAAAAATGGGTAAGGCAGGGAAACTGGTTTCATCTTAAAATCCAACCAAATGCTTTTGAACGTTTGAATCCATTGGCTTACCAGTTGAAATATTTTAATAATCTTTGTTGCCGTGGAGATGTCATGAAACCATGGAATTTCTGGGCAGCGGGGGGTGGGGATGGTGGTGTGCGGATGGAAAGTCGATGTGGAAATAGTGAGATCTGATGTTTAACATTTTCACATGCTTCTGAGTCTGATCTTTCAACTGCACTTCTATTTTATGACTTAAACAGTAAACTTAAATCTTAAAAATCCAAAACGAAATAATGACCCTACCGAGCCTTAAAATTATGATAGTTTGTTGGGAAGACATTATATTTACCCAATTGCTGATGACCCAGAAGCACGATATGTGCATTGTGTGTGTTGTACAAATGATGGTGAAAAAGTATACACTGGGTGACCATAGTTAAAAATGCAATCCTCCAATTGGCACGTTGATTCTAATTGCAGATTGTGAGGCTGGTGACTGAGCCGAAAACTATTTGTTTCGTGACGGTTCTAGTTTCTTACCACCTTGTTTTTCATTCCCTGCGTATGAATATTTATGGAATAGGTTATAGTGATTTTCCCATTCACATACCTGTGGATGTTGGCTGGCAGGGTTTCGCCTGGTATTCAGATTTGCGAACCATTATCATAACCTACACTGTGCCCCTCCCTCAGATAAAAAAGTCCTTTATTCCTCCATCGATAATCCAAGTTCTTCAAAAAGTAGGGAAAGGTCAACCGACTCGAGGTGCAAGACTCAAAACGGAAACTGGCGTCGTGATTATGATCCCGAAATACACCCGGTCTAACGTCGGCGTTAATAGCGTTATTATTATAAAGAACTGGATATTAAAAAAATGCATCTTCCACCTGGTACCAACATCCAAATCGCAGCCTCACTCTCATATGATAATATGAAATTGTTTGGCATGTTATCTGATCTCATTAAGATGCTACACTGCAGAACATAACCGTTATCTCGGGAGATTAGTCCCCTCCATCACATCTAATTGAACTAACTCTCTGTGACTCATGCAGTTTTAAAACCCTTTGACCTGAGTTATCTTATACAGCAATGATTTTATTTTGGCGCCTGCTGTTCCATTCTTGCGTGGCAAGCGCTCAGGCTTTTGAAGAAATGTGTTCAAAAGGTCTCTGTCAGCAGTGTCCTGACCAGTGTTCATTTACACGGAAGCTTCTTAGTAATTGGGCCCGAAGAAGAAATAGAGCTACATCAAATGATACTTCATCTTATTCCTTTGGTACCTATTGCTAGAAATAACTCTGTGTGCGCAACACGAATAAAACTAACTCCTTACATATCAAGAAATAAACTCACGCTATTGGACTACAGACAGTTTCTGGTCTCTGCCGGAGATATACCCCTTTCGCAACAGACCGGAAACTCATAAAGTGTGTGTTCGTGCGAATTTGCATTTTTCTTTCAAAACGCATAGTCACACCCTAGAACACAGATTGGAGGAAATGACTGCCACCGTTAGGAAAGTGTAAGGCATCTGACAGTTCACTGTCCTGGCGAAAGTGTGCCTAGCATCAGAATCTTCAAGCGTTCTCGGTGCGGGAGGGTTTAAGCTGGTGCAGCAGCAAACCCTAGGAACTTTGATAAAACACAGAACTGCGGATCTGGAGATCCGAAACAAAAATAGAAAGTGCTGGAGAAACTCCACAGGCCTGGCAGTATCTATGGACAGGGTGGCATTTACGGTGATGTCGGGGGGGGGGGGTGGGGGGACGAGGAATAGAATGCATAGAGACGGAAAGGAAAAAAAGAGACCAAAGAAATTGGCTATGATAAGTCCAGAAGGAGATAAATGCTGGATAGCGTGCTAACGAGAACAGTGCATGTTTGAAAGTGTGTTGGCTGTGCTGGAACCAATCCATACAAAAAATGTTGACCGTTTCCCCTACTCACTGTCACCAGTATAAATACCACCTGACCCAGCTGCTGACGAAAGGTTAATTGACTGAAAACGTTAATTCTGTTTCTCTCTCTCTGCAGGAGCAGCAAAACCTGCTGAGTTTCCCCGGCGCTTCCAGCTTTTTATTGCTCGATAACTTTGATTCCGACGATGATTAGAAGCTACGAAAAATATCAGTCAATAAGTTGAGGAGGTATTGAGGCAAGGCAGAGAAGTATCTCCCTCTTTAAGAAGGTAATATTACATAAAGAAGTTATGGTTTAGCATTATGCACTATTGCATTACTGACACAAAAACAAAGTTGCTGGAAAAGCTCAGCAGGTCTGCAGCATCTGTGAAGGAGAAAACAGAGTTAACGTTTCGGGTCTGGTGACCCTTCCTCAGAACTGAGCTTTCCCAGCAACTGTGTTCTTGTTCCAGATTTACAGCATCCGCAGTTCTTTCGGTTTTTATATTGCATTACTACCTATTGTTTATACAGAAGGAACTCGCAATCCGACGTGTTATTAAGGAGCAAGGGTTTCGAAAGTGGGTCTGACTATAGATAAGCCTTGTGCCTTTCCTCACTCACAAAATGACGTTGGCAGCTCGAGTTTATTTAAAGTGAAAACGTTTACTACGTGAATGAACATGTGTTTCCCCTTCCTTGCTGCCTCCTGTGTCAACTTCGTGCAAGGTCACTTATCTCTAGAAGGCAAATACAGGGATGGAACACAGCCAAGATAAATTCTTTTGCACAACTGGCGCAACATTTTGGCTGCGTTCTCTCAGATGGCCGCGAGTTCGCGGTTCACAGCAGGGACTGAACCCAAATTTATGACCCTCCCCCCACCCACCCAGTGTAAAAGTGAGGCAGTGCTGCGCCGCCGCCGTCTGAGGTGCCATCTTTTAGAAGAGACGTTTAAAATAAGCGGGGATAATGGGAACTGCAGATGCTGGAGAATTCCAAGATAATAAAATGTGAGGCTGGATGAACACAGCAGGCCAAGCAGCATCTCAGGAGCACCTGAGATGCTGCTTGGCCTGCTGTGCTCATCCAGCCTCACATTTTATTACGTTTAAAATAAGCCCCTGTCTGCCTTCTGGGCTCTCAATGTGGAAGAAAAGGAGAGCGTCATCCTGGCCAACATTTATTCAACTCACTCAACATCACAAAAGAAAATTATTTGGCTGTTCTTGCCTTGCTGTGTACAAATTGCCTGCTGCCTATCGCAGATTGAATAACAGCAACTCTTCAGAAAAGTGTTTCATTTCGTGTGAAGTACTTTGGCATGTTCAATGGTCGTCAGGCGCTATACAATTGCAATGGCAATTCAAACCACAAAGTGGACAATAATCTTCTGTGGCAAACTGCCCTATTCTCAAATCAATTTGTGAAAACCCAACGGTTTTAGTACGCTGCCTCACTCACTCTGGCATGACTCGCATTCTAAAATCGTCCTGTCTGGCTGTGTACTTTATGCTACAGGTAAAGATCAATCCGTTATGAGTCACTGTGCAAACATTGCCAATTTTCCCTTTAAATTTCTATACCGTCCCCTGTTCCTTGTAACGTTACTCAGAGCAGTTTTACTCACACCTTGCTCAACCGCAGCTGTCTGATTTCCCCAATTTGTGTTTTGTTAGTGTGGTGAATATCTAGCCTATTTTACCGGGACGTGGAGCGGAGGTCATCACCGATTACATTTGTAGAGTAGTTGATTGTAACTTCAGTTATGAAGGGAAGCATTCAAGAATTCAACATTATAATTATACTATTCAAGTAGTCTCATTGAACTCATCGAAGCTTAACTTAAAAAAAACTCTTTTATGACTTTACATCAACGAGTTCTTCCACTTTTATATTCCATGCTTTCTCCCACAGTCGATAAATTCTTAAAACCCGAGACCGGTATCATTCAGCATTTAAAAATAAAGTTTTATTTTTTCCTTCTTTCTTATATACTTTCAGTCTCAGCGTAGTCTGTCTCTCTAGAGTTTGGGTTTTTTTTCCAATATAAATTCTAAAATTAAACCGTGCTTCCTGAACAGTAAGAAAATAAGAACTGCCGATGCTGGAGTCAGAGATAACAGAGTGTGGAGCTGGAGGACAACAACAGGCCTGGTAGCATCAGAGGAGCAGGAAAGTGGACGTTTCGGGTTGGGACCCTTCTTCAGAAATCCCGACCCGAAACGTCAAATTTCTTGCTCCTCTGATGCTACCAGGCCTGTTGTGGTCCTCCAGCTCCACACTGTGTTATTCGTGAATAGTGTGACATTTGTATTTTGTTAAATGCATTCACTGGATGAGGGCGTCGCTGGCTGGGCAGCATTTATTGCCCATCCCTAATTGCCCAGAGCGGAGTTAAGAATCAACCATATTGCTTTGGGTCTGGAGTCACATGTAGGCCAGACCAGGTAAGGATGGCAGTTTCCTTCCTTAAAGAACATTGTATCTGGGTTGGAAGGCCCACACCAGAGCGCTGAGACTTCGTAAAGAGGCTCTGTCAGAGTGCTACACTGTTGGAGACAAACGCCGTTTGTTGGCTGAGAGGTTTAACTCCAGTCTTCCTCTGCCCTTTCTGGGAGTATCGTCAAGATCTAACTGTATCTCAAAGAATAGTAAAGTAATTCACTCGGAATTCAGGCTGATATTTATCCCCATATTGACATTTTTTTAGAAAGATGTCTGGTCACTATATCATTGTTGCCTATGGGAGCATAGCGTGCACATCGTGACTGCCCGTTTCTGAACTTCAGCTGTGAGTGAACTTTGAAACTTCCCAAATCGCTGTAAAGCCATATAGTGGTGTTCTTGAGTCCTGATAGGCGCCATACAAATATAAACTGTTTCTTTTGTATCAAAGTTATGCAACATGTTAATAGTAGATGTTTTGTTCGTGTTACTTTCATCATTTTTTTCTATTCTCTACAAAGGTTTTACTCGGTAGAATGTTGGTTATTCCGGACTCCGGATCGTTTATTCTGTGGCTGGTAATAATTATGTACAAACGCAAATAATAACCTTTGTTTCTACTCCAAAACATTGACTTTTAATCGTCTTTATCAGCGTGCCCAAAATGTGGGTCTGTTAGATGTCCTTTTCGAATGGAGAGACCCAAATTTACAGCAGCTGCATTTATGATCTTGGTCTGCATTTGTACTGCCTCTATTCTGAGTTGGGGGGAGATGGTGGTTTGGGCCGGGATGGTCGTCGGAGATTCGAAACAACTGTATGGTTTTAAAGGTTGCCCTTGCCCAGTATTTGTGCCTGTTATTGTCAGTCTTGGAACATCACCCACATCAATCAAACAAAAAAAAAGTTGAACTCAAGTTGTCAGATACTTCTGAAATCACGAAAAAGATTTGTATTGTAACGTTTATGACTGTTGGTAATTGTGATTTCATTAGTGCGACAACTAATGCACATGTATTTCCGTATATATGAATATGTCTTTGTGGGCACAGTTTGGCACAAATTAAACAACATCCATTAGCCAGATTTACATGGCTGTAGGGAATTGAATCATTTATTGTCACGTGTATTCAATGTAAAAATACAATGAGAAGGACCAAATGCTACAATGGCTTCACCGCCTGCGTTGTGTGTTAAAGTTTGACAAAGAAGAACAATTGGCATCAATTAATCCGTTTTCATTTGTTCGACACCATTATTGTTACTGTTTGCTGATCGAAGATGTTCTCTCGAATGTCATATAAATGGGAAATAGTTTGGAGATTGTTTATTGGAGAGGTTAAGACAAACGGTCTCTGGCAGCTTTGTTTCGAACTAACACAGCGTCACCCATCCCCGCCACTCACCTGGAACCCCATACAGAAGGTGCTTCACCATCACCTCATCCAGTTAGAACATGTATGTGAAATCATAATGAAGTATACTACCACTAATTGAAAGGGATATCTGCTTTTTCCGAATGCTTGGATAAGTGGGATGGATGGGACTCTACTCGACAATACGACTGAGCATTAGGGATTTTGCGACTCCCACGAACCACTATTGAGTTTGAGATGTTGTGGCTCGTTTTATTTCCCTCCAGGCAAAGGGCAATCAAAACCAGATCTACTTAACCTTTTTTAAAATTCATGCATTCTCGGATTGTTCTCTGTGGCTCCTTTGCTTGGGGTTTGGATCTAAACTTTGTTGAATCAGACAATTCGCCTGCCCAGGAACATGAGGCATGACAGAAGAGCAAATCTTAACAATGTGTCTCAAGTATAGTCATTGTAATGAAGAACATGACAGGACGACAACGTGGAGAATATAAATGTTTAAAAAATAATGAAGTACGTATTTATAAGAAAAGATTGCTATGCGCTACCCCATGTTCTCAACAGCTAGTGAGATATGAAGGGAGGACATTAATAGAAAGAAGATTGAGTACAAAGAGCAACGTCGAGGTAAGGTATTTTTTAAAAAAACCTTCACGGCATGTAGGCGTCGCTGGCTAGACTAACATTTGTTGTCCATCCCTAACTGCTCAGAAGACAGTTGAGGCAACCACATCGTTGTGGGTCTGGAGTCACATGTAGGTAAGGATTGAAGTTTCCTTCCCTAAAGGACATTAGCGAACCAGATGTGTTCCCCCCCACGCGCCGACAACCGACAACAGACTCGAGGTCATCATTGAACACTTAGTTCCAGATTTTGAAAAAAATAAATTTCAGGTTTCGAGCCAATGCCCGCAGAACATTGCCTGCGTTGCTGGATTAATAGTCTTGTGATAATGCTACTAAGGCTACCACCTCCTTACATTCCTCAGTTGTTAAGTTCTAAGAGGTTTCACAATTGATGTCGACTAAACTGAGTGTTACTTAACAGAACGGCAATGATGCTGTGAGGTGATAGCTCATCGGTAATATCACTGATTTAGTCATCTGTGACATAAGTAGGTTAATGCTCTCGGGCATGGGATCTAATCGGTTAGTGGGACTCGGAGTGTTTTTGCTGTGGGACCAGCATATCAGGTTTACATCCCAATTTCCTTGGAGGTGTGTCGCAGCACGACCAACCGGGCTAGATAACGATAGAGGGATTATTTCATGACTCAAAGTACAAGACTAACTAGGAACCTTACAGCCATGGAAATACCTAACCCGGTGCTTCATTGTACAATACTTGTCACAGCCTATGGTGTGACTAGCTATGACGATGAGATCCACTGGGAATCAACCTCGATCTTTAATCGTTGGTCTATGAATTCTTTATATCATTTAACATTTTCACCTGAAACTTGCAAACAGTTCATCACCACAATAACAACACGGTGCTGTGGTTTGAACGCTATCTGGAGTTCAAGCAGCAAAATTATAATTAATACTTATAGATGATGAAATGAGCCATTTAATGTACGGTTGTTTTTTAGTTCAAATATGTCATGTTGTTGTGCACAGTCCCGAGAAACCGCGCGGAAATACCAGGGATATGGGTAAGTGTGGGGTGGGTTGGGGGCTTGGTTGGAATGATGGATGGGGGTGTTAGCAGTCGACTTAAAGTTTAAATACAGTTAGGCTGTTGATAGTATTTAATGGGGCAGATTTGATGGAGCAGCTGGTCCTCTCCAGCCCATCAATTTCACATGTTGGTAGGAACATCCTTGAATATTTCACGCGAACAACCTATAGAAACATAGAAAATATGTCAAATCTTATTCCAGAATGCCTGAAATATTATTACACATCGTGGTTTTATAATGGAGCGCAGTCTTGTTTGCTCTGTTATAGGTAGTGGAGTATATTGCGCCTTACGTTCAATAATAACTAAACTAAGGACACACCAGGATATGTTTTAGGGGCTCGTCATTACTCCGGATTCTCCCTTTCATAGAGTCACAGCCTAAGCTGGACCAGAATCAAGAAGTTTCTCTATGGGAAAGTATGCGCATATTTCTAGCTGTTTGACCGCAAGTAGTAAGGACGCAATAGCAACTGGAGAACCAAGGAAGTGTGGTATGTGCTGTATGCACATGTAGAAGTTTGAGCTACACCTATGTCTATAGCGCCTCTGATCGTAATGAAACGCCACGGGACCTTTCACAGGAGCACCCAGCTAGATCAGACGATACTACGGCAGATGGCCAAAGCTCGGTCAGGATTGGTTTCAAGGGGCATCATCAAGGAAGAAAGAGATGTGGAGTTTTTGGTAAAGTTTGAGGAGGGATAGGTAGAACTCGGCGACCATGCGGCTAAAGGCGCGGCCGCTAACAGTGGAGAAATTAACTTCGGTCATGCTCAAAAAGTGAAAATTAGACCAGTAGATTTCAGATTGCAGACAGCGCAGAAACTCCTGAAGGGTTAATGCGGTCTGCTTTCAGATATAAAGGTTTTATGAGCTGTCTTCACATAAGGTTCTGTTTACTATACTGACGTCATCGGAATCCTCCATAAATTATATTT
Organism: Stegostoma tigrinum; assembly: GCF_030684315.1. NCBI lineage: Eukaryota > Metazoa > Chordata > Chondrichthyes > Orectolobiformes > Stegostomatidae > Stegostoma > Stegostoma tigrinum. Next base: position 7,151,708 of record NC_081384.1, on the reverse strand, counting down.
GTTTTTAGAAAAACTACTGATGCATAGGTCACTACGTCCTTCCTTAGTGAGGTAATGCTTAAGTCGCCCTGGCAGTTGCTTTATTTTGAGTCTGCCCGGGGCAAACATTTGATAATCTGAAAATAAATGCCCAGAATTAAAGAACAATTGGAAAATGAACGAGGGAGTATTCCTCCAACCCGCGATCTGAGGTTGGATTGTCAGACAATACTGTAGCTCCTGTTTCAAAGGAGGGAAGAGGATGAAGCTGTGTCTGTGTTTCTATAGTGCCTTTCAAGTCTCAGGACTTCCTCAGAGACAATAAAAGCTTAGGAAATACGGACCTAAGCAGATCTGGCTTGAGGAAGAATCCTAGTCGGAATCCTACATGTTAAATTGCATGTGTGTTCGTAGAGGCGAATAGAATTTGGGAGAAAGTAGAGGGCTGCTGGCGTGTTTCAATTTTCTCTCAATCGTGAGATTTGTCATCTCGCAGGTTGCTGTGTTAGTCAGTTGGAACAGTTATCCTGGTTAAATTGTTGTATCTGTTGGAGCCGCGCGTGTGTGCAGTCAGAGCACTGATTATAGTATACTGTTCATCCAGCGTCAGCACTCTTATTGTACGAGCTTTGGTTGGCTTTTTAAAAAATATAGTAATGTCAGAGCTGCTTCCTGTTTTAGAGTTCCAGAGCACTTTTAATAGTTGAAAGTAGTCTTTTCATTGGCATTTCATTGACTGTAAGGATGAATTCATATTTAAAATAGTGAACGTTTATACTGTGGACTCCTGCAGTAAACTGGAATTGCATTTTTATAATTGAGGCCGACGGGATTATTGAGTTCTTAGGACAGTTGTTAATAATCAACAGTGCTGCTATTTTAGTTAGTAGGTTCTTGCAGCTGAGAGACGCTCCTTGTAGACAGGAGGCCTCAGAAAAGGAGGCGACCGATCTTGCGAATGGTTTCCGGGAAAGGATCAGCTTCGCCGGGGAGTGAAACAGAAAAAACATATCGGCTGATCATGGGCCGGAGAAGAGACGGACAGGGAAACAACGGCATCGGGTTGAGTGGAAGGGGAGTGGACGTGGAACGAGCGTCGACGGAGGGAGGGAAACAGAGCGACCTGGAACTGGGGCAAGGGAAAGGAGTGAATCAACGGCATGGGAGAGGGGCAGTTGTCCAAGCGGATTGAAAGGGGCACACGCTGGCACACGCGGGTCTAGGTTTGTGCAGTGCGGCTGCAATTATTGAAGCAATGTTCGAAGTGTCATTTAGTACGTTTTCCAAAACAGACAGGGAGCCCCTACAGTACAAGGCTAGGTGCTAGTTAATACATTACTTAGGCCACTTCCTGAAATCCAACTCAGGGTTTAATTTTCAACGTGAAGATTGCTGATGGGATGTATTTTAAGACCCTTATTCCAATTCTTGGTGTTTATGGTAGACGAGTGCAAGCTCAATTTTATTCTTCCATTTCCTTGTAACTGGACTAAGTTCGAAAGAATTCGAAGCCCGCATTATGTAAGTGGCGAGCCATTCCAATCCATTTTCTTTGCTAAAACGCTGGAGTATTCCGGGAAGACGGGGGAGGGTGAGAGTGACGCTGTGCTTAGCCATACAGAGCTGAAATACGGACAAATCAGGCTGAGAGAGGCGGAACTTGCCTCTGAAACAGTCTTAAGCCGAGTTGCCGCTGAAAGGGCGAAGGGAGAGAGAGAGTGAGAGAGAGAAAGCTATTATACAACACGGGGTGGGGGTGGGGGCGGGGGGCGGGGGCGGGGTTGGGGGAAAGAAGCAGTGACAGCAAATCAACTGGAAGTAATGCGGGAGAAATGTAAATGTTTTGGACGGATTGGAGACGAGAAGAAAATGGAATGAATGAAGCTTTAAATACCTGCTGTCAACAATGGAGGAATTTGCCTGCTTGTGGAGTCACTTGGGGTCATGAAAACAGTCCCCCTGTGACAGGCATGCGCCACTAGTGACACCCTAGCTCCTCTTTTTCCTTAAAAAAATCTTTTTTATTCCAACCTCCAACAGTCGTCCATTTATGAGCACTGAGATCTAGCAGTTTGTTTAACGGAGAAGAATGGCCCTTTGCAAAACTAGCAGCAAATAGCCGGGTCCTTTTTTCTTGCTCCTGATCAGCAAATACTGAGGAATAGATCAGGAGCAAGTGGCTCCTGTCTGGAGGGGGAAGCATTCATTTGAGGTAATATCCCTTTTGCCGGAGAGCCAATTAAATCTGGGGGGTGGGGGTGGCGATTGTGTGCTGGGCGAGCTACAAAATAAAGCAAATATTCTTGCGGGAAAAACATCGTAGGAGGTCTGGAAAAATATTAAGAGTTATTGCGATGTTAATGAAAACCAATCAAATAGAATAGATTTCACATGAGGTGGAAATCTTAAAAGGAGCCCGACCTATTGACCGTTTGAAATCCAGCGCCCATGAAACAGAAGAGGAGTGTTTTGCATTCCTTGTTGGCATTTTGGAAGGATAGCCACTGGAATGCGGCCTCTATGAGGCTTTGCTATTGATTTGAAAGTTATAAAAGTTTAAAACAGACAATTATTACTGTGTGCGCGTTAGCAGGGTGGAGTTATACTTTGCTTGTAACAAGATAACCAAAATAGACGTCGAATATTTATAACGAATGACAATAGAGCAGGGATTTATTCGCGAAGGAAATCATTATTTTGTACTTTAAATCCCTCCCCCCTTTAGACTGGCATTGAGAGAAGCGAACCAAGCTATTGCAGAAGCCCCATAGGTGTGCACCGACTATATCAGCAAGAACATTCACCATTTACTATATATTGTGGCTTTGTACGACATTGGAAATCAATAGAAAATGGCGAAGCACTGTTGAAATATACCGGCATTCCTCCATTTTCCCCTCTCAGGTTAAAACACGTTACCGCATCCAGTGGAACTGCCCACAGAGCGTGGGAGGGGCGAGGGAAAGTTTCGACAATATTTTTCCCGCCCTCAGCTCTCCCTCGTCTCCCAGGAGTAAGATTTTTTAAAAAAATTATCATTTTGATATGTCGTTTACTTGCCACGAGGGTCATTACTCCCCTTCTGTTAATGTTCGAGTTGAAAAAAAACACACGCCGTGGGAATAATCTAATTAAAACGGAGCAGCCCCTCGAACTGTGATAACTGCGTTTCAAATGCCCACACGGTTAAATTATTGGCTCTGACAGTTGCTACCTCCTTTTCAAAGATGATGGACCACTGGGGCACATAAACAGCATCAAAAATCCCCATCAGTGTACAAGGTGATGGGTAAAGGTTGCAAATTTCACGGTTACCCGAGTAACATTGTACGGAAACACGTGGGAAAGTGTCAAACAAACGCCCAGCAATGCAGCTGGATAGACGCACTACTAGATTTCTGACAGGGCAAACAGAACTAGTAATTTTAAAATGTATCATATTTGTAAACAGCGCGATTCTGACGCATTTCAGTCCATTGACTTGTTCTGTCTCGAAATATAGGACCATTTAAATTCAAGGTAAAGTTGTCATAGCTGGTTGATGTCATGTTGCGTAGAATTTGTTTTCTAGTTTAAATCATGTGATGATATCGTGCCTTTTTTAAAAAAAATTAGAGTTTAGCAGGTCAAGTAGGGTGGAGAGGCTACCGAGAAGCCAATAGCACACACAAACTTTCGAAATCGAAGGACTGGGAGAGACTTGCTGACCCATCAATCTTGCTCCCATACAGTGAAGGCTTCAGCTTCATGGCTAAACTCTTGCTCCCGCCCCCTGTCACTCTGTGTCATTCACACCGAATCGTTCTGCGACACCACTCCGTTCCCAACCCCAAATACATACACACACACACACACACACGCACACACACTGCAGTTAGGTCATGACCTGACAGGAACTAGAATATATGTGCTAAAGTCAACACCAATAAGGGATAAATGTTTGATAAATTCAAGCAAAACTGAATCTGAAACTTAGCACATGCAACAGTACGGTTTTATTTTACAAAGGTCGATAGTTTCAGGAAGGATGGTAACACCAGTGGTGAGGATGTTGAAATTTTAAAGCAGAAACGTCTCTTTAGTAACGACTTGATATCACTTCAGGTCGGTTGGGAACTTAAAATCAACCATTAAATACATCGGAATAAAATATTACTATTTGAGACCATGTAAGGATCAGATTGTAATGAAAAAAAGCCCAGGTCCACTTCAGGGAAGGAAATCTGCCGCCTCTACTCTGCCTGGCCTACATGTGACTCCATGGTCATATCTACGTGTTTGAGTCTTTTAACCGCCTCCTGAAATGGTCTAGCAATCCGTACAGTTCCGCTACTACTGGTAGGAACGGGTTGACACTTCCAGCGACGCTCACATCCCGCGAAGGAACAATGTATACATTTATACAAATAAAGACAGAAATAATTCTGAAGCTCCAGAAAGGTTAACAGGAAACAATCGGTGATTTGTTTGATTCCAATATTAGTAAGAAGTCGAGGGTTATTCAAAGTGTGTTCCTCAAACTCATGAGGAAAGCAGCAAGTATTGGAAGAGACAGCGTTGTGATAATAATGCACGATTCTTATGGAGTTACGTTTTAATTTGTTTTCTACTGGAGGCTGGCAGAATTTCCGTAAGCGAATGAATATTCCCGGGGAACTTCCAGGGCCATGGCACATTCTGAAAGAAGCAAGAATGGGGCAATAGAACTCCATAATTTTCCGCTCGCCCACCACTCAAAGTAAGCGTCGCTTGAAACGATTCCAAATTCCCATTAACCAGGTTCAGTAAGACCGGCAATTTTCAAGTTGTGAAATTTTTCTCTCTCTCTTAACTAATTTGAATTTCTGCGGGGCCCCTCACTGCTACGGCCTCAAAAGTTTTACAGCAATTGAAACACATTTTAAATTGTAGACACTGTTGTAATGTAACTACCATAAAGCATGTGTGCAACAGTGAGAAGGTGGCCAGGCCATCTGTTGTTTTTTCAGTGAGGTGAGGTGAGAGGTAAATATGAATTGGAATTGACTTGATTTGAGGGCTATGTTGCTAAACACTCGGCGACGTTTCCTTTTAGCTCTTGATGGTGATGGTGAGTTGCTGATTTACTAATGATTGGAGGATGTTGGGTTAATCGTTCTTGAATTTTTCACTTTGTGAGGTGACCTCACTGACGATTGCATCATCAGTTCCCTTTACCAGTAAGGATACAGATGCGGGAAAAGCCAAAGCAGAAACATAAATATTTCGTCTGGCAGACAAAGGAAGGAAGGAGCAGTGAAGTTGAAAACCCCACTCAGCTTTTACTTCACGTCACAGTGTGGAGCGGGAGTGAGCACTTTAACTGACCCATCCTTCTTTGAATCCCTCGGCATTTCACTCCCGCCAGGCAACACTCAGATTAAAGAGACTGCAGGCTCCTTTTCATTGGTAAAGACCCGCAGACGAGGCCATTAAGCAACAGAATTCTGCGATTAAAGTGTGAAATTATACTTCAATCAAACCACTTGATAATGAGGAATAACGTGAAAAAACGGCATTCCCAGTTGAGACACAGAGAAGGGAACCATTACCCATTGTAATATTTTGTAGTTGTTACATTCAATTACAACTTGAATAAAAATTAACGTCATAAATGACTTTTTAAATATTCCTCCACCCACGTTGTTGGTTGAGAGAAAAGGACCCCTGTCACTTATCAACAAAATGACTTGCATAACCTAGTAGGTTCGCACAGTCTCGGGTTGGATTTATCATCCGAGATGGGGAATGAAGGGGCTTCTCAGACACTGACTTGCAGAGGCGTCGAACGCGCGGTCTCCCGCTAGATCCTTGTGCTCCTGAATTCGGATGGAACCTTACAGTACAACAAGAATCATTTTGATACTCGAACAACCCGATGACCAAGTGTGAGGTATAAGCGTTAAAGATTCTCCAGCAGCTCAATGGGTCCAAAACATAGCTTTGTTTCTCTCTCCACAGAGGCTGCTAGACCTGCTGAGTTTCTCGAGCAATTTCTGTTTGGTTTATTATTTAAGATTCCCGGCGTCTCCATTATTTGGCGTATATTGTTACATTAAGCTTTTCAGAAGCGTCTTTGCCTTGTTGGAGTGGTTGAGAACAATGGAGGATTTTAAATCCCCTTCTGACAGTCTGAGAATCTGACCTCTCGAATTCTAGAGCTTATCAAAAGGCATTTTGCCGAACATCACTTTTTATCTTTGATTTTTGTTTAAAGACGCAAGTTGTGAGAAGCCGCCTTCATTTCAATCAGTTCAAACAGGACTGATAAACGTAAATAAACTGTAAAACGAGTGCAGAAATTGCTGGAAAAGCTCAGCAGGTCTGGTAGCATCTATCGGGAGAAATCAGAGTTGACCCTTCCTCACAATATTAAAATATTGCCGGGACAAGGGCGCACTGCTGAGGATTTTACAATGAAACCAATGTCCCAATGATTTCTTCAAATAATTTCACTTTTCACTGTTTTGAACCGAATTTGTGCGCTAGAAAATCCCCCTATCCCAGCCCCTCCAAGAGTAAAAATCATCCCGTTTCTGGACACGCGATCCTAGTTTTAATCCTAAATCCACAGTGTGAACAATTATGTAATTCGGATCTACTGACAGATACCAACCAGTTCATTCAGGTGAACCTCCCCTTGCTCGCTCATTTGAGAATTGGAATACCTGTTGCAAATTTAAAATCATATTTTACCCGTCTCCCCCTCTTCCTCTACCCACAACACACCCCCACCCCCCGTCACGTTCACCCCTCATCTCACTCCACAATCCTCACTGAAAACTGAGATGATTTTTGTTGTTCCCTGGGCTCGCAGATTCTGTGGGATCGTGGAGTAGGGGGAAGGCAGGTGAACGGGTGAAATTGAGTTGGCGGAAGGACAGGAGGCGGAATCCTACCATTTTCAGGGAGTGAATGCAGAATACAATTAGTGTATGATCCGAGGACAGATAATTTTGAGGCAGATTTCAAATGCTTATTTTGTTTCGAATCTCGGGCTAGCGAACACACTTCTGATTTTTGAAAATGGATTTGTTCTGCCTCAGTTCCTTTTGATATCAAGCGGTAAAGTTACACAGAAACGATTGAGTCAGTTTTTCCCTCGCTCGCTGCCTCTGTCTCTCCACGTACAATATTATATATGTGTGATATTTCAGTATAATATATGGCTGCGGGCAGAAGTTGGCTGGTAGCGCCCCTGAAACTCTGAAGTGCCGTGTGATAAAACCATCAACCCGATCAGCAATACCTCCGGGAGGAAATTGGCGGGGATTGGATCTCGACTTCTGCCTTGGAAACAAACACGAATAAAAATCGGATAGAAATGACAATCTATCGGCACGCATTGTGTGGCTTGGGCGTTGACCTTTAGAGGGTTTCATGGTATCCCTTTCCACATTACTAATAAATCGTCTGGGGGTAGATTACTTATCAAAATTATAAAATGGAAAAATATTAATACAAATATTTAGACCAAGCTTACTGCAAAAGACCCCGTTGGTCGGAGTGTGGCTGCAATAAAGGAAGACAGGATTGTAGAATGGTTAGTAATTCTTTATGTTGCTGATTAAGTCGTATGCAGTTTTATTTGAAGAGTCAGCAAAGAAGGTGGAATCCTGAGCTGCACATCTGTACTAGGATCGCGGGCAACATATGGTCCACCCCAATAAGAGCAAAAAAGTACCACCTCAAAAGCGCCAAGATTCAAACGTCTGATTAATAAACCCACACGTCCCAAGTCACTTGAGGTTTTGAAGTGAATAATACTCTTACAGTAAAGGGGTCATACACTCGCGTTTTCTTATTTTATAATTAATGTTTTGTACATCTATTTTTATAAAAATCCGCATTTTATTCTTTGACCCTTTTAACTGACTACCCACAGCAACCGTCCTCCCCTTCCGCCGTGTCTTTCTCTGTCTCTCTTTCAGTCTTTCCCTGCCTTTGTGCTTCGCTCGGTTTACATCTCGCTATCTGTCTCAACCGGAGTGTCTCTCCCTCCGTCTGTGTGTGTATCTGTGTGTGTGGGGCGGACTGTCTCTCTCTCTCTCTCTCTTTCTCTCTCTCCCCCTGTGTGTCTGTCTGTGTTTCTCTCTGTCTGTCTGTGCACCCTCCTAGCTTATCTCTTCCCGGTCGGTGTGTGTGTGTATGCATGTGTGTGTGTATGTGTATGCTTGTTTCTCTGTTTCTGTGTGTATGTGTGTCTCTGTGTGTGTGTGTCTCACTGTCTTTCTCTCAGTATTTCTGCCTCTGGACACCCTGAAGGAATGAACCCACGTGACCAAACGGGGCGGTCGATCAGGAGCTGAAAAAAAAAGCCATTTTGTGCGAGGAGCCTGTAGTAACAGCTCCAACCAAACACTGTTTCTTCGCTCGATTACTCGCACCAGAGACGGCGGGGGCCCGAAGACCAGGTAGGGACCGCTTTAAAAAATACTCTACTTTGCGACCGGCCTGGGGGACTGGGTTGGGGCTCCGGCAGCTGTCGACAGTTGAACGAAATTAGAGCTGCGAGCTCGGTTGACATCCTTATTGCTGTTTCTATTTCAAGATGGCGGCTTGCCTTGAATTCATTTCCACTGAACTGCTACTTTTCATTGTTGCTGCTAGATTGTCTCCGTTGCTCCGGTACTCATTGGGGCACGGGGCTCTCGTCCTGAGCCCTAGTGTTACCTTCGCCTGCCGCCCGGGTTCCTGAGAGAGCACTCGGGGCTCTCAATTGTTGCAGAATTGGAGTTGGGTTCCTCTCTCTCTCTCTCTCTCTCTCACACACACACACACACACACACGCACACACACAGTGCCTGTCTGCTGCCTCTCTCTCTCTCTCTCTCTCTGCCTTTCTCATACTGACGCTGGGCCACTTTCCCTACTCTCTCCACGCCGAATTAAGTTCGAAACCGTTGCTTGCTCCGAGGCGTGCGACACTCTCCCGGCACCGCTGGAAAACTCAGACTTCCAGCTTCGGATCCTTGCTGTCTCTGAACTCCGGTTCGCTCTCGAAACACCGGGGAGAGCTTTCGAAAAGACGGTGCGCTCGACTCCGCCAACCTCGTGCGGTCAGATGGCAGTCACCATCTCTACATTGGCCCCGATTTCAGTTTATCCCCCGGGTGTCAGCGAGATGATTTTATAGGATCGGAAAGTGCACAGTGTACGGGTTGTCTCCGTCAGGGTCCCGTGTTGATCTGACCGAGCCCGGGCATTTTACGAACTTATTTCCCCCAGCTTCTCTTTTCTGGAATACTCGTGAGTCGGGAGGGCTCTGGCCCCAGTTCACAAACTGGACTCGTCCCCGCGGCTGCATTGAAATTAGTCTGTCGCAGTTTTCACAGAGAAAGCCGGATCAAGGGGGATGGCGAGTTAGGGGAGACACTGGTCTCATTTATCCCTTATTTTTATTTGTGTGTGAAGGTCTCAGGACGGCTCCTGTTTAACACAAATAAGAGCAGAACAAGGAGCCTTGTGTCGATACGCAAAGGGGTTGCAGGGACGTTAGAACGAAACTAAACTGAATCGTGATTTTATTTTAGATTTGGCATGTTGCGTGTCTTGGACTGATGGCACATATTTTTCCCCCTTGATGTATGTGTTTTAAACACGCGAAACCTTTCCGAGATTTGCACCCTGTTCAAAAGGTTTGGACTTTTACAGCGTAATGCTAAGAGTGTATTTGTGTGAAAATGTGGATAGCATTGAATTGTTACAATTGTATATCTCGGTAATTAATCTGGGAGACGGTATGAAATTGAATTTTAATCTGTTTTTAGTTTACATTTTATGAAGTTAATGCCCTTCTTTGTAATGGTCAGCGGTGGTAGTACATGTCATTTTGGAGTTTCCTCGGCGTGTTTTTTTTTTAACTTTTTTTTAAACCACTGCCTGGTTTCGGCAGTGACAGTTCTTCTCCAGTCTGTATGTAACAACAGCGGATAACTATAATTAAAGACTGAAATCTGGGTGTGAAGCGACGATCAGAACAGTTACGTCTTTGAAAAATGGTGAATATTTGTCTCGGAGGGGCAGGTGGGGCTGGGTTGGGGATTTCGTGCAGCTGAGGAGATTGTTTGTTTATTTTTAAAATATGTATTTTTCCAGAGAGAGAGAAGTATTCGCATTAGAGATGGAGCCAGTGAGTTTACGTGTTGATGCCTCGTAACTTAATCTCAGTACTTGCGTGCGGCGGTCACCCCAGCCCCCGAACCCTCGCCCCCTTTCAATAACCCCCCATCCCCGCCTGCCCCCAGCGCACAAGTACAAGAACCGCTCATTGGCGACTTCACATGAGCCTAGAGAGAGGTCGAGTCGGTCCAAGTTAGGATAATTGTTTATTAACCCAGGGCAGAGGGGAGGAACACAGCTCAGACCAAACTCATCCAAAATGTGCCTAGAAAAGCCGGGCGGCATTACTCTGTCACTGGTGTTATTTTCCACACGCACCTACCCACGATGATTTGAGTTGACATTATGTGTGAGGAACGAGTTAATGATCTCTACGCATTTTTGAGGAAGTTACCGTTTGCTCTGCATTTTCACTACCTGACTCGTCCCGGTGTCTCCTATGACTGAAAGTCATGTGATCTTGGGTCTTTTTCTAGAAAAAAACAAAAATAACGGCAAAAAATCTTGACAAAAATCACGTGTGTGCGTGTTGTCTGCTATATCCGGGTTCCAGCCGCTGCTACTACAGTCGCCAGGCTGCTGTGGATTCACCGATAGATTCTGGCGTGAATCCGACCGCGGTGCTGGTTCATTGCCATATGAAACGTTCGCATCACCGGGTTATAGAAACGCCCGATGGCGAAAGTGTAGATCGATATCGGTGACTGAAATCCTTACGAGCTCGGGGGTCTGACCGATAATAACCCGTTTTATTTGCGCTGAGTGAAAATACGGGAATGGTAGCCGATGTGAGTTGTGTGGCTTAGCCCTCCTGGATCTCGGAGAGTTATCGGTTAAAAGTGTCATCTGTAGGTAACGGATTCCCGATCAGTAGAATTTCCTATTCCCCAACCCACAGCAGAATTATACTTGGTGGTTTGTGTTTCTATGTCTCAGTGACTGCAAGCAACACACACATTGCTAATGCATTGTCAAATTAGCAAAAACAGAAAGTGCTGGGGAAACTCAGCAGGTTTGGCAGCATCAGTGGAGAGAGAAACAATTGTGTCCAGTGACCCTTCTTCAAATGGTCGCTTTATGACATTGTAGACCTGTTCTGTGGACTTCAACCTGGGCACTTGCAAAGTTTATTTTTAAAGTCTCTCTCTCTCCTTCTCTCTGACTTTGGCCCCGCCAGTCTCCTTTCAGCAAAACCTGCCTCTCGTGAGTCCGCGGCGGTGACATAAGCTGCCGGTTTTGTGAATTTGAATGAGAAGTAAATTACACTTCGCTGTCGAAATGAAATCGCACGCAGGCCAGTCCAAAGCAACTTTCTGACGCATTCGGTAACCCGTACACTTGGCAACAGTAATTATTCAGCAAGTTGGCCATTAGATGAGATAGGGCTTTGTATCGTTCAGGGCCCAAAATATCCTCTTTAAAAAGATCCAAGAATTATAATCATTTGCCCTGTATTAAACATAGCGGTAGAGTCGGTTTTATTTCAATGATTTGTGCTTTTTAAAAAAAAAGACGTAACGAACTTGTTTATAGACAGATGCAATCGCAATAAGATGTGAACAAACATTTAGCTGGGAGTTTTGGTAGTGGGTTTGAAAGTGACAACTGGACTGAGGAACCGCAGCTTTAATTTATTGCGATTCCCACCATCCCACCAGGCCTGCTGCAATTCAAAAGTATGGCCTGCCCTTGCTCTGAAAAGCAAGTTCACGGGTCATGGGGACAAGGAATGAAACGTAGGGGGATCTCCCAACTTCATTGGAAATGCTGGAGAAAGCCCGAACAGCTTTAGATCCTGAGGGATCCATTTTCGAACCCCATGGTTAACCCTTTCAACTGGCATTTGTAATATTGACCCGAGTTGAATTTATCTGATGGTTTATGTAACAAAGCCTTCGCAACAAGCCAGATTGCTTCAAAGTCCCAGTCTATTACAATAATCTTCTGACCATTATCGCCCCTATCATAAGGCCCACATGGTTTACTTGGGTGAAATTTAGATGTTCAGTTTTAGGAGCTGCCTAGCTTTGTTTATGTGCGGCCTTATCGATAAGGGATGCACACATTACACAGTGTGCAATCTAGGTTTTAAAAAATTAGAAGCTCAGACAAGCAAGTTGCTCTAATTTAGGGAACAAAACCTTTATACCGGAAATGTCAGCTAGAAGCCGGCATTGTTGCTACTGCGCTTGTAATAACCCTGGCGTTTTGTTGCATTTTTAATGTGCAGATTTAAGTGGCGTTACCTTGGAGAGAAAGACCCTAACTAGTTTGTGCTCTGAGATAGGCTGAATTTGAAGTAGTCTACCGCGAACTGAACTGAAGCGTTAAAGAGAGATTCTCAAAGTTTGGCTTATGTTTTTTAAAAAAAATATACACTGCAAATAATCTCAGTTTTAAAGATGCAGCCGGATTCTTTCAGTTATCCTGTGCAATTTGTCTTCAAACTTTTTTCTCTTTTTTTTGCTGTAATAATGTCAGTCTGATCGCCTCAAAAATCAGAAAAGAAAAGCTGACTCGTTGTTGGTTGTAATTACGAGATAGCACAAGCAAGAAATCTAATCCACCGTGAGAGTTAAGTAATGTGTTGACTCTGACAGGAACACTCGGGTGAAGCTCTCTGACCTCCAACCTTTGAGTGTCCGACTGCTGGCCAAAGATCTAGTAGCGAATGAATACTGAAATCCATTTTTTTGAAAGGTGGAGATAGAGTGTGACGGTGGGGAGAACTATAATTAAGAGAGTGTCACGTGTAATGTAATTTGCGTCCGCTAAGACTGTGTGCCTAACATCCCAGGAGAGTTCTTCTGTTTAGTAACTTCATCAGATAAACCACTGCCTTTAAAATAAACGAGCAATGCTTGTCGATTACTTCCAAGCAGTGGGATTTATCTTCAAATATGTTTGATTGACACTTTGTTTATTTCAGATGTTCATCACCAGCTCTTTATTCCAAAATCATGGGTCATACTTTATTGCAACTGAAACTTTTTGCGGGGTGGAGGCGTGGGTCGACTTGTAATCTTCCCTGTCCCCATCCACAATTACAAATCCAATGCTTGCCGTTGCAATGATTTCCCAGAGAAATGGAGCATTAATGGGACGTGATGCAAAAGTATTGTTTCCTTCGCCCAATCACAAGCTTGACTCAACCAAGGCCCAGTATACAGATAAAAAGCAAAATGCATCGCCCCCTCACTCTCCCGTTTTGCTACCGACAAATGCAGCAACAAGGTCGGTTGGTGGCTGTATCGAACTGTCTGTCTCCAGTTGCAATAAAAGATATTTCAATGTAATTCAGTCACGTGGTCGACCAAGAGCGTCATCTGCAGATCATATACATGCAAGCACACACATTCACTCAAACGCACACAAACACAGACACACTCATATACACACGCGCATTCAAGTGCGCATATTCAATCAAGTACATGCTCAAACACACACACGCAAGTAAATTCACCAACACACAGATGCGCACAACTGCACACTGACTCAAGTGCACACATTCATTCATATACACACTCAAGTACGTGCGCAAACGCGCACACGTTGAAGTACACACAAATGCACACAGAAACACGCACTCAACTCCACACCATCAGAAACACGCACCAATATAAATGCACTCATATTTACATATTCTCAAGTAAGCGCACTCATTCACACAGTCAAATACGCACGTGAATGTACATAACCTCACACACTCAAATACAAGCACACTCAAATATACACGTTTAAATAGACGCAGACAGTCAGCAGACACATACTCTCCTACCCAAATACGTACGTATTCAAATGCCCTTTAACGCATTCACTCAAGCACACACTAAGAAATAGATACATATAACAGACGACACACAGACACATGCAGCTAAACACAAGACACTCACATACACTCAAACACACATAGACAACACAGACACAGGCGAATGTAGCCAAATACAAACACACGCACACTCAAACACACCACAAACAGCACCCAGGAGGCTGGAGATCCTTTCAACTTATTTGCATCGTGAGTCCACTTTGTGTCGTTTCCAAAAGAACTGATTTAAATATCAGGTACAGTTGGGTGGGTTTCTTCACTTCTCGCAAGATGGATTTGTTTCCATCTCTTTTTGCGGAGGGGGAAGGGAGGAATCTTACCAAGTGTAAAGACGGTCGCTATAGTAACCAGAAGTGGGTACTACAGCCGCTAACCACGTCATAACACGTACAAGCCGATGTAATGTCTATGCGGTTGTTTTTAATTCGGAAAGTCTGCTGGCTGCGCGTTTTTTTAAATCTTCTTTTCATATACTTTTTTTTCGCGTGGTAGTGTCACTCTCCGGCCGCGGGGGCGTGATGCTGCATTTTCAAAGGGATATTAACTTTCTCCAGCATCGATTTAAGTAACCGCGTATGTGCCCCAATGCAGGCAATACTCTACAGAATGAAATGCGTGTTAAATGCTCATCGGACCATTTATCTGATTTTGTACGGATCAATGCCTATGAAAACGTATGTGTATGCGTGTGTGTGTTTGTGTTGGTGGATGGCGGGGTGGGGGGGGTGTGCGGTTGTGTGAGATGGAGAGAGGTAGTAGAACGAGAGAAAGAGTATGGTTTCCCAGTAAAAATAACAGTGAGTGTAAGCTGAGAGGGGGCGAGAGATTGTAGATAAAACATTCGGTGTCAGCAGTCTGCTGATAGGACGCGTGCATGCTTTGCAGAAGCGGTAGCAGACCAACCGTCCAAAAGAGATTAGGAATATTCCCGAGAATACGCGCAGGACTATGGCCTTTAACGTGTACCGTTTGTTTAGCGAGGCGCCGTACGCTCGGTGGTTTGCGACGTACGGACAGGTAAATTGGAAAATGGGGTGCAGTGGGATCGAATGCAGCAACCTGCGTCAATCCTGTCTATTTTCACATTAGTTGAGTCTTCTCTTGTTATCGAAATGTGCATTTTCTCTGTCGGAATCGGGTTTCTTTTCCACCTCAAAACGACGTGCGTCTCCTACGAATCTAGACTTGTCGTGAGTATGATGTGTGTAATGACCTGTTGGCATAGTGCCGCTCCCGGGAAAGGCCGCTGGGTTCTGCAAACCCGGAAAAGTTGACATTCCCCGATTGAAAATTTACCGAGGCCGAATGGATTGACAAAGAGACATGGTCTCACAGCGTCTCCAGCCGTGTTTTGTTTAGATGCATTTACGTGTTTCCCGATATAATCCACGCAACATACACCAGATTCCTTTCAGAAATGATTCACTGGCACAGGTCCCTGAAATGGTTCATTACAAATCAAGTGAGCACAGAATGTGGTACATCCCTCACTTGCTTTCAAAAAGCTATACCTCTCAGGGCCTCACTCTTTCCAGTCTCCAAATGGCTTCACACCCATATACTGTCTGCGTGTGATATATAACGAACATTCTAATTCGACTGTAAACTAGATTAATGAATATTTATGACCTGTTATGGGCCGCCTGTAATTTTCAGACTTTTCTTTCTCTCCCTTTCCTCTGCCCATAAAGTTTTTAGAATTTATCATTTAAAATATGAGTAGTTTAATGAGGGAAACTATCTTATAAAAGTTTAGACACCAGAAATGGAACATTACCTCTTCCTTTCATTTCTCAGTAGTTCAGTGGCGCCTATATACCAGGACGCCAACTGCAGTGAGCGCTCGATGTTTCTGATTAGGGCAGATCTTTACCATAATCGATACCAATCATTGAGCAGGAGGCTTCCCAAAGTGTTTTCCATGGGTGTCCTCCTGCCCGCAGGTTGCGGCTTTTGCCCCGTCTGTAAACAGGGCCATGAAGAAGGTGCAGTAGGGGAGAGGAGAGGAGCCCTTGTGCGCCGGTGATGGTCGCATCTTCCTGGGTTTTGCTGCGGTCACCAACACTGACGCAACTCTCTGAAGCTGCTGGTGCAATGTATATGCACTTTTAGATTGGGACGCGCAAGCCGCCTGCTAAACATTGGAAAGCTTTTTTACGTCACACCCGTAATTTATCGTGAAAAACACCCAACCTTCCACCTGCACTCCCATCCCCAAAACCTATCGTCTGTTCATGTATTAAAGATAGGATCCCAATTGTCACATAATCACTGACTTTCTTTGTTGAGGGATGATTAAAAGGCACAATACACCAATGGGCTATGTGCAGAATTGATTACCAACCTTCTGACTAACATTGTTTTATTTCCCCCCAGCACGCTCAACTTTTCAAAGTAGCCAGACCTCATATTTATGCGAAGTATTTGAGAAATATGCGTTAAATATATTAAGGATATTTATACCTACCTTTTAAGATAGTTGCTCAGTAACAGCGTTTACATATAAGGAGGCATTTGGGGTAAATCTGGCGTATACACGTGTAAAAGACTAACGGAAAAAAAGTTATCTCTCATTTGATACATGATTTAAGATCGAGACCTCAAGCATCCAATGTGAAGTCATCTTTCCAAAGTACATTGCTTTTGCTCCCAGTTGCTCAATGACCGAGTCGCAAGCATTGAACAAACCAATTGTTCATTCTGAAGTGCTGAAGAAAAAGCAATCAATAAATCTCAATATATGGTGGCGAAACGCTAGTTACTTAACACGATCCTTCACAACCACGACATGTTACAAAATGAAAATGTTCACCCAGTGATTAGCTCCACATTAAACTATACTGAGGAAGGATTAATACTGTTCATTAGACGTAGGAATTGATGTTCCGAAATGCGTGCCCAACGAACAGCTCCACATTAAAACATCTTGGGGCAGGATTAATACTGTTCATTAGACTTATGTCTGCAGATTCCAAATGGATTTGTTTGCAATTTCACAGAACGGAACGACAAGAGTAATTCTTTCACCCGTCCCAAGTTTCTAGACAATTGTGTCGATTAGGATTTTTAAAGTTGGAATATAGCAAGTTGCTGTTTAATGTTAATGTATCAAGATAGCCTCCTCAAGCCAAAATGATCCCCGTGATACTGCTGCAACGTTGAAAGCTTTAACTTTTCACAAATAACTTTGCCAATCTCGTATTGAACTCAATGGTTAAGAAATGAGTGGGTTAACAGAGTAACGCCCCAACTCCACCACACCTTCTGCTCGCCTTTTTTTGTCATTTCTGCTTACTGTTATGTTTTCTGATTAGATTAACAGTGGGGTGCCTCGCATCACATTCTCCAAGCTTTCAGCTGTTAGTATTTGTAATAATGCAGGGTCCCCAACTCATTACTAAATGATTCAATTTGCAGCCCCAACGTTGAGGTTGCTGTCTCTTCTAGCAGTTTAGGGTCCTGTACGTTGAAGTAAATAGAGATGAGTCATTGTGACAATGCATAAACACGGGTTATGTATTTCTAGCGTTGACACTCCCAGTGTTTGGTATGTCACCTCATTCTTGGGCCTTCCCTGGGGCTTCGCTTTTCAAACAATGCACTCCTGGGTTCTTTATGTATTCCATGGAATATAATTTAAAATCCTTCTTAATTATATTTCCTAAATACGCCCTCGAACTCTATTCAAAAATGTTGGGATTTCGGACATGTTGATAATGGAAAAGTGACTACTAAAGTTAGAGTGAAATTGTTCGTTTCCATAAGGTCCTACTTCCGGTGCTTTGTTTCTTTATAAAATTGAACTGTTTGGAACATCTCAGTAAACTTGTATAGGAGTTTCAATACCCTTAACAATTAATAATCTTTTATTAACTTTGCAGAGTCTACTGCAGCTAAAATGCACAGAACTACTCGGATCAAAATCACAGAACTCAACCCTCACCTGATGTGTGCGCTTTGCGGGGGATATTTCATAGATGCGACAACCATCATTGAATGTCTACACTCATGTGAGTTTATTTTAATCGTGAGTTTAATCATGCTTAATGTGAACGCTTAATGCTTAAACCTAAAGCATGCCCATCACTACCTTTTGCCGTCATGTATCTCTCCAGTCATGTGAATTCTAATGGTAATGTTCACCTCAGCCATCTTTTCACGTCTCTTACTCAGAAAACGTGGCCAGTGAACAGAGTTTGGGTTCATTGCAAAGATGTAAACACTATCCGATTTTACTTCGCTTAGTCGCTACCGGGCTTTAGATTTTCACTTGTAAAAGGTACCGAACCCTGAATAACTCAATTTCAACTCGTGACATTTTCTGTCACGCTGGGGTCTTTCACTTCACCTGCTTCCTCGTGATAATCAATATGTGTCTTTGTTTGCGGCGAAGCCTAACCCGCATCATTGCTAACCCCAAACCAGATGGAACCCAGGGAGTATTGTATTAGTGCCATTCTCTGCATCGCGAGGTGCCAGGGTCGGAAGTGAAATCAGGTGTTATGCTTTGCCAAGATATCCGTTTAGCGCCCCTTTAACTTTAACCTTTGGTCCTCTCAAACTCGCTCCAATGTTCATGAATCGTACAAGTACCTTTGATTGTAATATAACACGCACCTCTTCTGGACGAAAGGCTGTAACCCAATCTGACGGTTCATGTGACGTTTCTGAACAGCTGGAGCTTTGTTCAGCTTGTTGCTGAGGTCATAGTAATCCCTTCATTATGTTAAAGCCCCAACCCCAACAAGGTATCCAGGAGCTTTTCGCTATATGCTTGTTCCATTGTAGCTAATGCATGAGTTAGACAAGACACAAAATAATTAGTAAAATGTTGTTTTCAATCATGAGTGCAATTTCATTATAGCTTTTTAATCACACAAATTTGTTAAAAACGATTTCAGTATGACAGCTACAATACTACTGGGATTTGAAGTTATTTTATCTGCTTGTTATTTTAAATTAAATATACTCCATCCAGTTACTATTTTTGAAACATAAATTATTCTATTAATTATTATTGGGAAATTACATGTTAATTATATGTAATTGTAATATTCCTTTCTGATTGTAACATTTCATCCTTGTAACTTCAGTTCATTTTATGCAAATGTAATTGATCATTTATTGCCTATTTGCTAAATTATTTTGTTTCAACCCTATGTGTAATGAATCAGGAACAGACTAATTATTGCAAATAAATACTTGAGCAATCAGTTGGAATTAGTTATTGATGTACTTAACAGTATTAAGGTATACAGCATAGATCAGAATGGAAGCTGTGAAACAGTTTTATTGTTGTTAACTTCCTTCTGCAGGGCAGTTCAGACAAAAATAAGAATTAAGATTGAAAATCATAACAGGAAGGTGATTAATTGAAGGCAGGAGCCTTCAGAATTTAAATGACCATTCGGAAAGTGCAGAATTTTGAATGAATTGTTATTTTGTATCCACTATCATGATCTATTATTCACAAAAAATACAACATTTAGAAAACATTTGGATGGATACATGAATGGGAAGAGTTTAGAGCCAAATACTGACATGCGGGTTTAGATTAATTTGGGATATTTGATTAGTGCGGATAAGTTGGACTGAAGGGTCTGTTTCCATACTGTATAGCTCTGTGACTCTTTCACTCTATATAACACCTGTGATAACATTAATGCTTGAAAACCGTCATAGACAATACATGTATTTTGCAATCATACTATTCTCTACATAATTAATTTGATTACATTACCAGCAAGCAAGAAACTCCAGCTATTCATTAATATATCACTCAGTCTCTTGTTTGAATTGTAGCTTTATAAGCAATGGTACACATGCAAAATTTTCTGCATAAATCAGTTACAAATATTGATTTTGAGCCTCCTCCCAATTGCCTTTGTCATTCAGGCTAACTTTACACATTGAGAAAAGATAGAAACTCAAACATCTGTAAGCCTTAATTCTGTGTAAATAATGTGGACTCTAAAGTAAATTACAAGTTTGTAATAACTCATACAAGTTGTCCATTAAATATTTTTAAAAACCTGAATGCATAATGAGATTATATCCCTGTTAAGAGTACATTTGTATTCTGTCCCGTATATAAATCATCTGAGCCTATTAATCAAATAAATGCCTCACAATATCATCTGTGCATTTTTCTGTTTGTAATCAATCACCATTTATTTAATTTTATCTGCATCCAATCATGAAAACTGTCTGTGTAATTCTTCAAGACATCAAAAAGGCTTTACATGGAGCTATTTTCATCCTATAATGCTCTATAAATACTCAGTTACAATTAACTATCGTTCAGTCAAATTTATTTTTATCCAAACAAAGCACATTATTGTCCTGAAATTGTTTCAAAACAAAAACAAATCATGTTACCCTGGTTGAAAATTAATCTAACCAGGCAAAAAAATATAAAGATGTATTCTTTGTCTCAATTCTTTTGTCTTTTCAGTTTGTTCAGTAAGTTGAAGGAGTTTTGTTTGGAAATAAAACTTTATTTTTGTCATGGCTTATAAAGATTACAAATTGCTTTGTATGTATGTCAGAAGCAGACTGGATGTTAACATGATTTAAGTGAAGAGAACTGTACAACAAGGCTGTGAACTGGAACCAATGTTATTCAGTCTGTACACAAAACAAATATTTAGTGAATTAGATGTCCTTCAGGGGAAATATTAGAGGCCAGAACTTAACAAACAGTGCCAAGAGCACTACTTGCAGAATCAGAAGAGTCCTTTGTTTTTTTTCTTTCACAGAATGTGGGTGTTGCTGGCTGGGCCAGCATTTATTGCCTATCCCTAGTTGCCCTTGTGAAAGTGATGTGAGGCCCCTGTTTGAGCCACTGTAGTCTATTTGATGTAGCTAGCCCAAAATGCTGTTAAGAAAGGAATTCCAGTATTTTGACCTAACAAAATATCTTTTATCAGCAAAATCTGCAAGTTTGCTGCATGGATTGAATGTGATCATGAATAGCAAAAAAAAATGAAAATGGTAGTCAGAAGGAATATGTAGGGAAATAAACTATAGTGAAATTGAAATAGATGGTGTTACACTGAAACGAGTGGGCAAGTTTGTTTATCAGAACAAATGGTGGCACATAGGATGCCAAAGTCAGATAGAGGTAGATAGAAATAATTTTGTGAAGGCGAAGGGTGTGTTAACAAAAAGAAAACTCAAACTTTTACCATGGTGGTGGGGTGGGGGGTGTGGTGGGTGGTTGTGGAATCTCAGGATTCTGCATTATATCAATTGTTTTGTATGGCACAGAAACATAGACAATAAATAAAAATCTGTGGAAGAAGGTAGGTGCCTTTGAAATGTGAATGTTAAGATGTATGCTAAAAACTCCACATACAGACCATAGAATGAATGAAGGGTTACTTGGAATTGCAAAAGCAAGATATACTCCAAACAGTGACATCAAAGAATGTCAGTATTTCAACTATTTGATCAGAGCTGAAATGCTACAGGAAACTCTCCTAGAGGGCAAAGCAGATGGCAGCAGAAAGAGGAGTTCACCGAGGCATTGTTGGAAGACTGATATCACAGAACTGTTTCAGACGAGCTAGAGCTGGTGTTTGAATAGAGCATAAGTGTGACAAACTATGCAGTAGATGTCCTGGCAGGAGTATATCAAAATTTCCAAACCCAGTTCACTAATCATTTGTACCCCGATACCTGCAATGTCTATTTCATAGAATCCCCACAGTGTGGAAACGGCAATTCGGCCTACCAAATCCACACTAACCCCCCTGAACAGCACCTCACCCAGTCCCATCCCATCCCCTGCCCTGTAACCCTGCATTACCCATGGCTAATTCACTTAGCCTGGACGCTATGGATAATTTACCATGGCCAATCCAGCCAACCTGCACATCTCTGGATTTCTAAATCACACTGGTTGGTATTGACATTGTTTCTAGTTTTGGCTGCGTTAACCTGCGTAATAACCGCGAAGAACATTTTCAAAAATAATTGACCTCACTAATAAATTAATCCGGGATTAGGTTGTGAAAAGTTGGCGTTTTGTATCACCGTTTCAAGCAAGGTTAACAAAAACTGTAGTATGTTGCAAAGCAATAACTGATTGAATGAAATGAGATGACGCTTAAACCGTGACAGCAAAACCTGGAAGGCTTTATTAGCTAATGTGAAAACTAGAGTATCTTAGTGTCTCTGTGGATCCTGCAGTGTTGCAGAATTTAGCGTGGGGTTGTTGTGAAGGGGGCCATTCGCTACGCAATCGTTTTATTTTACAGAAATTGATTTTATTGCTGGTTTGGGGGAGGCTTGCTGTTTCGTTATAATATTCTGACGTAAACAGATCTATCAAACTTTATTCCTGGAGTTAGGCACCACCCGCAGCAACAACGGCCTGCGTTTGTCTGAAGAATAGGCCCAGAAAAACTTAAACTTAATGGCATCCCTAAGTCTCTGGAAATAGGTTACTTGGCGTAAACCAACAAAAGGAAAGCTAAAGGCCACTTGATGCAGCAAACTTCCTGTTTGAAAGCACTTACATTTTGAGTATTCTAAGACTTGAGAGGAATTGAAGTTAGGAGTTGTCTCCACGAAAAAACTGTGGACCAATTGGAAACTTCAAAGGTGAAATTGACAGTGTTTTGTTCGGTAAAGGTGGCGTCGGTGAGAGTGGGATAAGTAGCCAGGATATGTTGTTGAGCAATACCGATCAGCCATGTTCTCATTGTCTGGGTGTAAGGTGGAGGACTCAACAGCCTCTACTTGTTGCTATATGCTTAAAAGACATTTTGAAGAAGATACGAATGGCCCCAATATGAACTCGACATGCCCATCATTGCAAGTGGTCTCATGCACCAGGGTGCTGTAAAATATCACTCAAAGGGACACATTGTTCGAGTTAGGTCTGCCTGCATCTGTGGAAGTATGTTTCTACAGTCTTCGACTGCCCACGCGAACTCTGCAAGATCCTCAAGCGCTTGAGGGCAAGCCAGGGAAGATGGGGCCTCCAGAACTGAAACGCGAGGGGCAGTTCAAGTGTAACTATGGTTGTCCCAGTCAGTCCATCATCCACATCCTGAGATGCCACCCTGAGAGAGATCCATTTCTAGTGCTATATCAACCAATTATATTGTGTCCGCTGAAACAATTGAAATGATCGCCAATCTGGACGTTGAGTTATAGCCGCGTTCTATTCGAAACCAAAAAAAACCTAACCAGCATTAATGCATCTCAAGTTTATCTCGACTGCTCAGATATTTGTAAACTCAATATCAGGGCTTTACATTCCATATGTTCAGAAATAATATGCAATACTGAGGTGTCGTAAACCAAGTTCTTGGACATTTGCGCAAAGTGATCAGAAAGTTCGAAGTTTCGCTCGTCCACTATCTATTGTCAAATGGTCTAACAATTATCTTTTTTTCTTTAAACCCTGGCAGTTTGTAAAACTTGTATCGTTCGCTACTTGGAGACCAACAAATATTGTCCCATATGTGACGTACAAGTTCACAAAACTAGACCCCTACTTAGCATCAGGTGAGTTCTGTTGGAACCTTCTGGAACCTTTGGTTGTGATTATCAGTCTTAGCAAGCTTTTTACTCTCCGAAGAATTGGATATGTATAACCAAACTTCATCAACGCTATCCCTTAAGTAGCTCCAGGCAAACATCTGATTTTTGAACGCTGGCGAGTTCCGACTCCCCCTCTGACCATTCCCCTTTAAGAACTGGTAGCAACGTGCGGAAAGTCATGTTTTGACCTAGAATTATAACATAAACGGCGCTAAAGTGAGCCGAGCTCACAGTGTATGTGTATAAACTGTTGTTTCCAAGTTCACCCTCGTAAGGTAGCCCTTGTTCCTCCTTTGGTAATAATGTAATCTCCCCTCAAATCATGTGATTAACTGGATTACTGAGGCCTTTTCTGTTGAGCGCATCTTCATATTTACTAGACATAGTTAAATGTGGCGTAACTTGAGATTGCCGCCCGTGTACTTTCAACCATTGTCCTCCCCTCTGTTCCAGGGGCGATAAAACGTTACAAGACATAGTTTATAAATTAGTTCCGGGCCTTTTCAAAGGTAAGTAACTTCTCTTCACGTTTTGCCTCAGTTTTTGCAAAGGTTAAAGTAGAGCACTTCTACTCATTTTGCTGCTTTTATTTCTCTTACAGATGAGATGAAGAGACGGAGAGATTTCTACGCGGCACACCCCTCCGCAGATGGTAAGTGTTAATGTGAAAAAAAGGAGATTAACGTCGCCTGTAAATTTGAGACCGTCTTGGGAACAAAGCCTTCTTATTTCAGCAGCAAATCTGCCTCCCTTAGAACTCAATGCTACATGATCAACTTCAGTCGAATATCAGAATCACACAACACAATACTTCTACTGATAATTCAGAAACACCAGAGGGTTGCCCTCTATTTACGGGGTTGGAGGAGGCAACCCAGTGGTATTATCGCTGGGCTTTTAGTCTAGAGACTCGGATAACGTTCTAGGGACCTGGGTTTGAATCTCACCACGGCAGATGGTGGAATTTGAATTCAGTAAATATCCGGAATTAATGATCAGTTGATAACCATAAGCCAATTGTCAGGGGAAAAAACCCATCTGGTTCACTGATGTCCTTTAGAAAGGAAGCCACTTACCTGGTCTGGCCTACATGTGACTCCAGACCGTCTGGGTAATTAGGGGTGGGCAATAAATGCTGCCATAGCAAACAATACCCTCACCTCGTTAATGATTTTTTTTAAAAAAATGGGACTGGGACATTAATTAATGTGGTTACATGAAGTCATTTTCTGTCCAGTCTGCCTCCAAGCAGTACATTTATTGCATACATACTGATGGCTGTGCAGTCAACATAATAGAGTTTGTTTTTAAAAATCCAACTTGCTTTAAGAAGCCGAATGTACCAGCGAAGTTTGAAAGGGTTAAATAAACCGGCGAATCCTAGACCGGCTGTTGCGTAAAGCAGAGATGACAATTACGGGGAAACGGAGAATGTACCCTCTGGCCGTTCGATCTCCAGTATTTGTACACTTGACTTTCTATAAACTCGGGTTCAATTAATTGAATAGTTCAGGGTTTTCCATCTTCCAGTTATCAATTCAAGTATATCTGCACTTCTTCCCTGCCTAAACAGTCACAAATGGTTCAAACGAAGATCGTGGGGAAGTCACTGAAGAGGAGAAGAGAATTATTACAGACGACGAAATCATTAGTTTGTCTTTAGAGTTTTACGAGGGCAACAAGTAAGTTGAATCGTCTTTGGCAACGCAACGATTAATTTGAACCTTCTTTAAGTCTTAACTTGACTGCAGTATTGATTTTCATAGCATTTCACTGTAATTTACAGAAACAAAAGCGCGTTTATCTATTTGAATTAACGTGACACTAAATACCGTTTAACAAGTAACCAGGGACCACTAGAATATTGGACATAGCCACTATGTATGACCGGGTATAAGTACAAACTCTGGAGTGAAAACAAAGCATGCCAATGTTGCGGGACATCAGATGAAAGATACTCATCCTGTTTAAAAAAAAAGTCTTGGTCATCGGATTCCCAGCAATCCATTAGTTCGGCGATTTTCCTTGTCTAAAGTGGAAGGGTCGGCGTCTGTGAACAGCTGTCCTCCATTATATTGTGTTGGCGGGAATTACAAATCTCTTTAAGATAATAATTGGTCTACCGTGCAATTATGACATTTTGCTAGTGCAATATAATTGAATCCGCATCACCTCGCATTAGGTGTACCGTTTGTATTAGAACCTCTTTGACTGTAAGGGGGTAGAACGGCATGAATTTGCATTCAACAAGACCCTACAATGAGCAGTGAAACAATGACCAGTAGTTTCTCTCGCGTTGGTGACGTTTTGTTGGCGGATTAATATTGGATAGGTTGCTGGGGAAGAGTTCCTCAGTCCTTGTTCCATCTGTGCCCCAATGCTTCACCTTAACACAAGTCAATGTATGTTCAAAAACCCATCTGTTACTAACAGATCCTCCATTTGATATAGATTAATGATGAAATATTTAATAATTATGCAGCCATCTTTATGTCAATACAAAACCACGTTACATGTACATTGTTTCACTAATTTTAAGCATAAGGGATTATTAAATTTGGTAAAACTGACGGATTTGCATGTTCATCAATTGTCATATTTACGTTGGTCATTATATTCCTTTACAATTTGCATATTTAATGAACACCATGTTCTATTTATTTATTGATTCATCGCTAAACTGCCCGAGGACGCAGTTTCCTGTGGAGAGCTTTCCATTTTATAACTTTCAACTTAAGTTATCGGAAAGTTTATTGAAAGCAGGGTACGAGAGATTAAATACGACGAACAAGAACAATTGGGTTTCTATCCAAATTCTCGCAAATTCCATCTATTCTGCATTGTGTTTATGAGGAGCCGAAATTCTACAGAGTTGTAAGAACATTCTAGTTACTATTTTTGGAGAGACGAAGTCACTGTAATTAACAATGTCTGACTCTGCAGGCCACGAGGAAGTTAGCGAGCACTCAGTTGAGTCAGTAAAGGATTATAAATCGGAATGAAAATTAATGACGACACGACCTTGTAATTAATGAAAGAAAAAATGTGTTTCTTGCGCGCTTATCAAGAACTCAACGTGCTTTACAGACGTATTTCTGGAAATCTAGTAATTGTTTTGTTAAAAAGGCACGTTTAATCAATCCTTTTCAACTTGTGTCGTTCTAGATCAGAAAAGAAAGAGGTCCTGCAGACTGAAGACACGGATAAGGTAATTTACTGTTTAACTTGTAAAATTAAGTTGTGAAAGCAAAAATAAACGCTGGGAATCACAGTGGATCAGGCAGCATCCGTGGAGAGAGAGCACCTGACGTTTCCAGTCTAGATGAATTGTTTTGAGCAATTCTCTAATAGGCTACAGGGGCGATTGTTGATATTAGCAGAGGCAAACGTTTATAATTTTATTAATTCATTTATTGGTCCGAACTGAATGTAGCAAGATCTCCTTTTCACAGTTCCGTTTTCTTCAGAGTATCAGTAACTCAATAAACAGATCACTTCCGTGAGAGTCTAAAATATTCAGTAAACTCAATTCCAGCTGGCAGTGTCTGAGAGCAGAAAACCACTTCCGTGGTTGAGGTTTCAAATATTAGGTTGGAAAGTCAGAATCAACATCACAGCAGCTTATAGCATGGGAGGAGCCGTTCGGCCCATCAAAGTGGTGTCAGCTCTTTGAAAGCAATATCTAATTAGACCCCTTTTTTCGCTATAATTTTGGTATTATTGCAACATTTGAAATGCCTCTGAATGGGTACATGAATAGGGGAGGATTTCGAAGGATACGAGCCAAGTGCTCGCAAATGGGACTAGATTAATTTAGGATACCTGGTCGGCGGCTGCTAACATGCTAATGATATTTTGCAAACACAACAGTGGGTATTTTTAGAGGCAATTTTATGGGTTGGATTCACAAAATGTTTGTGGCCATACGTGTAGCTGTAGTTAAATCGATTATTAGCCTTCAGTACAATATTTACTTGTTCTGTTCAACTAAAGACCCTGTAGCATTTTAAAGTAAAAGTGCCTTACATCCCCCTTTTAATCTTTGGAGCTCCCTGATCATAACTGAGCAGCGAAGTTCTGGAAAACTCCTCTGCATGTAGATGTCAGTTCCATGAGAATATTAGGGGAGCAGGAGTCTGGCCCCTTGAGCCTGCTAGGCCATTCAGTAAAAGATCATGACTAATCTTTTCATGGACTCAACCCCAATTACCCGCCTGCCCACCATAAACCTTAATTCCTTTACTGTTCAAAAATCTACCTGTACCTTAGAAACGTTCAACGGAGGTAGCCTCAAGTGCTTCACTGGGCGTGGAATTCCATGGATTCACAACCCTTTGGGTGAAGACGTTCCTCCTCGACTCAGCCCTAAATCTGCTCCCCCTTATTTTGAGGCTATGCCCCCTCGTTCTAGTTTCACCCACCAGTGGAATCAACCTCCCTGCTTCTGTCTTATCTATTCCTTGCCCCTTTAAGGAAGTACAGTCGTGCATATAAATTTGCCGTTTAGAAGAAAGTCGCAATCTTAAATCACTGTTGCTAAGTGAGTTTAAACGAAGTATAAATTTGCTAATCTCAAAACCCTATCTTTGACCGCCCCTAATGGTTTCAGCAACGATGAGGACCGAGCAGGAAGTATGCTCATGTTATTTGTTGACCGTACAATCATGCAAATTGGGTTTAATTTGTTCTGGGATCTTTCCTTTTGAAAATAACCTGTGTGTACAGTTGCCTTCAGGTTAAGTTCTCCCGTCTTGGAAAGAACCTACCCTAATTCGTGTTCTGTAACTCACAGTGCAAAACTATGGTGCGCTAGATGATATTACTGACCGTCGACAGCTGCTGCAGTGAGCTCTTTTGGTTAAGCAAGACGCTGCACAATAATGGATATTTTTATCCATTAGCGCCGTGCAATCAAAGTTATAACTCTGTTATACCTCTGTTACAAGTTTATCAAAGCTGACCAAAGCAGTCCAACAATAATAAGAACAGAAAGTGCTGGGGAAATTCAGCACCCGTGTGGAGAGAGAGAAGCAAAGTTAACGTTTCAAGTCCAATATTCCATATCTCCAGTATATTCAGTTTATTGGTTTTATTTCAGTGATTAGAGTCACAGAGTCATAGTGATGCACAGCATGGTAAAAGAACCTTCAGTCCAACTCGTCCATGCCGACCAGACATCATAAATAAGTCCAGTTCCTTATGCCAGTATTTGGCCCATATCCTTCTAAACCCTTCCTATCTATGTACCCATCCAGATGCCTTTCAAATGTTGTAATTGTGCCAGCCTCCACCACTTCCGTTGGCAGTTCATTCCATACACGCACCACCCTCTGCGTGAAGCCTCTGACCTTAAAACTATGCCCTCTAGTTTTGTACTCCCCTACCCTGGGGAAAAGAGTTTGACTATTCACCTTATCCATGCCCCTCATGATATTATGACTTGAAGAATGTTTTCTCTTGCTTGGCCTTCACCGGGACTGTCGAAGTTCTGAGATCCACAACCTGCACCTCAGTATCTGAGGATACCTATCAACCAATTACATTCCCTTATCCAGAAAGTTATCACAGCCTGTGTCTGTTTCCTCTCTGTAGGCTAACAGTGTACGGTATCTGCGGTGTCCCGCTGCAATGACGGTGATGCATTTGGGAAAATTTCTACGGAATAAAATGGATATTCCCAGCAATTTCCGAGTAAGTGTGTAACTTTCTAAAACCGAAAAAAAGAAATCAAACCAAAACTTATTTCCTTGACTGAAAACCTTGACTGAGATCTGTCTATTTTGATTTTAGATTGACGTTATGTACGAAGATGAACCGCTCAAAGATTACTACACACTTATGGATATAGCATATATTTATACATGGAGACGGGTAATTCAGCTTTTTGTTATGGGTCCAAGCAATCCTACATTCAGATGAAATTGCTTACAAATGGCTCTGGTCTGCGCATGCGCGTGTACATGGCAGTGTATCCATGTTGAACATAGGCAATGAGGAGAATAGACCATAAGACAGTAAGAAATAGGAACTGGAGTAGACAGCCCTTCCAGCCGACTCTGCCGTTCAATAGGATTATGGATGATACGACAATCCCTTCGTCCATTTTCCCGCGATTTCCCCGGAAACCTTGACTCCCAACTGATCAAGAATCTGTCTCAACTTTACTTATGCACAAGGACTCTTGTCCCACATCTCTCTGCGGCAAGGAGTTCCAAAAACTCTTAACCCTCTGAGAGAAGAAATGTCTCCTCATCTCAGTCTGAAATTGGTGCCCCCTTATTGTGAGACCATGCCCTCTGGTGCTGGACTTTCCCATGAGGGGAAACATCCTTTCAACATTTACCCTGTCAAGCCCCTTAAGAATCCTATACGTTTCAATGAATCCACCTCATTCTTGTAAACGGCTGACAAAATAGAGTCTAACTTCTGTGTGTGCCAAAAAATGTTATTGCCATTTCACATATTGGCAAAACTTAAATGTAGCTGTCCACTCCCAAATATATAAATCCTTTTTAGCTCTTAGCAATGTTTGCTAGGTTCTGTCCGCTCCCAGTGGCGCTTGTTCTAGGTAATCCTCAGGTGATCTGAGAGACAGAGAAACAGCCAATCGGGTTTCGGCTCTTCAGCCAGGCGTGAACAAGAGGATATGGCAAGTCCTTGGTGTATGGTGCCTATTGATAGGAAATGAGTTGTTTTTGTCAGCAGTAGATTTGGGCCCGTGGCCAGGTTGGGAACTCAGATACAGGGTATTTTAACAGACGCTTATAGCTGGAGTTGCAGTCTATGTCTTTAACAGGTATCCTGCCTTCATTTATCTAGTCCAAATAAAACGGGTAGTTTAGTCGTGGTTAAAGTGGTAATCCACGTCAATCTGTTCGTTTCATTAGCTGCACTATATGGAGCCAGGTACCTCGTGCTGAGCCAATGAAAAGGTGTATGTGCATATGTTATCTCACCTTGCCCTTTACTCTTGAAAAAAATGCCAGACAGGCGCTCTCAAATTTTATAGAATCTGTCCCTACAAGCTATGTTAACGTTGGAGAACATACAAATACTTTGCAGATGTTAAGTACTAATCTTGCAGATTTTTGGAAACACTCGTGTATGGGTTGAGCTAAAATTGCAATATATGTAATGCCCAACTGTTCTGTCTTTTAATGCAAATGTTTAACGTGATATTAATATGATATTTAAGCAACAACCGGAGTGTTGTGCGATCTTTTCCCACGTTGCCCATTACGTTGATTATTGAAGTTGACAAATCCACATGTATCTGTGCCGACTCTGTGGCCTTCAGTTATATCAGAACTGATTCATTTCTAAGTTTTACCAGAGTGGGAAATAATAAAGTATCCAATTAATTTCAAATATAAACACTCAATACTGGAAAGTCAAATATACAAAGGAATATTGTGTAATACAGATAAAACTTCCACAGATGTGACCCTTTGCACTTGCTTACCCCTTTCCCAAAAAGCTTGTCCCATACGGCCATAACGCGTCAGCTTATGTAGTAGCACTGTGTTTGAAAGTTCATGTATTATATACACATTTGATGCTCTGGCAGTATTTGGGTTAATGCTTTGCTGTTTGAGTACAGAAGGTTTTAGAAGTTAAGAAGAGATACTGGGTGTGAGAATTGGTCTTCTTAAGAAGACAGAAACAATAGCTTTTTAGGAAACCTCTGCCAAATCCCAGGGCCTATCGTGAAGGACACAACCATGTTGAAAAGAGTAGGAGAGAGGTTGAGAAAACTGGAAGAACGCTATCTTTTAAGCATTGAGATTTTTATTTGAGAGAAACTCATTACAGTGCTTTATCAGAAGCACAAAATAATGAGGCATCCAGATAATTGTAACTAAGCGCCCCCTTGACATTTATAAGTCACTTTTGAATAAGTCGGTAATATAACAGGAGATAAGACTTCCAAAAGATTGCCATCACGAGAAAGACTTGTTCTGGAGGATGTGTGTGTTGCATTGCATGTTATTTACAAGTCCGATTGACTACAAACCTTATAGGCTTTATCATCTCTGTTTTGCATTCCATTTGCAGAATGGTCCTTTGCCTCTGAAATACAAGGTCCAGCCTGCCTGCAAACGGTTAAAACTCAGTCACCCGAACGAGGACTTCGCTAACACCAGCATAAACTCGGAGAGTGACTCAGTGAGTGACAAAGGCAGCCCAGCCGCCGTCCCCTCCACATCTTCGTCGCTGCCGAGCCCCGGCACGCCGGCGGTCTCTCCCAACCCGCAGTACCCAGCCGTCGCTGCCTCCGTGGTGAACGGCAACACAAACTGTCACCAGATGCCTCCATCTGTCGGTAGAGGCCGCAAAGTGACTGTTAACGGCTCGGCGGCCCCGGCTTCCTGCTGAAAGCCGGATCCGAACTGAATTTTCAACCAACAAAGGAGAAGGGACTCGCCTGTATATTAAACACGGCGCGGCCACCACCACACTGGCTCCTGCGCCGTTTATTAAATGTTATATATATATGTGTGTGTGTGTATATATATATATATATATATATATATATATACATATATATATATTCTGTTTAGCAATATGGTTATTGTCAGAAACATTTGTATTCCCTACGCAGATTTGTAAAGGTAAACGAATATAACACAGAC
Organism: Stegostoma tigrinum; assembly: GCF_030684315.1. Classification (NCBI taxonomy): domain Eukaryota; kingdom Metazoa; phylum Chordata; class Chondrichthyes; order Orectolobiformes; family Stegostomatidae; genus Stegostoma; species Stegostoma tigrinum. The sequence continues at coordinate 7,119,572 of NC_081384.1, read as the reverse complement.
ACAGACGCCTCCAGGTTGGGGTCCCACACGTCGCTGTTCATTTCCTCTAATTGCAAATGTCGAGTATAGTCGATTCATCTTTAATGAAGGATTATTGGGCCGTAGGATACTATTGGGTCGCTACTGTGTTTACTGAGAAATCAGGCGTAGATTTTGTTTCTTCGAAAATCCTGTACATTTAACAAAGAATTGCCTTAAAACTAGCCTCATTCATGGCAGTTGTTAAAAGGGGGACATTGTAGTCACGGTATTGTGGTCGATATTCTCTAACCAATCTGCTCGGAAATGCTACTTCATACCTCTGGAACAGGTGGGATTTAGAACCCGGTTTCCTGTCTCAGAGGTAGGGACACTACCCTACGCCACAAGACCTCCCCCAGCCCCCAGACTCCCAACTGGTATTGTGACAAAGTGATCTTGACTGATTTTAATCTCCGTTCAGATTGGATGGTGGTGTAGTCAATTCGAGTTGACCAGGTCCAGGAGAGACACGTGTTGGAAGATGCAAAGCTTTTCTCTGAATATTAAAAAAAAAATTGTTTTATTTCACGTGTGTCTTTTGGTATCAGGCCGACAAAACGACTGGAAGCCTGAGAGCTGTTGTTCATCATTACGCAGAGAATTCTTTTCTAAACAAAAATGTCCTCGATAGGACTTGACGTGGTCGAAGGAACATTTTGTACTTTTTGGGGAAACACGTTCAGTACACACTACAAACTAGTGCTGTGTTTCACTCATTTGGGTTTCAACATCATTTGTGGGCTAATAAATTAATTAAGGGTTACGAAGCCAACAGTTTCTGATCTCAATTAACGCAAGAGGAAAAAGCGGATCCCTTACTCACGCCAGAGAAATTGGTCACCTTGAGTCTTCTTCACTACACCCAGTGGGAATCAGTATCCCTCAAAGTAAGAGTTGGGTGGAATCTTTCCAATCTCAGGGATACTTTTAACCATCATCCAAACGCCTTTGGAAACGCTATTCATTGTGGCGTTCCTGGGTATTGCTACATTTCCAGCTAGACCTTCTGGAATCTCTTCAACAGCTATGGTTAGAATGACAAAGGGGGGACGGTTCAGAGGCGGCGAAGCTGTTTTATGTGAATGGTTTGACTGTGTGGAAAACACACGAAATGCAATTGAGAGTAACTGGATTGGAACCTATGCTGCAAGTTCTCAGCTACAATGGTTAGAATGATGCCAAGGTTGTATATAGTCGATTGTTTTTAATTATTTTTTTCCTGATTCTTTGCCCTCCATCATTTTCTTCGTAGAAGATGTGATGTTTTTAAACACTGACAACGATAATCAAATAATCACTGCAAAAGAATTAAGATAGTTCAGACAAACTGGTTTTGCTGCTTCATACAAATTGTGATTTTTTTCCTCTCTATTTAATCCATTAACTGGAGTCTACTGTACAATCTAACATTTTCTTAACGTGGTGTGTATGTTATCGAGAGAGAGAAAAAGTCTGAGACTGAATGAAACACGGACCTTAGCAACTAAATGGTATCTCTGTCCTGCTTACGATTTGCTACGACACAACAGCACAAAGGAAATGAGATCAGAATTAATAATGTTGCATCAATTTTATTTTATGTTTTGATAAACCTATTAAACCAATCTAGAAGCCTATTTACATTAATTATAAACATCTTCCAGTGTTTAAAAATAACCTTTCGATTGTAGACTGGAGAATGGTATGCAGCTATTCCGTTAAAATATTGACAATATCCATTTATTTTCTAAAGCGAAAAAAATATTGAATAAATTTTTGAAAGGAATGGACATGGGTAACACAACATTGCCTTATTTAGCGATTGTAAACGATTGTGCGCCAATTGGTCTTGTTTTTGAGGGGACAGACCAAAAATTCTTTCTATAAACAAAAGAATGTGGAGAATGCACAGCGCCCTGTCAGCAGCTGAAAGAGAAAGGTAGGTTTATGGTTTCAATGGGGCTGAATAACTCCGATATATTTTTCCGTCGCTTTCTAACCTGTTTAGATTTTCAGCATTTGCGTCCCGCCTTTTCGGCTGAAACCCTAGTAAGTGCTTCAGTTTCAGCCACGCAAAGGTGGCGATCAGGCGCTTCGGGAGACCCCGAGATCGTGAAGGCGCTATAGGAATGCAACTGCTTTAATTTCATAAGGACTTATTATAGACCCAGTTACGGTCTCCGTATATGCTCAATGTGTTCCTCATGGATTCGTCCGCGAAACGTTTATATATTTGCTACGTCTTTTTAGTTGAAGGTCTATGTTGTTACGGAACCGAGTACTGCGAAAATCTCTCCACTCTTTCGCCATTGTCACAATCCGGAGAATTCTAGTCTCTTTCGCACGCAACTTGATTGAAATTCAGTTCTGAATATTGGGTTGTTGACGCCGTTGATCTGGAACGGTTTTGTTTTCGAGGGAGTGGAGCCGTCCGTCCCCCAGCTGTGGTTTGTCCTGGGGAGGGAGTCACCTGGGGAAACATATACAGAAGGGCACCAGGCAAAATAAAACTGTGGATGCTGGAAATCGAAAACAAAACCAGAAATTGCTGGAAAAGCTCAGCCGGTCTGGCAGCATCTGTGGAGAGAAAAATCAGAATTAACGTTTCCGGTCCACTGACCCGGTCCAGTCCTGAGGACGGGTCACCTGACCCGAAATGTTAACTCTGATTTTTCTCTCCACAGATGCTGCCAGATCTGCTGAGCTTTTCCAGCAATTTCTGGTTTTGTTTTTGTTGACAGACGGACACCACAAGAGGTGCTCAGGGCTGAGCTGGAAATGCCTTTAAAAAGGCAAACGGGGGCTGGGGGGAGAGGGATACGGCATTGATCCCAGAATCGTGTGTGAATATGAAGCCACCAAATTCATGCATTGGAGCTGCCAGCTGTGTTTGGAGCTGATTCATATAACTGGGGTGTCAATAGCAATTGCCTATTTGTGTGTGTGTTTTTTAGGGGATAATTGTCACTTCCTGACCAGAATGTGGTGGAGACAGGTCTAGCCGAGGTATTCAAGAGGGAATTGGACTATAATCTGTAAAGAAAAGGAGTGTGCAGGTTGAGAGGGGAAATGGTAGCATCAGGTGAACTGCTTATTCGGAGAGTCGGTCTGGGCATGAACGGTGGCCCCCTCCCCCTCCCGATGCCGTGATTCTCTGTTGATGAAAATCCTCACTGCTTTGATGCCCAAATTCCTTCTGCCCACCGCCTTGAAACTTAACCAATTTGACTCAGCGCTCACGGGCTGTCGTTACCACCGACCCCCAAGCCGCCGCCTCCCTCCCTCCCTCTCTCTCTGTCTCTCTCCCACAGATACAGGGGCTTTGTGTTGGCTTAAAGACTGGCAGCGCCGGTATTGTGCTCAGAGCCAGGATATGGCGAGGGGAACGGCGGGGAAGATGGGGGCGGGGGTCGGTGGTAAGGGGTGGGGGGAGCTGCCGGGCGAGGAAAGCGACTGGGCTGAGATTTTAAACCCGCTCCGACCGAAATGCAACAAAATCAGTGAACAAGAGCAGCTAACAGACCTACCCATCAAGCTCCGCGCATCATACACCTTTTAGGAGGGTCGCTATGGTAACCCTCGATGCTGGGTCATCTCCACCAACCCCCCCGCCTCCCAACTTCCCCTCCCCCGCCAATCCCAAAGTGTCCATTTCAGATCTTTAATTGAAAAACAAATTTCAACAGGTAGAATTGCGGAAACCTTCCAGCATTCAAACCTACAGACGGCGGCTAATGTTCTCTTACAGAGACTAGGACTGTACACAGGTTCCACATCCCCCAACTGGTTTCATTATTGTGGCTCTCCCAGGCGCTGCTGACAACAGAAATGTTCCACATTTCTCGTGAAAAACGCCGCGGGCATTCCAAACATCTTTTTCTCTCTCCCTCAGGACATAGACTGAAACCGCAAGAATTGGATGTGAATCGTGGCCAGAGGCCAGCCGGATGTTATCTATTACACATGGCCCATAAGAGGAAGAAAGCCTGGCAAAATTGGAAGCTGGAAATTTTAAGTGGGATTAGATTTAAACACACGGGTTGGGTAGACAGTGTTATCTATTGTCACGAGTCAGCATCTCAGCCACTTGCCGCCGCAGACAGACTGAGATCTATCAAATAGACCCGTCTCTGAAAGTGAAGGACTCAAAGTCCCCGAGATGCCTGTCAGCATGTGGGTGAAAGGTGATCATTTGGGTAGATTAGTTAGTTACTGTTAGGGAGGAGGTGGTATCTTTCAGGATGGTCAGTCGTGGAAGGGGCTGTATTAATGGCTCCAGACCTGTATAGCTGCTACACTGTTGTTGGCCTGACCCAGGATTTAAAACACGAATCCACATGTGGTTTTCCACTGCTCGATCCGAAGCGAATCTTTCGATTTTATTTGTCCAGTTCTCATCGAAGAGTTTACAGTCGAATCATCAGTAGTAGGAAAAGGGTGAAGGCGGAATTTCTGATCTGCACGATTACAACGATTGCAGACCATTTTTGAACTAGAATTCGAATTGGGTTGGTCTGCAGAGGCGGTATTAAACCTTTAAATATGGTCACCTTTCGAGAACAAAAAGAGAGAATGAGGAACGAAACTTGGGAACTTCTGTCGGTTGCTTCCTCCCTCCAACAATTCGTTCTTCTGGGTAAAGATTGTGTAATTAATTGCCACTGTGCTGAGAATTGTAAGCTTAAGGCACACTTGCAGTTCTTGTTAATTACTCTATACATTCTTTTTGTTTATTCGTTCATGGGACGTGGGCGTCGCTGTCTGGGTCATCATTTATTCCCCACCCCTAATTGCCCCTTGGAGTGAGTGGTTTGTTAGGGCCATTAAATCGGCAGTTAAGAGTCATTTGACAGGTAGGTCAGACCAGATAACGATGGCAGATTTCCGTCAAAATGTTCATCAAGATAATGTTTATTTCAAACAGAGGCTCTGGGACAGATCTATCAACAATGGGGAGAGGTCAGAGATTTATGGTCAAGCAGATCGAGGGGTGTCGCAGGTTCCTATTTAAATTTGTGGAGATTTTTCCCGTTTTGATGTACATTCGAAATGGTGACATTTTAAACAAATATGTGCGAGATTCAATTCAAGTTAGGCTGGGCAAATGTAGATATACAGAAGTTTAACCTCATCTAAATATGTCTCCCATATACAGGGGTTCTGTTGCTTTTATTTTGCCCAGTTGAACGAGAAACTCGCTGCCGTCTGTCTAGGTTTCGGAGGTTGTTCTAGAACGGGTACACAAAAAAAAACAACCCAAACTCTGCGCAAACTGAAGAAAATGAACAATTCCCCAAATGCCCTTTATTCCAGGCACCGCGCTTCTTCACTTCCATTTGCCGGGTCATCAATAAGCCAATCCGTTTACAAGATAGGGAATAAATAACTCTTACACACCACCGTTTAAAACAAAAAAAGACCCTTTACCAAACGAATAGGTAAAGGTTGGTAAGTTTCATTCTGGTTGGCTTTAAACACCAACAATCAACTGAGCACATTACATTTCCAGTTGCAATGAATTTGCATAAATCAGATTTCCCCGGACATTTCAGAAAAGTGCATTTTTCTTAGTGTTGAACTTTTCCAAAAACGTTACAAGATTTCCATCGCTCTCTCAAAAACAAATCGCAAAGCTTGTTTTTTTTTAGCAATTATTCGTGTTTCTAGCAAATAAGTGCTCGGACCCCAGGAAGCTCCAGAGGACGAGGAGTGTGATGAGGAACAACACCGCGTCACCAGCTGGAACTATTAGCCAGTGGGCGGCCGATTATATCGGCTGTACCCGACAGTTCCATTGAGAGGTGCGGAGACGGCTTTATATCTCGTCAGCAGCCAGTAATTGTCACTGCGGGTACAGGGGGCCGGGCTAGATTACCTGCCCAAATATTTATGTCAGAAACATTAATACATCAGCTCAGCAAACCTTCCAGAATCGCAGACACCACAGCACAGATTGCGGCCATTCGGCCCGCCGTCCTCCCTGCTGTTGTATTCTGAAAGAGCTCTTGCCCTTACTCCCACACCCGTGCTTCCATTTTTGTCTGTAACCCTTCAAATCCCTGATTCTCAAGTACGCTGTCCAATTCCCTGTTTCAATTGTTCACAGATTCCCGCCACGTTTCCCGATCTTTTAAACAGTAACAACATAATTCTCATAATTATGAGAAACAAATCTAGGAAATGCTGGGCTTAGGCAAGTGCGTGAATCTATGTTCGGTGAAAGGAAAGATGGATGAATAGAGGCTTTTAACTGTGAATAGTTCCACAAGGAAAAAGACAACGTACGATCCTGGCCTAAAATGTTTGGCCCTTTGCCAAGGAGTCTGTTTGATATTCGCAACCTCAGTTTGTACGTCCATTGGCCACTGTTATGAAGGTGAAGCAATGGGATTGGTTTTGTGCCTAGCTGCCCGATGTAATTTTCAGTAGTTAATGAACAGGTAACAAAATCTCCTTTTTATCATCTTATCACAGGCCTTCCCTTTTGAGCTACCTTTTCTCTCACCTCTCCATACTTGATGAAACATCTACGTTTTTAAATTCCTACTTCTGGTTCGAAGTTTGAAATCTTAACTCTCTCTCCCTCTATATGCTGCATGACCTGCTGAGCTTTTCTTTCATTTCCTGCTTTTCTTTCAGACTTCCAGCTTTTTATTTGAACAAAAGCTTTGCATTACCTTTTAAGTCCTCCCTTGGGAATCTGCTGATATGTGTGTGTTAGTGTATACATAGGCAAAGAACATGTGCATTCATTCATTTTAATCAATAATGACTGGTAGAGTCAACTGCTTTATACCAAGAACAGACCTTTGGATCTACTGCAGAAATTCACCAACAGGCAGGGCAAATTACATAAATATCATCCATAGATTATCTCTCAACACAACATGATTGGTCCTTGATAGAATTTTCCAGGTACTCCTCTTTATGAGTACCTTTCACAATCTTATGCTCTGTGAAACAATTTTATAGAATTATATAGCAGAAAACAAGGCCATTTGGTCCTCATGCACATCGTGACTCTTTTTAATAAATGAACTATACAATTAATACAAATCTCCAACTCTTTCCCCATTGTCCTACATGTTACTTTTTCCAGTACTGTTTAATTTCCTCTTGAAAATTTCTCATTAATGTGTTTCTACCATTCTTTCAGCAATCCACCTAAATCATAACTAGGTACATAAAAATATTTCTCCACATTTTCCCCTTTCAATTTTACCGATTATCTTAAACTTGTATCCTCTGGTTACTAACATGTCTGACATCCCCTACCTTTCATAAGTAATTTATTGTGTGAAATACTTTGAGACATTTTGATGACATGACCAGATGTGAATAATAATGGTAGCAGGCTGACAGTGATAACACACCAGAATGAGATCCTCTTCCCATTTATCTACAAGTGGCATGTCATGGATCATTATCCAAAGAAGCGCAAGAATCGCCTTCTGAATTTAAATGTAAAATAACCTTTCTTTGTAAGACACTGGAAGAAGGAGAATGATTTCAAAGTACAGTGTAAAATGACTTGCTCTTTTTCAAATTATACCATTGAATCTTGCTGTCATTTGTTCCCCTGAATAGAGATAAGTAGGCATTTAAAATATTTGAACAGATTGGATAAATATAAATAAATTACTGGCTCTGGTGGGAGATTCAGATCCAGTTGACACAATAGTAAATTTAGAGCTTGATAATGCAGGAACAAAATCGGGACTTTTTTTTCAAACAAACAATATAGGAATTTGGCACTCCCTTGCCCCAAAAAGCTGAGGACATAACTGAAATGGCTCAATTTTTTTTTGTTAGGGAAGGACATCAAGAAAGATGGGGTGAAGGTTGGAAGATGGATTCGAGGGACAGCTCAGCGATAATCTCATTGAATGTTGGAACAAGCCTGTGGAACTGAATGTGTTGCTTCCATTCCGAACTTTCTCCTATTCCCACATCAACTACCAGGTCAATAAAGTAAGCCTTGGATGAATGCCTTGTACGAGAAATGGCACCACTAGCAATGCAGTTCTATTTCATGATTAAACTGCCATGTCACACTTGACCATTGTGGATGAATTTCTGTATAGGTTTTTTCCTAATTATTTGTTGTAACTTTGCAGGCAAAGCCAAAGAAACTCTATTTAAATGGTTGTTATCTGCAGCATTCTTGCGCCACTTCCATCAAAGTTACATTGGATGAATGAGACAAACTGCTGAGAAAGTTTACCTGTTGTGTTTTTTCAAGTTTCAAACCTACAAGACACTTCATCGGAAGCCAGACCTCAGTGCATTGAAATATATTTATTGAAATCCCTTTGACTTCTTCAAAGGGAAGAAAAAGAATTTGAAAGAAAAGAAAAGTCTGTAGGTTATTTTTGGCAAACATAAGTCGATCAGGTAATTGCTGCTATCAATATAATTTCTATTTTTGATATTCATAAATAAGCCAAGAAAGGATTATCAAATTCGATGATCTTTTCAACATTTGAAGCTTACATTGATTGTTTACAAAAATTACAGAAAAACATATGTCAATCAGTGCTTGGTGTGTGCAAGTATTTCTGAAGGTAAAACAACGGATGAGTAACTGGTGTATGAAAAGTTTGGAATATTAAATGTGTTGCGATAGTAGCACACGTGAACACAGCACAAGCTCACACTGATCACATCATTGAATGCATTCACATCTCTTTGTGAGCATAACAAAACAGTTATTAATCATTTAAGTGAATTCACTGTGTAGCTGCTGCTTTCTCCTCTTATCTCTGAAGACAATGATTCATGCTAAGACACAATACATTTTCTTTTGCCAGCTTACTCAATGAAAATTCTTTGTTCATGAGTTTAGTCAGCAAGTAAGTGCATCCGCAGCCTATTGGGCTTTGCAGGATATCATGTGCTGAGACTTGATTGAATCCAGAGTCCCAGTATATAAATATCAGGCTTGTGTGTGACTTACAGGGGAATGTGCAAGTGATGATATTCCAATGCAGCTGCTGCTTTTGTTCTTCTAGGTGGCAGACTTGCAAGTTGTTGTCAAAGGAGCCATGGTGTGTTCCTGCAGTACATCTTGTAGATGGTACATACTGCTGTCATTGTGCACCGGTGATGGATGAAGTTATTGTTGGAAGTGATGAATAGGTGCCGATCTAGCTGGCTGTTTTATCCTGGGTAGTTTGGGTGTTGTTTGAGCTGCTCCCACCTGGGTAAATGCAGAGTATTCAAGCTCTGACAGAGATGGTGAAAATGGAATTAGAAGTTGAAACTCTTGCGTTTTTGTTTGTACCTTTCTAACATATGTTCCTTGCAGTACTCCAGCACTAACTTAGTTCATACATAGGATGTTGACAATGGTAAAGACAGCGTTCATTGATCATTCACAATTACCCTTGAAATTGGATTGAAAAGCCACGTCCTAAACATAAATGAATGGTATGAAATGGCGGCTTAGACAGCAGTTAAAAGGCAACTACATGCGGAATCATGTATAGGCCAGATCAGGAACAGGCAGAAACATTCCTCCCTGAATAATCATTGACAAACCAGAACGTGTTTGTTAAAACTGTAGGCATAGGAGCAGAGGTAGGCCATTCAATTTACGAACCTGCTCTTTCATTCAATGAGTTCATGGCTGATCTGACAATCCACACTCTACCTTCCTGCCTTTTCCTTATAACCCTTGATTCTCTTACATATTAAAAATCTGTCTAACTCAGCCTTGAATGTAATCAATGAAACAACCTTGACAGCCCGCTGCAATAAAGAATTCCACAGATTCATTACCTTCTGAGAGAGGAAATTCCTTCTCATCTCTGCCTTAAATGTGTGACCCTTTATTCTGAAATTATGCCCTATGGTCCTAGACTCTTCAAGAGGGTAAACAATCTTTTTGCACCCATCCCATCAAGTTCCCTAAGAATCTTGCATGTTTCAATACGGTTACCCCTAACTTGTTCCAATGAGAACAATTCTAATAATTCCAATGAGAACAAGCTCAACTTACTCAATCTGTTTTCCATACCTGGTATCAGCCCAATGAACCTTCTCTGAACTGACTCTAGTGCTATTATATCTTCCCTTAGCTAAGGAGCCCAAAATTGTTCACAGTTTTCTAGCTGCGGTCTGACTAGTGCTTTGCTTCATTTTAGCAAAACCTCCCTAATTATACCCCATTCCCTATAAAATAAAGGCCAATGTTGAATTTGCCTTCCCTATTACCTGCTATACTTGGATGCTAGTTTTGTGTGGTTCATGGATAAGGACTTCCAAATCCCTCTGTCTTGTACCACAAACCAGTAAATCTAATGGTTACCATGATGGATGTTAGCTTTTTATTCCATACTTTGTTCAATTAATTGAAGATAAATTCCTGGCTGATGTGTTTGGATTTTAACTAATTTATTTCAGCTATAAGTCCAGGTCATTGTATTATTAGTCCAGTAAAATAACCATGTTACCAGCAAACCCATACGATGTTATTTAACTGATGCTGACTAACTCAGTAAGATCTGTGACTTTACTGAATTATATGACTCAGTACACTACAGGTAATCTATTTAACTAGGCAGTGAAATGTTGTGCTACTCTGCATTTTGCTTGATTTGCTAGAAGGTTTCTCTCACTTATCCCTTCAAAAATCTAATGCTGACAATGTATTATGATTAACATTTTTATTATATGAGAATTTTTTTGCTTAAAGAGCAGGTGTCACCATCAATATTCTTTCACAAGTCATTTACAAGGAATTGCCATTAATTATTAAGCATTCTTCTGCTCTTTGCCGTCTATCTATTTAATGTTTTGCTTAAACAGGAAATGCCAATAATATTATCAAGGGAACTGTTCTGGCCTTATTACCAAGTCTGACATTGCAGGGAAGCTGAACTGACATCAGTAGGGAAGAGATTAACCTCAGAAGTGTCTGCTTCATCTGTGAATGTTAATTAGGCTCTTTTGCTTCGTTGGGTTTGTGACTCCTTCAAACTAGTCCCCACAATAAACTGTTTACTGTGTACACAAATAAGATAAAATAACTATACAGAAAAGGTAATTGTGTCTTTTGAAAAAGGATTCTAATCACTTCTAACTTGGTGAATTAATGCAATGGAGAGTAAGCTCACAATTAATGAGCTCAGCAAAGTAGGGTCTTATAAGGGTATTATGCAGAAAATGTGAAGGAGGAAGATGGTGCGGATTGATAGGAATATGAATTTATATGATTGTCTTCACGACCTCAGGATGTTCCAAAGTGATTTACAGCTGAGTAAGTACTTCTGAAGTGTTGTCATTGTTGTAATTAACAGCCACCGATTTGCACATAGCAAACTCCCACTCGTGGCAATAAAGTAATGGCCAAATAATCAGTCCCAGAGAAGTTGGTTGAAAGATAAATATTGGCCAGTGCATCAAAGTGAATCTCCTTCCTCCTCTTTGAAATAGACCCCATGGTCTCTTTATATCCATCTCAGAGGGTAGGCAGGGCCTTGCTATAATGTCTCTCTCAAAAGGTAGCATCTCCAACAGTGCATTACCCCCTTAGGACTGCCTAACAGTGCCAACCTAGATTACGTGCTCACATCTCTGGAAATGGATTTAAATAGATAATCTGACTGTGGGGCAAGGGGCTCTACCAGTGAGCAAAGGGAGAAATTATACAAGAGCTTGAAAGATGTCTGTGTGAAGATCACCCAGAATGAGTAAACTGGCTGACACATTGTTCGCGTAGCAACAGAGACTACGCTTCAAAAGCAATTAATTATTGTAAAACTCAGACAGAAAGAAAGCAAAGCAATGATTTCTGGCATATTTCACATCCTTGGTAAAAGTCAAGAAATCGCCAAAAAAATTGAGAATTTATGTAAATGTCACTTTTAGACATCTCTGTTAAAATGAAGAAGAATTGCATCCGTACAGAGTGTGAAATTTATGAGAAAAATACTAAACAGCTAAAAAGAATCATTTGAATATCAGGGGAGGATGTTTGGAAGGGATGGAGAGCAAATTATGTCCCAAATAAGATTCTCTGAATGGATGGATGTACGTTTGTGAAATATAAGAACTGATTTGGAGCAAACAGAGTATGCTATATATCTAGTACACATACGAACATTGAAAACTGCAGAATCAGAAAACTCAGACAATGGTAACAGATAATGTATAAAATCTGAGAGATCAGGATGTTAATATAGGACTGGAAGGTACTGTAGATGTGATGAAGCCCTGCATCCCATAGAATTTAAAGAAGTTGATCTAACAGAGGTGGAAAGGTATATATGGGGACAAGTTAAACATAAAAGGATACAGTGGGCCAGCAGATTGAAATTGGAAAGTCTACAATTTATTCTATGGGAAAGTAATTTTGTCTGGAAATGGTATGGCTAGATTAGCAATGAACAAATACTTGTTAGGCAGACTCAGCAGTGGCTCAGAAGCGAGCACAATTAACTCCAAATTAAGAGGCTGTGTGTTCACAAACTCCATTCTAGTGGCTTCAGCACAAAATATGCTTAAATGTGACCTATTCTTATCTTGCATTTTCAGCTAAATGGGAGGTTTTAACCTCATTTTTATCCTGCATTTTTAGCTGAGTGGGAGATTCTGAGCAATTTAATATAATCTGGGAAGATAAAATTAGCAAACAGTTTGCTTGAGGGATTCATGGCCCCAAATATTTAAGGCACCATGAGAAGGAGTGCACATCTTGACTTTACAATGGTTGGCTGATATTGCAAACAGAAGTCATAGGTCCCTGGGTGACACCAAACAGAGAACACTCAGGTTCAACATAATATGGGATTCAACAACATTGAGCCAAAAATACAATTTTTTTTAAGAAAAGGCCAACTTCAGGAAAATAAACTACAAATGTGTAAAAACCTGTTTTGGGAGATTAACTTATAACGAAAGTTAACGTCAAGCAGTATTTCCTAAAAGGCATGCTACTGAGCATGCAAAGTCAAATTATTCTAGAATTAACAAGCACAGACTGTATAAATTTAAACAGATCAACAAGACCATCAAAAGCAAATAAGGTAAAAACAAATTCTGCAAATACTAAAAGGAGAAGAGTGAAACGTAAACTAGGACAAATGTAAGAATATTCATAAATGCATTAAAAGACATTGTAGACATGCAAAGAAGGATTGGTAAGTGAGACCAGCTGGAGATGTTAAGCAATTCATAAGAAACAATTATAAAAAAAGAACATTGAGAAAGGAAGTGGCAATCTAAAAGATGCCAATGGGTTTGAAACTGAATGATAATGAAATAATTGCGATATTAAGAGAGAACAGAACAAAATAATAATGTCGGAAGACATGAGTACAATGTCTTCAATTACTGGTATTCACCAGATTACAGCTCATCAGTTACAGCTCATCAGAGAGGTTAAAAGACTGAAAACAAATGTATTCTCTTCTATCTTGTGCGAGATAAGGGAAAGTCTCAGTCAGTCTGCCAGCATCTGTGGAGAGAAATCAGAGTTAATGTTTTGGGTCAAGTGACCTTTCTTTAATGCAATGGGATTTCTGAGGAGCTGATGGTCATTACAGACATATGGAAGAACACTGATAAAATGTTAAAAATATAAAAGAAGCTATTTCAATAAATACACAAGGTTTTCTTGCTTCAATAGCGAATAAAATGATGGAATAATGTAAACCTATGGATTACTGCTAATGAACATGGGTATCTTTAGATCCAACTTGAGAGAATTTTGTCTGACTAGCATCTTTCAAACTTTGTGGAAGTGAACCTGAGGGTATTGTACATTTACACATCCAAAGGGTATTTTTTTAACAACATTAAATTCTACGCAGTTCAGATTAATTGGGGTGGGAAACTGAAGTAAAAAGTTGTTGCCGACAATTTTAAAACCCAAAAATTACCTGTTAAAATACTGATACTGTATGAGTTGGGGAAGTGATGAGTTTTGTTCCACAAGAATTAATTTCGGCATTCCTACAGGTAAAGTTTTACAACATAAAAAACCAAAAGAACTGCGGATGCTGTAAATCTGGAACAAACACAAAGTTCCTGGAAAAGCTCAGCAGGTCTGGCAGCATCTGTGGAGGAGAAAACACAGTTAATGTTTTGGGTCTGCTGACCCTTTCTCAGAACTGTATTATACAAAATTTTTATTCAAACTTGCACTGTAAACACAACAAATTTGTAATTAATATTAAACTGGAAAGAGAGAATTGTAAATGAAATTGGCAATATGAAGCAGAAAATGAGTCAGATAGAGTTTATGAGTGGCTGGGAAAATGGCACATTAAACTTAAGTAGGTAAGTATAAAATATTACACACTGAATAAAATTGTCATGAATAGTGTTAGTATATTTGAATGGCAAACTGAAAGAGATGCAGGTATGTTAATTCAACGTTTTTAACTTAGCAACCTATCAAACTTAAACATTGATTTCAACAAATTCAAGTTATGATCACTGGTCCTTTTCTCCCAGTAGTTCTCTTGTTGCAGTTTCAATTCTTCTGGAACTGACTTTTAATCATTTGTTGGTATCATAACCCCTTGCTTTGTCATTTTGCCCTCTAGTTAGTCACAGACTTTAATTCTTTTCCTTCCCTTCTGTCATTTCCTTGCTTTTGTACGTGTTTATAAACTTCTGATAAAAGATCTTAACCTGAAACATTAACTCTGTCCCTCTTTCTCTCTCTCTCTCTCCATAGATATTGCCAGATCTGGCATGTATTTTCAGAATTTTTTATTTTTGTTTCAAGTTTCCTGCACATTTTGCTTTTGTTTTAGTCAACTTGCACTTCATTTGTTCAGATACTGTGGAGCATTGACATTTAACACAAATACAATACTCATTTATCTGTACAGAACAATAAACCAATGGAACCTGAGCACAAAATGCACCTTGTTCTGGTCCATGGATAACTTGAATATATTTCAATTTCTTGGCACTGAAATTCAAATCTTGAATTCCAAGATGGAGAAAAGTTGCTGGAACTGGAACCTAAAAAAGCCTAGAAAACTTAAATGTCTAAGCTTTAAACATAGGTAACGGATAGGGAACCTCATGGAGGTATAAGAGAAAAGAGATGGTGTAGGCCATTTGGCTCCTTAAGCCTATGATATTCTTCATCAAGATCATGGCTGATCCATTGCCTCAGCTCTGCCTTTCTAAATTATCCCCAAATCCCTTCATTTCCTCTTCTCCAAAAATCTACACTTCAGAGGTATGATGGCACCATGAACTTGAGCTAGGACATTTAAATCGGGACTTAAATGATCTTCTATTCAGTTATAACCCAGGCACCTAAACAAAATACTATTAAGAGAAAACAATATCTAGAAAACTCTTTCAAATGAAGGGTAGGACTGGGCTCAAGCTAGCAAAAAAAGTAGCTTTATGATTGTTAGCAAGAACATTATCCATTTAACAAATGATCCAAGGCCTCCTGAGGCAGCCACTGTGGGCTAAGTTTAAAAACTACAGTTTAGAATTCAGCAAAGAAGAGCCAAGGGATTGATTAAGAAAGGGGGAAATTCAAAATGACAGTAAGCTTGCAAGACGTAAAGACTGAAGCTAAGAGTTTCTATAGATATGTGAAAAGAAGGAGATTGGTGAAGACAAATGTAGGTCCCTTACAGATAGAAATTGGGGAATGTAAAGTAGGGGGCAAAGAAATGGCTGAGCAACTGAATACATACTTTGGTTCAGTCTTCACAAAAGAAGCCACAAATCAGATGCCAGAATTATTGGGGGATGCAAGATTTAGTGAGAGGGAAGGATTGAGGGAGATCAAAATTAGTAGAGAAATGGTGCTGGGAAAATTAATTGGGATTGAAGACTGATAAATCCCCACACCTATATCCCAGAGTACTTCAGGAAGTGGCTCTAGAATTAGTGGATGCATTGGTGGTCATCTTCCAGGATTCTATAGACTCTGGAACAGTCCCTGCAGGTTGGACGGTAGCTAATGCCTCAAAAGAGAGGTAGACAGAAAACAGGGAATTAAATACCAATGAGCCTAACATTGGCAGTGGGGAAAATACTCAAATCTTTACAATGGAGCATTTAGAAAGCAGTGGCAGGATCAGCTTGGATTTATGAAGAGGAAATCATGCTTGACAGATCTTTTGGAATTCTATGAAGATGTAACCAATAGAATTGACAATGGGGAAGTCTGTCAATGTGATTTATTTGGACTTTCAAAGTCCTGCTTAAGAAATTAATGTGCATGATTAAAGTGCATGGAATTGGGGGAAATGTATAGAGATGGATAGAAAACTGGTTGGCAGAGAGGAAACAAAACAATAGGAATTAATGGGTCCTTTTCAAATTGGCAGGCAGTAACTAGTGGGATGCCATTGGAATCAGTGCTGGGACCCTAGTTATTCACAATATATATCAATGATTTGGATGAGGGAACAAAATGAAACATCTCAAAGTTTGCAGATGATACCAAGTTGGGTGGGAGGGTGAACTGTGACAAGAATGCAGAGATCCTTCAGCATGATCTGGGCAGTTTGGGTGAATCTGCAAATCAATGGCAGGTGCAGTACACTTTGGATAAATGTGAGTTATTCACTTTGGAAACAAAAACAAGGAGGCAGATTGTTACCTGAAAGGCTGTAAATTGGGAGAGGGAAGTGTGCAGCAGGACCTGGGTATCCTTGTGCACCAGTTGCTGAAGGTAAGCATGTAGGTGCAGTAGGTGGTAAAGCAGGCAAATGGTATGTTGCCTTTCATTGTAAGATGTTTTGAGGACAGGAGTAGGGATGTGTTGTTGCAGTTATACAGGGCCTTGGTGAGGCCACAACTAGAATGTTGTGTGCAGTTCTGGTCTCCTTTTCTGAGGAAGGATGGTCTTGCTTTTGAGGGAGTGCAGCGAAGGTTTACCAGGCTGGTTCCAGGGATGGTGGGTCTGACGTATGAGGAGAGATTGACTAGGTTAGGATTGTTTTCACAAATGAGGGGGAGATATCAGAGACTTATAAAATTCCAACAGCACTAGACAGGGTAGATGTAGGGAGGATATTCCTGTTGGTGGGTGTGTCCAGAGCCAGGGGCCACAGTCTGAGGATTTGGGGTAGACCATTTAAAACTGAGATGAGGAGACATTTCTTCACCCAGAGAGTGGTGAGTTGGTGGAATTCATTACCACAGGAAGTAGTTGTTGCCCAAACATTGAATGTATTAAAAAGGTGGCTCGATATAGCACGTCGGGGCAAATGGGATCAAAGGTTACGGGGAGAAAGCAGATTGGGCTATTGAGTTGTATGAGCAACCATGATCATGATGAATGGAGGAGCAGGCTGAAGGGCTGAATGGCCTCTTCCAGCTCCTATCTTCTACGTTTCTATGCATGATTTGGTGCGGGTAGAATTGAGGAACTAGAATAGACCAAGTTGTCTTCATTTTCCCACAAAGTTTGACAAGGACAAATTGTAACCTGTCAAACATCACCTCTTGAAATGAATGAAATGATTATGTTAGTGAAGGGCCAATTGCGCGATGCAATATCATCTAAAAATGGAAGAAAATTAGGAGCATAGATAGGCTTGACTTGTGCATTATATGCAGCGATTTCATGCTTGGGAAAGTACACTGTGTGCAGTAAACATAGTAATAGGCTGCAAATTTACCATTACTTCTTTGCACCATGTTGTGCTTGTACTCATGAGCTCATCCATTTTGATAGAAAACCTCTAGAACATCACTTGAGATAACAGTACCTCACAAACTCAGCACATGAAGTACTGAACATATATTAATAAACCTGTTAGCTATCTGGAGCAGGCTTTCTAGTCCAGAGATCGGGGACAATACCACTAAGCCAGAAGGGCGCACTAAATAAATTATTCAGTTGTAAAGAGATTTCTCCCTCGGTGTTGACATGTGGATTGCAATCAATTTCCATTAAGGCTGCAGTTGCTGATGTCATCTTGACACAATGGGGAATCTGCACTCACCATCAGAAAACCTGGAAGAAGAAAAGGAGGGAGAATTTTGTTAGCTTTCCTCCTCCATATTGTTTTAAATACTAATTGGTTGATTGGATGATTGCTGGGCAACCATCGGGTCAGGACCCTTTGAAACATCAGCTTTCCTGCTTCTCTGATGCTGCCTGGCTTCCAGCCCCACACTGTGTTATCTCAGACTCCAGCATTGGCAGTTCTAACTAACTCTATTGAGTTGATTTGCCTTTTAGGATTCATTGTTGAAGCTTACAGTTGGACTTGTTGAGATAATGCAAAGCTGCCAAGGCACCTATTTCACAAAATGAGTTGAATATTTCATACAATGTCTTTGAAGGAGACATTTGAATTTTCATATAATGACCCAAGTGCATAAGTTTGAAATATGCAGTAAACAGGCACTAATTCCCTGTGGTTTGTGATATTTACTGATTCCAAATTTTCTCCTTGCCCTGAAGACTGAAGTAATAGTTTCTTGACCTTTGTTAGACATTCAAATGCTGTTGTAATAAATTTGATGTTCACATGAAGGCCATATTTTGGCCTAGAAAGAAATATAGAAACATTATGCCACAGAAGAAGACCACTCAATGCATCATATCTGTGGTAGCTGACAAATATCTACAAACAAATGTCTATTCATTCCAAAACCTAACCAATTTAAAGGCTCATCCAATGAAACACCACCTCCGGCAATGCACTATTCCCTTAGTTTTGCACCAGAGTATGAACCTGAATTATGTGCTCACATTTCTGAAGTGGGTTTATGAACCCATTGCCTTCTGACTTGGATGCCAGAGGGATACCACTGAGCTAAGAATGGGGATCCAAAAAGACTCTTAAAGTTGTAGCCTGTGTTTACTGTGCATCTGCTGCTGAACACAGCAGCTGTTAATTTTCTCTAAAGCAGCTGGAAAGATCAGTGCAGCAGCAGGAGCTGAAGGGGTTAGGGACAGTACTGGAATGCTATCAAATAACCGTAGAGTAAGGTAAACATAATTTTATGAAAACATCCAGTAGTCATTTTTTTACTGGTGTTTTACATGGAATAGCGAATAGTTAATTCTGAAAGCAATCTGCTGCCACTAGAATCCTACACTGCAGTTTCTGAGTCGCACATTAGTCTAGGATTCCTGCCAACTGGGAGCGGAGGGTCACGGGAGAGCTCATGGAGACCTCAGATTCTTGATATTTTAATAAGGCCAAAAGAAATCTTCAAGAACTTAATTCTTTGATGCAGATTGACACAAATCCATTTCAGATGTTCCAGTCTACTTCTGGCTGTGCAGACATTTGAAAGGTTTTACAAGTTTTGAAAGATTTTGGTGGGACTCCTGAGACTTCAGATGAAGAGCTTACATTCTTGTGCAGTTTTACTGTGCTTTGCAATTCTTCGCCTTGATTTTCTTGAATGTAACTAAGACTCGGTTGATGAGTTTTCAGGATTGTTTTCACTATGTTTTCCACTGATGCATTTTATAATCTGTGAAACATGTCCTACATTAAGATGAGGAAAACAGGTAATTATCACTAGCATTTTGTACCTGGTGCTGTTTTTGGAAGATGTGCAATGTTCAGACCAAGTGATTATTTTCCTGGTGAATTCTGCAACCTGGTTGTGGAGTCTCTTAGAATGGCCTTTGTGTCAAAGCTTGTTGACCTGATGTTCATTTCTCCCTTCACATGGTTTCTTCTCCTCAAAATCACAAGGCAGAGATGGGCTTAGAAGGCTAACGTAAGCCATTCCTCCCAAGACATACTAAGTTCTTCAAGAAATGGTTATTTTACACCTACAACAGAAAATTAAGATTCCGGTTTGCTCCTGGAGATAAACCGTGTTCATTGTCATCTTCTGTAGCTCACAGGCCCCACTCTGGCATGGCACATTCTGTTGTTCCTGCATTGGGAGATATGGTGGGTTGAAAATGTGGGAAAACCACTGGTCTCTGGGCTCTCTTTGCGACCACTTGAGCTTCTCAATTCTCCTTGCCTCTTCCAAGTCCGCCAAGCAGTCAGCTTCCAGAGGCACAGCCATCAGTAGCAGTTTCCCGTTTATCAGTATCACTGTGCACTACTTTTGTAGCTCACTTTCAGCTGTTCTTGCAGTGAATATATAGAAGCCCAGGTGATGGTGGCCCAATGCCTAGTTCACTGTACTGAAGATTGTTGTAGATATGATCATGATCCATACAAAGAATGCTGCTGACTTGGCATAGTATCACTGCCTGAACAGTGAATGTATGCTGATGGAATTAGTTCATTCCAAGATGGTGGTCTCATGCAAGGATTTCCTTGCCAAGGAATGCCAATAATATATCTAAGACAGCAAATTTGTCAATGCAGAGTTAAGTGAAGTATTTTGAGAGGAAGAAAGTAGAGAGGCAATATAAAATAAAGAAGGAGTGCGTGAGCAGAGGGAACTGGGTTTTGATGTGTATAAGCCAATAAAGATAACAGAACAGATTGACAGAGCAGAGATAATAGGAACTGCAGATGCTGGAGAATCCGAGATAACAAGGTGTAGAGCTGGATGAACACAGCAGGCCACGCAGCATCTTAGGACCACAAGAGCTGATGTTTTGGGCCTAGGCCCTTCATCAGAAATGGGGGGGGGGAAGGAGTTTCTGAAATAAATAGGGAGAGGGGAGGAGGCGGTTCGAAGATGAATAGAGGAGAAGATAGGTGGAGAGGAGACAGACAAGTCAAAGAGACGGGGATGGAGCCAGTAAAGGTGAGTGTAGCTGGGGAGATAGGGAGGAAATAGGTCAGTCCAGGAAGGACGGACAGGTCAAGGGGGTGGGATGGGGTTAGTAGGTAGGAAATGAGGTTGCGGCTTGAGGTGGGAGGAGAGGGTAGGTGAGAGAAGGACAGGTTAGAGAGGCTGGGATGAGCAGGGCTGGTTTTGGGATGTGGTGGGTGGGGGGTAGATTTTGAAGTTTGTGAAGTCCACATTGATAACATTGGGCTGCAGGGTTCCCAAGCGGAATATGAGTTGCTGTTCTGACAACGTTCGGGTGGCATCATTGTGGTTATGCAGGAGGCCCAGGATGGACATGTCGTCTGCAGAATGGAAGGGGGAGTTGAAATGGTTTGTGACTGGCTGATGCTGTTGTTTATTGCGAATCGAGGCGAGGTGTTCTGCAAAGTGGTCCCCAAGCCTCCGTTTGGTTTCCCCAATGTAGAGGAGGCCACACCAGGTACAACGGATGCAGTATACCACATTAGCAGATGTGCAGGTGAACACCTGCTTGATGTGGAAAGTCTTCTTGGGGCCTAGGACGGGGGTGAGGGAGGAGGTGTAGGGGCAGGTGTAGCACTTCCTGTGGTTTCAGTGGAAAGTGCTGGGTGTGGTGGGGTTGCAGGGGAGTGTGGAGCGGACATGGGAGTCATGGAGAGAGTGGTCCCTCCAGAAAGCAGATAAGGGTGGGGATGGAAAAATGTCTTTGGTAGTGGGGTCGGATTGTAGATGGTGGAAGTGTCGGAGGATGATGCGTTGGATCCGGATGTTGGTGGGGTGGTACGTGAGGATAAGGGGGATTCTGAGTTGGTTGTTATTGGGGGGATGGGGTGTGAGGGATGAGTTGTGGGAAATGCGGGAGACATGGTTGAAGGCGTTCTTGACCACTGCAAGGGGGAAGTTGAGCTCCGTGAGAAACGAGGACATCTGAGACGTCTGGGAGTGGAATGCCTCATCCTGGGAGCAGATGCGGCAGAGGCGAAGGAATTGGGAAAAGGGGATGGCACTTTTGAAGGAAGACGGGTGGGAGAAGGTGTATTCTAGGTAGTCATGGGCGTGGGTGAGCTTGAAATGGATATTGGTTTCTAGGTGGTTGCCCAAGATGGAGACAGAGAGGTCCAGGAAGGTGAGAGAGGTATTAGAGATGGTCTAGGTGAACTTATGGTTGGGGTGGGAAGTGTTGGTGAAGCGGATGAAATGTTTGAGTGCCTCGAGGGAGCACGACGCGGTGCGATACAGCCATCAATGTAACGGAGGAAGAAGTGGGGTTTTGGGCCAGTGTAGGTACAGAAGAGGGATTGTTCCATGCAACCTACAAAGAGGCAGGCATAGCTTGGGCCCAGGCGGGAACCCATGGCCACCCCTTTTGTCTGTAGGAATTGGGAGGAATTGAAAGATAAGTTGTTGAGGGTGAGGACGAGTTCGGCTAAGTGGATGAGGGTGTTATTGGAGGGGGATTGGTCAGACCTGCAGGACAGGAAGAAGTGGAGGGCCTTTAGGCCATCTGCATGGGGAATGCAGGTGTATAGGGACTGGGCATCCATAGGAAAAATGAAGTGTTGGAGACCGGGGCATTGGAAGTTCTGGAGGAGGTGGAGGGCATGGGTTGTGTCACGGACATAGGAGGGAGTTCCTGGACCAAGGGGGAGAAAATGCAGTCGAGATAGGTGGAGATAAGTTCAGTGGGGCAGGACCAGAAAGTCTTTTTGGGGCCTAGGACGGGGGTGAGGGAGGAGGTGTAGGGCACCTCCATTTCCTCGTTACTAACCTCATCCCACCCCCTTGACCCGTCTGTCTTCCCTGGACTGACCTATCTCCTCCCTACCTCACCCCCCACCTAAACCCACCTCTACAGGCTCCATCCCTGCCCCTTTGACTTGTCTGTCCCCTCTCCATCTATCTTCTCCTCTACCCATCTTTGATCCGCCTCCCCCTCTGTCCATATTTATTTCAGAACGCCCTTCCCCTTCCCCATTTCTGATGAAGGGTCAGCTTTCCTGCTCCTACGTTGCTGCTTGGCCTGCTGTGTTCATCCAGCTCTACACCTTGTTATCTCAGATTGACAGAGCAGTTCATATATCATACGGTATCCCAAGCTTTATTCATTGAGGTATAAATTAGAAGAGTGAGAAATTTACGTCGAACTTATTTAAGGCACTGGTTTGGCCTCAGCTGTGCATTGTGTACAGTTCTGGTTGCCACATTTGGTAAAGTGTGGAGGCACTAGAGATAGTGCACAAAACACTTACAAGAATGAGTCCAGGGATGAGAAACTTCTGACTGTTCCTTGAGGAAATGAAGTCTGAGAAGACATCTGATTGAAGTATTCAAAATCATAAGCAGCCTGGATACCACAAGCAGGGAGAAAATGTTCCCATTTGTGGAAGGAGCAAGAATAAGAAGGGACAGATTTAATTTAGTTTGTAAAAGAAACAAAGTGACACGAGGAAAAGCAGTGAGTGAGATAACAAAGTGTGGAGCTGGATGAACACAGCAGGCCAAGCAGCATCTCAGGAGCACAAAAGCTGATGTTTCGGGCCTAGACCCTTCATTAAACCCTTCATCATCCTTTTCTGATGAAGGGTCTAGGCCCGAAACATCAGCTTTTGTGCTCCTAAGATGCTGCTTGGCCTGCTGTGTTCATCCAGCCCCACACTTTGTTATCTCGGATTCTCCAGCATCTGCAGTTCCCATTATCTCTCAAGCAGTGAGTGATTAAGGTCTGCAATGCACTGCCTGACAGTGTGGCAGGGACAGCCTCAACTGAGACATTTTGATAGGAATCACATGATTATTAGAAGTGAACCATTTTAAGGGGAGAAGCCAGAAGAATAGCAGTAGATGAGATGCTCATTTGGAGAGTCAGCGCAGACGTGATGGTTTGAATAGCCTCCTTAAGTATTGTAACAAAAGTGAAATGCTGTGAACCTTTTCTCCTGCCTAGTGTAAGGTTTCACCATTGTAGAGGAGTGCGCTGAGTCCTCTAGCAGGGTGGAGTTGTACTTTGGTGTACTGAGTCAAATTGCTATTGTTCCAAAATTTCTCATTCAGCTTAGATATAACAATTATAGATTTCATGGCACATCTTTCGCTCTTTTGAGCTACTTTGGCTCTTGTTCAAAAAACACCTTGATTTTCAAATTCTCATCCATGTTTTCAAATCTCTCCTTGCCTTTTCCTTTGAGATAACTGCACTCCTTTAATTCTGGCCTCATTCACAATCTTAATTGCCCCACCATTAATGGCTGTACTACCAGTTGCCAGTCCCCAAACTCTTGAATTCCCTTCCTCTCCATCTCTCCACCTCACTTTGCTCCCTTAGGACACCTCTTAAAACTACACTTCTGGCCAAGCCTTTAGTTACCTGCCTGTTATCTTATGTTGGTTTCTATTGTTCTTGTGAGGTACCTTGGGATATTTTATTATGCTAAAGGTACCTTACATACATTTTTTGTAAAACTCCTGGATTTGAATCAGGAATTACTTGATCTAAAGTCAAATGCATGTTCATTCCAGAAAGATCACTTGATTTGCAAACAAACATTTTCTGGTACCAGTTTTAGTTAACACTTTGCAGATTTGAATGAGTGTTCCCTAGTTAAATACACAGAATCTGAATTATATATAATCAGAATTAATCCAAATACAGCTGGTAGCATTCCCAATTAATTAATAAAAAGACTAATAGACATCGTCATTGGAAATATATCCTCAATTCTTTGCAAGGCATAAACATATCAAGTTTACCCTTACATACTTCCATGGTAAATTGGTAAAACATAAAGCAGCGTGTGTAATCATTTTTGTTGGCTGTTGTAAGTCCTAAACGTGTTTGGTTATCTCATGGTAGTAGATGTTGGTTAAATAAATATATGCATGAACATTTTATCTGCCTTATGTGTGCATGTAAAGAGAATTCTACTAACATTAGCACATGTGGAAAACAATGTAGCTGCAGCCATTTTTATGATAAATCAATATTTTCTATTGATAAGTGTTAGCTAACTCAAATTCAGCATGTTGTTTAAATGTAGCATTCCTGATTTTTTTTTAAGAAGAAGGTGATTAGAACTTTTCTTTAGGGCCTTTCAAACTGCTTTACAGTCAATAAGATATCTATGAAGTGTTGAAGCAAAAGTACCATCCAATTTGCACATCTTGGTCATGACATGATGTAACAATAACAAATTTGTTGATTATTCATACTAATCAATCCCCATTGTTCATTACAGAGCTCAGAAAGATCCAGCAATAGAATTCTTCCCATTTAAGGATCAAGTTCTCCCATGGTAGGAGTGTGATAGCCCGATGTACAAGGAGCCTTCTCCATTGCAATTTCAATGACCCATCTTTCATGTGACACATGTGTACACAACAACTCCTAACTTAGATAATCTGCTTTAATGATGTTGATTAAGAGAAAAGTTGGCCAGGCCATCAGAAACAACTCGTCTACACTCTTCTTGAAGCATGCAATCGGTGATATGAGTTTTAGATGTGAGCAACAGAAAGATGTAGTTGGTAAGGGACCATATATTTACTTCTTTGGAACAATAAACTGAAATGTAAGTTGAACTGTTATAACTCAAATATGGGGAAAGTTTTGCAAACTGAAAATCAAGTGTTACAAATTATTAGCTGTGCCAAGCAATGTTGCTTTTTGAAGCAGTGAGAGGCAGGATTCCACAGTCAGTGCCATTGAGAGCCCTTTAAGTTAAAGATTTTCTGCAGTCGAAGGTCCTCTGAGATGTTAAATTGTAGAGCGTTAACAGCCGCACATGGCAATACAGTGGAAAGAAACTCATCCAGAACCTGCACACAGAAAGCATTCATCTCTTCTCTCTCTCTACATGTGGGTAAAAAAAAACAAAAACCAAGAAAGAATAAATGAAAGAATTTTTAAGCAAGAAAGGTTCAGAAATCAAAGGAGGAACATCATCCTCCATATAACAGTGTGTAATCATTGCTAAAATCAGAAGATTATAAGAAAATAACTTTCTACTTTGTGATCTGGATTTTTGACCTTGAGAATTGAGTATATTCTTTTTCCATCCATAATATGTGTTGATTTGTTTGACTTAGTTTATCTTGATCATGATGGAGTGTAGGCATATTTGGCTATTTGTAAAGGGTATAGTTTACGTGATGTAATAGTAAATTTTAAATCCTTACTCTTCTCTGACTTTTTGTTAAAGTATACTATAATAATTAGAGAGATACTAGGAACTGCTGATGCTGGAGAATCTCAGATAACACAGTGTGAAGCTGGATGAACACAGCAGGCCAAGCAGCATCAGAGGAGCAGGAAAGTTTGACGTTTCGGGTCGGGACCCTTCTATTATAATAATTAGAGTTAGTTTTCTGTTAATGATGAAACCTGAAGTGAATTGCTTTTGCTCTGATTAGAAATCAGTCAAGCAATTTAGTCATTTTGGTGGTCTTGTTAGGATTTCATACATTGTCATGACTGTGGAATAGCTTATAGGGCACGATTATTAGTGTAATCTTTCCAATTAAGTCATAACAAGTTCCACCGCTTTTTAAGACTTTCAGCCAAGGTTTAATTGGTAGCAATCTTGCCTTTGAGTTATGATGTTGTAATTTTGAGTTTGAGCCTAGGCTGACACTAGCTCAGTACTACATTGCACTTTCAGAGATATCATCTTTCAATAGGCTTTAAGATAAGGCCCTGTCTGCCTTCTTAAGTAGACATGACAAAAAGCTAATGTCAATACGTGAAGTCGTACTATTAATTTCATAGAACAGAAAACAAGTTATCTCTTGTATCCTGGCCCATATTTATCCCTCAACCAACACCACTAAAACACAAATCAAAAATACATTATCTGGTGATTACCACTTTGCAGTTTGTTGGAGTTTGCTGGGTGCACAGGGAATGCCTGATGGTTGGAAAGAATGATTCATAAGTATATATACATTTTTAATGAATTCAAGACAGCTAATTCTTCTACTCGCTGGAAGTGCAAAAACTTGGAAACTTTGTGGTGTCAAGATTCCTAGTCACCCATCGTTGAAAAGTTGTTGGACAGTTGGAGAGGAAATTGCAAATAATTTAATGGGATAATGCATGTAATTTCATATTTTTGCATGCTCATGAAGGTGTGAGACTTTTAGGTATTTTGGGATGCAGGAGAGAAAAAAGTCATTAAGGTTTATCTATTTTCTGTAAGACTGGTAGCCCCATGACACAATAAGAACAGAATATTAATGCCGATCAGTCCCTATCAATTTTAAAATATTACTCATGTGATATGTACACTCATCCTTAATCACCCTTAAGAAGGTGGTGGTGAGCTAA
Organism: Stegostoma tigrinum; assembly: GCF_030684315.1. Lineage (NCBI taxonomy): Eukaryota > Metazoa > Chordata > Chondrichthyes > Orectolobiformes > Stegostomatidae > Stegostoma > Stegostoma tigrinum. The sequence goes on along the minus strand of NC_081384.1, from coordinate 7,092,568 downwards.
TTTCTTGAGTTGCTGCAGTCTTTAGGGTGTACGTACATAGAGCTATTAGGGTATTATAGACTCTGAAAGCCCGAGAAATGGAATGTTTCCCACTTAAAGATCAAGCTCCCCCAAATTAGGAGCACGACAGCCTGACATAGGATAAAATTCCTCTACTCAGCCCAACTTTAATGATGCATCCCGAGTTTAACATTGTTGTGATTTGCCAAATCAGTTTCACTGAGTAAAATTTGCAACTAATCCTGAACTTGTTTGAAGGACAATATCCCACCATAAGATCCATATCATAGTTTATCCTTAAAACAAGCAAAAACATCCCACCATTCAGTCTAAGCTTTAATTTCCAGAGGCAAAACCAATTAGTCAATTAACCAAATTATATTACCAATTTTCTTGGTAGGAACAGTAAGTCAGGGTTAATGAGTCCTCTTCAAGGTTGGAAAGACATATCTCGTGGAGTGCCACGCGGATCAGTCTCAAGACTTCGATCATTTACCATCTATAATAATGACTTGAAGGAAGGAGCAGATTGTAATCTATCCACATTTGTTGATGGTACAAAAATGGAAGGGTATATTGTGATGAAAACATTGGAATTTGCAAGGGTTTATAGGCAGGTTGAGTGAGTGGGCAAAATCTTGGCAGATGGAATTTACTGTAGGGAAATATGAGGTTATGTACTTTGATAGGGAGAATCAAAAAGCAGACCATTAATTATATTGAGCGAGACTCCAAAAATGTGTATCACATCTGAGTGTTCTTGTGCATGAAATGTAAAACATTAGCATTCAAGGGTAGCAAATGAAACTTTGGTTTTTATTGCTACAGCATCAGAATTTAAAATTAGAGAAGACTTGTTATAACTGTACAGTCATTGATAAGGCCAAACCTGAAATACCGTGTACAGCTTTGGTCCCTGTACTTCAGAAAGGATATAACTGAGTTCTGAGGAAGGGTCACCGGACCCGAAATGTTAACTCCGTTTTTAACCTTCACAGATGCTGCCAGACATGCTGGACTTTTGTTTTTGTCATTGTTTAGAATATGAGGGACAATCTTATTGAAATGCGCAAGTTTCTGAAGGGGCTTGGCAGGGCAATGTTGAGAAGATGTTTCCAGTTGCAGTGGAATCTAGAACTAGGTGCAGATTAGGTTACAGAATATGAGATTCCTCATTTAAAACTGAAATGCAAAGAAATTTCAGCCGAGTGAATTTCTTTTCAACTGCAATTATATCCATTCTTAACTTTGATTCCAAAATTCGACAAACCATTCTGCAGATGCAGCCTCACCAACACCCTGTAGAATTGAAATATCTCTTGCTTCAAGTTCCAATTCCCATCAATATTCCATTTGTCTTTTTGATCATAAACTGCACAAATCTGGCTCGTGCAATAATCTTTTATGTGGTACTTTATCAAATACTTTCTGGAAATCCAAATACATTGCATTTACTGGTTCCCCTTTACCAATCTTGCTTGTTATATCCTGAAAGAACTCTAGCACATTTGTCAAAAATGATGACCCTTTCACAAAACAATGTTGACCCTGTTTGATTGCTTTAAGCTTTTCTAAATGTCCTGTTATTTTTCCCTTCATAATGAATTCTGGCATTTTCCCAACTATAGATATTAAGTTAACTGGCCTATAGCTTTCTATTTTCATTCTGCCTTCCTTCTTGAACAGGTATGCCACAATAGTGCCTATCTAATCAACTGGTACCCTCCGGATTCCAAGGTCTTCGAGAGGACTTGAACCAATGTCTCCATTATCTCTACAGCCCCTTCCTTTAAAATCATTGGATGCAGGCTACCAGGTCCAGGTCACTTGTCTGCCTTTAGTCCCAAGAGTTTGTCAAAAACTGTCCCTTGTGATAGAGACTGTTACAAGACCTTTCCTTCATTAAGGTATTTATAGTGTCCTCCACTGAGATAAGCCATGTAAAATATCAGTTTAAATTATCTTCCATTTCCATGATCGCCATTATTAATTCCTCAGTTGCATCCTTCATGGTCCTACACTTATTTTAGCTTTTCTTTTTTTATACATCTATGAAAGCTCTTGTTGTTTGATTTTATATCTCTTGCCAGTTTGTCTTTTTAATCAATTTTATCCCTCTTTATTTGCTTTCTAGTCATCCACTGCTGGGTGCTAAAAATCCTCAATCCTCTTGCTGACTGCTAGATTTCACCGTTTTGTATGCCTTTATTTTTAAATGGATACCCTCCCTGATTGCCTCTTTTAACCATCGTTCACTTTGGGTTCTTCCTTTGACAGGAATAAATTTTGGCTGAACATTATGAAATATCTGCCTGAATGCTTACCACTTTTCATCAACTCACTTTTCCCTTTGTCTATTTCTCCAGCCCATTTTAGACAATAGTCAAGGATACTGATTAATACATAAAACTGAAATGCACTCCCTCAAATTAAATTTGAAATGCTATCGTGTTATGATCACTATTTCCTGGAGGAACCTTAACTACAAGTTTTTTTTCTAACAAATCCTATCTGATTACCCATAATTGGATCTAAAATATCCTGCCCAGGATGGATTCTGATAACTAATGCCTCAAAAAACAACCCTTTCTGCACTCTATAAATTTGTCTTCAATGTTACTTTTGTCCACCTGGTTTGTGAATTAAACACATGGATTAAAATCACCCATGACATTGTAGTATCCTTCTTACAACCCTTCATTATTTCCCCATTTAAACTTTGTCCTACAGTGAGGCAACTCTTTGTAGGCCTGCAGATGACTCCAAAGACTCCCTTGCTATTTTTATTTCCACCCATCTGATTCTATATCACTCCTTTCCACCACACATATACCTTTCTTTGTTACCAAAGCTACTCTATCACTGTTTCCTTTTTGCCTTTTCTTCCTGAACACCAAATACCCTTGAATACAGGTCCTCAGTCTTGATCACCAAGAACCATGCTTCATCATAGCTATCAAGTAATATGAAGTTATTTCTACTTGTGCCATCAACTTATCTTACTCCAATTTGCTCATGGTTTGTGCATTAAAGCAGAGACAATTATCCTAATGATTCAACATTTTAATGTAGTCATGAGCTGCTTGCCAATTCTTCAGCAGATTCTATTTCCTAATTCTACATACCTCATTGGTGCCTATCCAGATCATGCCAACTGGATCCACCACCTCCCACTCCCAAGTTTCGTTTCCAGCCCAGAAAACATGTCCTGAACCTTGGATAATAAAATGTGAGGCTGGATGAACACAGCAGGCCAAGCAGCATCTCAGGAGCTTTTGTGCTCCTGAGATGCTGCTTGGCCTGCTGTGTTCATCCAGCCTCACATTTTATTATCTTGGAATTCTCCAGCATCTGCAGTTCCCATTACTCCTGAACCTTGGAACCATGTTGGCAATACAGCCTTTGGAACTCTCTGTCTTTCCAGCACAGAACAGTGTCTATGCCTCTTGTGATACTATCCCCATTAATACTAAATATCTGTTTACTCCCCCACCGTAATGGCACTCTGCAACATGGTGCTGTAATCAGTTTGCACATCCTACATGCAGTCTGTGCCCTCATTCACACTGGTAGTAAGAACCTCACACCTTTTGGGCAAAGACACTGGCTGAGGCTCCTGCAAAGTTAAATTCTAGATCCCACATCTGTGTCACTTGCAGTCATACTGCCCTGCCCTGACTTTGGGCAGATTTGATAATAATTAATCTAAGGGGTGTGACTGCCTCTGAGACAGGGTGTCCAGGCACATCTGCCCCTCCCTGGTGTGTCCCAGAGTCCACAGGTTGATTTTTTAAAAGGCAGAAGACAATGACAGATGTCAGAGATTCATCCCTTAAGGCCATCTAGTGGCCAGAACCTACAACTGATTTGCTGTTGTCAAATTGATTGAGAACTGTTGACATAGGAACATACAACAGTAAATGTTAACTCTAAAATTTGACCAATAATCAACAACAGAGTTAAGATACGTATGTTGGAGGAATTGTATTTCATGGGATGTTGATTAGAAATGTATTGGTTGAGAACAGGACTTGTAGCCTGCCTACTCACATTTCTCCTGAAGGAGAATACAATTTGGAACTGTGGATTATACCAAAGCATCTTGCTTCCTGCAAATCACATGCTAATGTCTGTCAGTCACTGATTGGTAGGATAGTGTAACTGAACTGGAGCATTATTATTGGCGTCATTCTGTGCTGTGAGACTCAGTCAGCCAACTGTGAATGTGCTGGCTCTTTGAAAGAGGTCTGAAGTAGTGTTATATTGGACTTAAAATGTTACCTCCGTTTTTCCTCCACCGATACTGTCAGATCTGCTGAGCTTTTCCACTACTTTCTGTATTTATTTCTTTGAGAAAGCTATTCAAATCATCCCACTCTCCCTGCACTTGCCCCATAGCAATGTAATTTCTTTTTCTCCTTTGTACAATTGCATTTTTTGAAAGTTTCTATTGCATCTGCTATCAGAATTTATGGAAGTGCATTTCAGATCATCACAACTTGCTGTGTAAGAAAAAGTCCTGCTCATCATGCTTCTGGTTCTTTTGTTATTCTTTAGCAAAACTCTCCAGCATTGTGTTTATTGCATAAATTGCTCCAGTCTGTGTGTTATGTGAAATGTCACATTTTACAGTCTAGTTACACCCTAAATGTTTTGTCCGTGTCCCTGCGTATCGTGCTCACCAGTCTCTTAACTTGCATGAAACATTCTGCAGCTCTGACATTTTTCAGTTTTGAATGCATTTTTATTCCTTCATGTGATGTGGGTGTCACTTGTTGGTCCAGAGCTTATTCCCTCATCCTTAGTTGCCCTAGAGAGGGTGGTTGTGAGCTGGTTTCTTGAACTGCTGCAGTCCATTTGGTGCTGGTAAACCCAAAATGCTGTTAGAGAGGCAATTCCTGGATTTTAACCCAGTGAATCTCTGAGTGGATGTGCAGGTATAAGGCTTAACAGGAGTGTTGCTTGTGCTTTGGAGATGGTGGGCAGGCTTTTGGCAATTCAGGAGGTGCGTTATTCATTGCAGGATTGCTAGCCTCTGAGCAGCTGTTGTCGCCACACTATTTATACGACTAGTCCAGTTCAGTTTCTGGTCAATGGTAACCTTCAAGATATTGATAGTGGGGGATTCAGCTGTGGTAATGTCATTGAATGTCAATAAATGATTGTTAGATTGTCTTGGAGATTGTCATTGCCTCGCATTTGTATAGCATGAATGTTACTTCCTACCTGTCAGAACAAGGCAGGATATTGTCCAGATGTTGTTGCATTTGGACATAGGCCGCTCCAGCATCTGAAGAGTCATGAATGTTGCTGAACATTGTGGAATTATCAGCGCATGTCCTCTCTTCTGGCATTATAATGAAGGGAAAGTCATTGATGAACTGCTGAAGATAGTTGAGCCTAGTCACCATCCTGAGGAACTCCTGCAGAGATGTCCTGGGGCTGAGATGACTGACCTCCAAGAACCACAACTACTTCTTGTGCTATTATGACTCTCGCCAGTGAGAGTTTTCCCCTGATTCTCATTAATTCCAGTTTTGCTAAGGCTCCTTCATACCATACTCAATCAAGTGAAGCCTTGATATCAAGGGCTGTCACTCTTACCTAACCTCTAGAATTCAGCTCTTCTGTCCATGTTTGAGCCAAGGCTGTAATGGGGTCAGGAGCTGAGAGTGCCCAAACTGAACATCAGTGAGGGGGTTGTTGTTAAGCAAGTGCTGATTAATAGCACTGTTGATGATGCTTTTCATATCTTTACAAATGATTGCAAGTAAATTGTTGGGGTGATAATAGGTCAGATTGGGTTTGTCTTTTTTGTATACATGGGACACCCGGGCAATTTTCCACAGATAGGATTGATGCCAGTATTCTGGTTGTGCATGGACAACTTGTCTAAGGCATGGCAAATTCTGGACCAGAGCTTCAGTGCTATTGCTGGAATGTTACCAGAATGTTATTGCAGAATCCAGCAACTCCAGCCATTTCTTGATATCATGTGGATTTGTGTACCGATTGGATGAGGCAGAATCTAACTCTGATCTGCTGGTTGTGGAATCAAAGATGTGTAGGTTAAGTGGATTTGCTGTGCTAAATTGCCCCTCAGTGTCCAGGGATGTGCAGCCTAGGTGGATTAGCCATGGGAATTATGGTGTTACAGGGATAGGGTTGAGGTCTAAGTCTGGGTGGGGTGCTCTTTGGAGAGTTGGAGGAGGGGGTCAATGCAGGCTCAATGGTCCGAGTGGCCTTGTTCTGCACTTTAGAGGTTCTATGATTCTAAATCACTTAGCCAGTCTATCACGTGCTGCTTAACATGCAAGTCATCCTCCTTGGTAGCTTCACCAGGTTGACACTTTGTTTTTATATATGCCTGGTGCAGTTCTGACCATGCATTCTTGTATTCATTATCGAACTAGGGTTGATCCCCTGTCTTTATGGTATGGTACAGTGGGGAATACGCCAGGCCATGAGGTTGCAGATTGTGTTGGAGCACAATTCTGCTGCAGTTGGTCCACTGTATCTTGTGGACCCCCAATCTTGAGCTGTTGGATCTGTTTGAAATTTATCCCATTTACACTAAATGAAGATCATCCCTGGTTTTGTCCTTCACCAAATAGTCATCAGAGTGTAACGAGGCTTGTCTTCTTCCTTTTAACAGACTCCAGTCTCAGACACTCTCCAAACTTATCTTCAATGTGGCATTTTCTGGCTAATATACTTATCTGTGTGGACTACACGTGCCATTGATTTGAGTAATCGTCACTTAAAACACTTTTTTGATCAAACGTAAATCTTATTATGTAAACCGTAATTAAGAAAAAAAGAAAATCCCCAATATTATTTTTACAAGAAGAAAAAGTGTAACTTCTAACTCTTTTTACTATGGCCAATGTTTTCAACATATGACAACGTTCAACATAATGTACTCCTGTCAAGTCTGTAACTGAGCCTTGTCACACAATATTTTATACTTTGGAGATTATCGCTGTATTGAGATTTCTGTACAAGAGGAATGAGCAGCAGCAGTAATGCATTTGAATTGTGTCACAATCAAATCTGGATTTATCTGGACATGACTGAGTTTGTTGCATGATTGATTGGAGGTGTAAGGATGTCGAAACATTGATTATGAGAGCTTAGGTGAAGGCAGCTCCTGAGATGTGTCTCAAATGGAGAATTTTTTAAGCAACTTCAATCTGTAAGAGTTGAGGTTTCAATTTATTAAATTTATTAGAAGTAATTTTTAAAAAATTATATCTGAAGTGGCACAAAGGAAGAATATTTGGATGATTCTGTAACAATGATGCATTACACAATGAGCCCCTCCTTCAGCCGTGCCTTTGGTGCCTATCTGTTTGTGTATGTAATTCTTTGGGAAAGTGTGAGATTATGCACTTTGGTAGGAAGGATAGAGGCACAGGCTATTTTCTAAATGGGAAAGCTTTTGGAACTCTGAACCGCAAAGGGACTTAGGATTCATGCAGGATTCTCTTAAGGTTAACATGTAGGTTCATTTGGCAGGAAGGCAAATGGGATGTTAGCATGTCAAGAGGCTGGAATACGAGAGCAGAGTTCTGAGGCTGTATAAGGCTCTGGTTGGATTGCTTTTAGAGTATTGTGAGCAATTTAGGTTCTCTGATTCTAAGGTCAAAGCAGGTCCGGAGGAGGTTTACAAGAATGATCCCGGGATTGAAGAGCTTGTCATATGGTTGAGGGTCCTGTGTCTGTACTCAATGGTATTTACAAAGATGAGGAGGGAGTCTCACTGAAACTTTCAGAGCACTGACAGACTTGAGACAGTGGATGTGGAGAAGATGTTTCCACTGGGAGGAGACACTAGCACCACTAGCACCATTCCTCTTGTACAGAAATCTCAGAGTGAAGGGATGACTCCTTTAAAACTGAGATCAGGAGGAAATTCTTCAGCCATAAGTTGGGAGGTTTTCCCCATTTTAAAAATAATCTTTGCCTCTATTCTTCCTACCAAAGCACACAACCTCACACTTTCCCACGAAGGCTGTGGGAGGTCAGCTCATTGAGAGTACAGAAAACAGAGATAGACAGCTTCTTGATTAATAAGGGGATTGAGGGTTACAGGGAAAAAAAGTTAGTGAAAAGGCAGGAGAATGGGTTTGAGAAAAATATCAGCCATGATTGCATGGTGGTGCAGATTCAAAGAACTGACTTGCCTAATTATGCTCCTATGTTTTATGGTATTAAAATGGGAGTCATCAGAACTCTAGCATGCCATTATAAATATGTGCAAGATGTTTAATTAGGGGTGTACATGTATGGAATGGTGTTTGCTTTATTTTCATGGTATATGGGCATCACTGGCTAGGCCAGTATTTACTGCCAATCCCTAATTACCAAAAGGGCAGTTAAGTGTCAACCACATTTACTGTAGGTCTGGAGTCACATGTAGACAAAACAGGAGAGGACATCAGCTCTGATGAAGAGTCATCTAGACTTGAAACACTAGCTGGTCTCTCCATGGATACTGCCTGACACGCTGTGATTTCCAGCACGTTTTATTTTCAGTGAGGTAAGGACATAAGTTGCTTTACCAGAAAGTTATCAGTGAAACAGATGGGTTTTTCCCCACAATTGACCAGTTTCATGATCATCATTGGGCTCTTAATTCAGGATTTGTGTTCATTTGGCATGGCCGGATTCCAACCCTGGTCCCCAGAAGATTAACTGGGTCTTTGGATGACTGGTCAAGTGATAACACCAAGTGATTGGTAAATTTACTAAAAAGCACACCTTCTCTTTCACTGTTTTTTTTTGTCTGACCATTCAAAGGAAACACAATGATTTAATAGTGGAAGTGCACTGCATATTTGTCAGCTCCTGAAAAACATTTACTGATGGCAAGTTTTTGATTAAAATAAATTCACACCCACAACAATAACTTGTCTTCTATAGTAGGACAATTCTATTGTTTTAAAAAAACAACAGAAAGAGAAAATCAAACTTAACATCAAAGAAAAAGCTTGCTGACATTCTAACAGTACATGGATTATCAGAGGCTGGTAAAAAAAACAGCTCAGTCCCTGATACTGTTTTGGCAAATGCTTGGGAAATCTGCAGCACTGACAGCTTTTATTGCTGTTCCCATAGATGGTACTGGTGAGCAAAGCAGGGAACATATGAAGCTGGCTGTTTCAATCATTGTACTTTATGCCCAGAATGTTCTGAAATGAGCAATGTGACAGCATAACTTATACTGGACTTGGAATTCTTTTGGCCGTTTTCATTTAGTCACTGTTCGCAAACTCCAGCGCCAAGATGTCATAAGCAAGATCTCATAGCTCTGTATTGTACACATGGACGACCTGTTAGAATTAATACGGGCACATTGGACTATAAGGACATCATTCAACACCTCACCCCAACACCCCACATCCCAACTCTGTTCTGTTATTCAATGAGATCTTAGCTGATTTGATATGGGGACGAAAAATGTGACCATCCAATTTGCTCCCCTCTCATTATCATCAGCAATCACATTTGAACTAATGTAATTACGGTAATTTAGAAATTGAATATATTTAGTTGACAGGAAAGTTACGAAAACCACTCTTTATATGGAACGCAATGCATGAAAATGGGTAAAAAAGTTGGGTTAAAAGCCGTATCGGGAGAAAGAACCTCTTTAAGATAACATTGCTTCCTGATTTGTTATATTGTTATCTTTCATGAATGATTCAACTATATCCAAAAACCAATGGTCTCTTTCCTCCTTCTCCCCCCCAGAAGTTTCTTATAACATCTGATACAACCTCTTAGGAAATTGATGCAAAAAAATTCTCTCTTTTTAATCAATGTTAAAAGTCTTGAGAATAAAGGAACAAATGAAGGGCATTCAATTCACCAGCCTGGTCTACCTTTTAATTAGCTAAGACCATAAGACCTACTCATGTAGGCTATCCTGCCCTCAAGCTTTCTCCGCCATTCAATAGTATCGTGGCTGAAACAACATTCCTCATGTCCATTTTCCTGCCTTTTTCGCATAACCTTTGACTCCCTTACTATTCAAGAATCTATCTAACTCAGCCTTCAATATATTCAAGGACTCTGCTCCCACAGAAACTACAGTGCCCTTACCATGGTCACTGCCTGTGTTCATATTGGTTGTTGCATCTCAGAATCACCCAGGTGTTATAGGGCTGCAGGAGGCCATTCAGTTCATCCTGTCTGCAACACGCTTCAAATGAGCATCATATTTAACACTGTGCAACATGGAGGTATTGAACTGATGACTCAAAATATGGACACCATGTTCAGCAATGGAGTCTATAACCATCATTAGCTCTATAACCTCTGTCTATGTGCTTGCAATTTCTAACTCCAGATCACTTGTGAAGATATTGAAAAGATTCTGAAGTCCCAAAGGTAGATCCCAGTGGGGCCCCACTGCTGACATTTCCCCAGATTGATGAAGATCTCTTCAGCACCACTACCACTGCCTCCTCGGAGCATTATTAGTCAATTAATTATTAAATTCTTAAAAAATTCTCCACTGATAAGGTTGACACAGTGGCTCAACTGCCTCACAGTGCCAGAGACCTGGGTTCAATTCCATCTTCAGGCAGCAGTTCAAAAGCACTCCATTGACTACTTGCATTAACAACTCTTGCGAAATAAAGTGCTTTTGACACAATGTCTCCATGGGTTTCTACCAGGTACTTGGGATTCCTCCCACAGTCCAATGATGTGCAGGTTAGGTGGATTGGCTATACTAAACTACCCATTGTATCAAGGAATGTGCAGACTAGGTGGATCGGCCATGAGAAATACAAGGTTGTGATTGTGAAATACAAGGGATGGGATTGGTCGGGCTAGTGCCCTTGGGAGAGTTGGTGTGGACTGAATGGCCTGCTTCTAACCTGTAGGGATTCCATGATCTACTTGACTTTCAGAACAACCTTTTCAAAGTCAAAGGCCTCATTGAAATCAAACTGTACTCCATCCCACTGCTTTATCTGTAAGAAGCTCCTTTGTCACATCCTTAACAAAAAAGGTCAGATTGATAAGATCTCTGAGTCATGAGTCCATATTGACTTTCCTTGACGTTTTAGATTCTTTATTATTATCTAAAGAGCAGTCACATCCGACCTGAAACATTAATTTTGCTTCTGTTTCCACAGATGGTGTCAGACTCGTTGAGTGCTTCCAGTATTTTGTTTGTTCCATTATCTCGGCTTTAACGAGGGGGTTCAAAAACTTGATCTGATTGGCAATCAACCTTGCGGAGCAGTGATATTTCTAAACTAAACAATCAAGCACCAAAAATAACTTTTTTCATCAACTAACACAGATTGTGTTATACGTTTATTATTTTCAAGTAAACACATTCACAACATCAACAAAATTACTTTGAGATTTATGGACCTTGGTTTAGGCTGGATGGATTCAGTTCACATCAGACAAATGCTTATCATGTCACAAAACTTCTTACAGTAACATAAGATAAATTGTATGAAACTAAAACAGATTACCCTGCCATATGGATAGTGTCCGGCTCAAGAGCTTACAGGAAATGTCAGTGTCAGTGGCAGTGAAAGTCAGTAGCCTGGTGACTGTGCAAATAACTTGTTGTGCAACATAGATAGAGAAGAAAGGTCCCATGTCTTCACCTCTCGTTGTAGCAAGCACTGGTTGTAAGAGTGGCTAACCTAACGGCCTAAGAGTTCCAGTGTATAGAGGGGAAACTGAACCACACTTCTTGTTCATCACCACTAACAGATGACACACACGTTTGTTGAAACATGCTTGTAGATCTCATTTCCTGCAGCTAAGTCTTATTCATTGGGAAGACAAAGTATAAGAAAAAAGACTTGCATCTATATAGTGTCGTGCTCAATACAGCAAAGTAGTTTGGAATGTCATCACTGTTGTAATGCAGGAGGCATGGCATCCAATTTTCACACAGCATACTTCCAAAATGACCAGTGTGTTGATAATCAGACAAACTTTTCTACTGGTGCTCATTGTGGCATTTCATATTGATCAGAACACTGGGGTGAATTTCTTGCTTTTCTTCAAAGTATCCCCATGGGATTCTTTACATCTACCTGAGAAAGTTCAGGTGTAATTTTGTTTAACATCTTGTCTGAAAGATGGTCCCTCTGATAGTATTGCACTCTCTACATGATACACTGGGCGTACCAGTTCTCTGGCACGGGGCTTGAATTTACAAATTTTTTGATTCAGAAATTGCCTACTGAGGGAGATCAGCACATTGTAACATAATATGCAAAGGCAGGTTTGTTTTTAAATCTTACTTTAGCAATCAGCTATTCACAGGAAAGACTTATATGAGAAAGGCCATTCAGCCCATAACTCATGAATGCTGAAAGGACTCACAGTCAATCCCTTCAAAGCATCCAGTCGCTTCCTAAACATTTTCATGCCTTTTGGTTTCACAGTACAATGCTGAGTTTAATTGATAAACTGGACTCCATAATAGCATTAGTAAATGCAAGCAGCTCCATTGGGCCAGGGAACACTGTTTCATGAATCAGGTCCTCAGTGCTGAGCAGTCAGAGCACAACGTCTTGGTAGAACACGGCCATCTCAGTGACTCATGGCCTTAGTTCCATTGATCATGATGCAGTAACAAGCATTCGTACAATTCAAAACTATTTTTGGGCTATTTTATAATGTAGTAAAGGTAACAAAATACTAACAAATATTTGTACCACAATTCAAAAGCACTTCATTGACTGTTTCGCAAGAGTTGTTAATGCAAGTAAAGTGCTTTTGAAGTGCTGTCTCTCTTGCTGTGTTCTGCCACATGACAACAGCAAAGGCACTTCAAAAATACTTGATTGGTTGGGAAGTGTTTTGGGATTTACTAACATTTGTAAAGTCATGACATAAATGCAAGTTATTTCTTTCCTCATATCAACTGTTTAAGGGAAAATAAATAGAAAATTAGTGCTCTCAAAGTTTCCTTCAATACTTTGTGTACACTAACCGTAGATCATTAATCAGCAGTAAGGTTAACAAATGTATTGCATCCTGCAGGCAGGAACTTAAATCGAACACCTTAAACACTGCAGTCAAAAAATCACATGAAGAGTTAATTAATGCCCTCACTGTTCTTTATGACACACTGGAGTACTGTATTAGCAATTTAGTAAATATTCTATTTGAAAAGATTAGTGTTTTAGGTAGGATTTGAAAATGGGTTGGGTTTAGGCAGAGATCTCTGAAATATTAAAACTGTTTCTTGCAAGGATTAAGCTGTCGACACTGGTAGCTTTGGCCACCCACCATCTGCATATATTACTGAATAGGTGGTTTGGTGTACTTCTTGCTGAGGGAAATCCCTTGGGAAATATATAATGATTTGTTTCATTACTCACATTTTTTAGATAGTGATCTTAAATAAGGCATTGTATCATCTTGCAGGGAGATAATCCTAACTATAATTTGCTAGTTTGAAGGTATGCAGTGTGTTGATGACAAGAAATACCATCTCCAAACGGACTGTGACACTGTCCAAAGAATGTGGGCCCAATCCTGGACTGGGGTGGCAGGTCAGCTTAAAATTGGGGCTCTGAATTTTGTAATTTTCCAATTATGGGGTGGTTGTTGCAGCTGTACAAGACATTGGTGAGGCCACTTTTAGAATACTGCACACAATTCTGGTTGTCCAGCTATAGGAAGGATGTTGTTAAGTTTGAAAGGGTGCAGATCAGAATCACAAGGACGTTGCCGAGGCTGGAAGGTTAGAGCTATGGGCAAATGCTGAATAGGCTGGAGCTACTTTCCCTGGTGTGTCGGAGACTGATGGGTGACCTTATAGAGGTTTACAAAGCCATGACAGGCGTAGATAAGATGATTAGCCGAAGTCTTTTTCCAAGGGCTGGGGAGTCCAAAACTATCAGACATAGGTTTAAGGTGAGAGGGAAAAGATTTAGAAGTGATCTGAGAGGCAACATTTTCACACAAGGGTGATGCATATACTGGGCTGCCAGAGGAAATGGTAGAGGTGGGTACAATTACAACATGATTAGTTCACAGGTCGGCGCAACGTCGAGGGCCGAAGGGCCTGTTCTGCACTGTATTGTTCTACGTTCTATTAAAAGACATTTGGACAGGTGCATAGAATCGGTGTGGGCATGTTGGGCTGAAGGGTCTGTTTTCGTGCTGTACGGCTCAAAGGCTGCGTGATCGGTAAATCGCAGGTTGGCTTATTGTCCCCACCTTACTTCTTTACACAAAACAATTACTTGGAAATTGAGTGGGTCAATTGAAGAGGATACACTGGGTGAGAGGGAATATAATTGCCATCCAGAAGATTAATCGTTTCGTCTCTTTTCTTGGCCCTGAAAATTTGCAGGATAGGAAGACTTTCCTCATCTCCTGTGGGCATGACTCTCAGGGGTCCAGCAGAGATCCTGCAGAAATAGTTACGAGGAAGTTGCAAACTATCAAAAGTGAAAATGCAGCTTGGGATTCTGTCAAAGATCCAGTATCCAGTGTTTCACATGAACTGTAAACCTTGCTGAAAGAATTTTAATGTGTTCCATTATGCATTTGTAAACTAGTCATCTACACTTTCAATACAAGACAGAATTCAAACTTGCAGGAGGCAGTGTTCTGTGCTTTTTAAACATTTTTACAAGCTGGTTACCAAGCTAGAAGTAAGCATTAAAGCATAACAGCAAAAATCTCAATTGCCTTGGTTATTTTCTTTACAGAAAATCCTTAAATCTCATTTGGACATTTCTCCCTGATCACCCCGAATAACTGGTAAATTTAACACAGACTCCCATAAACTGACAGCAGCCAGAAATTCCTGACCCTTAACTGCTTTCCAAGAAAAAGAATTACAGCAAATGATTTTTTTTTGTTGCAGTGTGGGTAAATTGCTTGCGTGACCCTTTTGGGACACAGGGCGATAAGGAGTTTCTAAAGAGGGCTTGTTCGCAGATCAGCCTGTTGAATCCAGCTCTCTTTGTGAGTGCCATCGCAGTACGGAGGACTCTTGGAGTGTTTGCAGCCACACAACCACACCTTCTTTGCCTCTTGCAGTTTGAACCTCTGTGGAGTGGGAGCTGAGGGGATAGACCTGTGGCTCCCATCGCAGAAAGGCTAAAGACAAGAAAGAAAAGCTATTTGGTTAAAAAAAATGTAAAATTATAACATCCTCTGGCAGTAAAAGGTATTATTGATAAGGGAGACAGATTACAGAAGCTTGTCACCCTGTGTTTAGCAGAACAATTTGCAAGAATGCCAAATAATGAATAATCACAACAATTTATACTACAGGAGGATGAGGAGAGGGATGTAATATTGTTGCATTTGGTTTTTTTTCCCCTTTTTTCATTCACAGGATGAGGGCATTGCTAGCTTGGCAGCATTTATTGTCCATCCCTAATTGCAGTTAAGAGTCAACCACATTGCTGTGGGCCTGGAGTCACATGTAGGCCAGACCAGGTAAGGATGGCAGTTTCCTTCCCTAAAGGGCATTAGTGAACCAGACGGATTTTTCCCCAACAATTGACAATGGATTCATGATCATCATTAGACTATTAATTCCAGATATTTTTGTTGAATTCAAATTCTGCTATTGGCAGTGGTGGGATTTGAACCCAGATCCCCTGGCGCATTATCTGGGTCTCTGGATTAACAATCCAGCGATAATACCACTTGGCCATTTCCTCCCCATTGAAACTTGGAAATTTCTGTGTTTGTCCTGTTTGGAGCAAGAAGGAAAGCTTTTGGTAATATCTCTCCCTGTTCAATGGTTTATATTGGCTTGAACCCAACAAAAGAATGACATGCAAATTTGTGCAGCATTCCATGTTATGTCAGCAGGTATGATAACATTGTTACAGAAATAGTAGGAACTGCTGATGCTGGAGAATCTGAGATAACAAGGAGTAGAGCTGGATGAACACAGCAGGCCAAGCAGCATCAGAGGAGCAGGAAGGCTGACGTTTCGGGCCTAGACCCTACTTCATAAACCAAGAGTCAAGGCCCGAAACGTCAGCCTTCCTGCTGTGTTCATCCAACTCCACACCTTGTTATCTCTGGTATAGAGCGGGATAGGGCAAGGTCCAGGTAAGTGATAGTAGTAGGTGACTCAATAGTCAGGGGCTGAGACAGGCATTTCTGAAGCGGTGAATGAGACTCTAGGAATGTGTGTTGCCTCCCTGGTGCCAGGGTCCTGGGTGTCTCTGAGCGGGTACATGACATCATGAAACAGGATGGAAGAACACAGAACTCATTGTCCTCACTGGCACAAGTAACACAAGTAGGAAGAAGGAAGAGATCCTGTGAAGATAATTCAGGGAGTTAGGCAGGGAACTAAAAAGTAGGACTACCAGGATAATAATCTCAGGATTACTATCCATGCCACGGGTTAGTGAGGCTAGGAACAACAAAAGAGTACAGTTGAACAGGTGGCTACAGAGCTGGTGTAGGAGGGAGGGCTTTAGATATATGGATCATCAGGATGTCTTCTGGGCAAAGTGGGACCTGTACAAGGACAGGTTGCACCAGAACTGGAGGGCAGCTGGGTGGGAGGTTTGCTAGAGCTCTGTGGAGAGGTTTAAACAAGAAGAATGGCAGGGGGTGACAACTAGAATAACAGGTCACTAAGTGTAGGGACTGGGAACAAACGTGAGACTGAGATATGCATAGCACAAAGTAAGAGCAGGCAGAGGGAAGTCACGGGGCTCAGAGGGACAGGAGGTCTATAGCGTATTTACTTCAATGCAAGTATAGCAGATAAGAGCATAGCAGAACTAAGAGCATAGATTACTGCATGGTATTATGATGTTATTGTCATTATAGAGACATGGTTAAAAGGAGGAGACAGGACTGGCAGCTTAATATTCCAGGATATTGTTGCTTTAGATGGGACATGAAAGGAAACAAAAGGGGTGGGGGAGTTGCATTGCTGATTAGGGAACACATCACAGTTGTATTGAGGGAGGACACATTGGAGGAATCGTGCAGTGAGGCATTATGGTGGAGCTCAGGAATATGAAGGGTGAAATCACAATGTTGGCAGTTTTCTATAGACCTCCCAAGTGCCCAGGAGAGACAGCGAAGCAGAAATGTAGTCAGATACTGGAAAGGTGTGGAAAAAATAACAGGGTACTTGTGGTGGGTGACTTCAACTTTCGTCTTATTGACTGTCAAAGTGAATACCAAGGCTATTTATGCATAAATTTGAAGAAAAAGAGTAATAAGGGAAAGAGTAAGCCCACGCAAGGACAAAGGAGGGAGGTTAGCGTGGAGCCACAGGACGTGGGGGAGATCCTTAATGAGTACTTTGTATTGGTATTCACCAAGGAGAAGGACATGGCTGATGGTGAGGTCAGGGATGAGTGTGTGAATGCTTTACAAATGTCAATATATTAAAGAAGGATGTTTTGGATATTCTAAATTGTAACAAGGTGGATAAGTTCCAAGGGCCAGATGGGATCTGTCCCAGGTGTTTGTGAGAGGCAAGGGAAGAAATAGCTGGGGCATTAGCATATATCTTCACATCTTCTTTGACCATAGGAGAAGTTCCAGAGGACAGGAGATTAACCAATGCCATTCCCTTGTTTAAGAAAGGAAGCAGGGATAATCCAGGAAATTATAGGTTGGTGGGCCTGACATCTGTGGTGGGTAAGCTCTTGGAGAAGATATTGAGGGATAGGTTTTATGCACATTTGGAAGAAAATACACTAGTTAGTGACAGGCAGCATGGCTTCGTATGGGGAAGGTCATGTCTCACCAACCAGATTCAATTTTTTGAGACGGTTACAAAGATAATTGATGAGGGAAGGGCTGTGGATGTAGTTTACATGGATTTTAGTAAGGCATTTGATGAAGTCCCACATGGCAGATTGATATAAAAACTAAAATCACATGGGATTCATGGTGGACCGGCTAGATAGCTACAAAATTTGGCTTGGTCACAGAAGACAGAGGGTAGCAGTTGAAGGGTGTTTTTCAGAATGGAGACTGGTAACTCGTGATGTTCCACAGGGATCAGTCTTAGGTCCTCTGTTGTTTGTAGTCTTTATAAATGATCTGGTGGGTGATCTGATTAGTAAGTTTGCAGATGACACAAAGATTGGTGGATTTGCTGAAAGTGCCAACAATTATGAAAGGAGACAACAGGATATAAATAAATTGGCAACTTGGCATAGAAATGGCAGATGGAGTTTAATCCAGACAAACGTGAGGTGATGTTTTGGAGGATCAAAGTATGAATTATTATGTAAGTGGCAGAACCCTTAGGAAAATTCACATACAGATGGATCTGGGTGTTCAGGTCCACAGTTCCCTAAAAGCAGCAACACAGCTGCCCAAGGTGATTAGGAAGGCACATGGCATGTTTGCCTTAGTTGGCCAGGGCATGAAGTACAAGAGTCGGCAAACCATGTTGCAACGACGTAAAACCCTTGTTAGGCCGCATTTGGGGTATCGTGTGCAGTGTTGGTCACCACACTACCAGAAGAATGTGGAAGCTTTGGAGAGAATGGAGAGAAGATTCACCAGGATGTTGCCTGGTTTCAAGGACACTGGTTATGAGGAAAGGTCAAAAAAGGCTCGGATCGTTTTCACTGGAAAGACGGTGGCTGAGAGGAGACCTGATAGAGATCTACAAAACTATGAGAGTCACAGATATGGTGGATAGTCAGAGGCTTTTTCCCAGGATTGGAGCTTCAATTACAAGGGAGGGCAGGTCCAAGGTGAGCGAGAGAAAGTTTAAGGGACATGTACGAGGGAAAGTTTTCACACAGAGTCATTGGAACCTGGAACGCACTGCCACAAGAGGTGGTGGTGGAAACAGACATGCTGGTGATACTTAAGAGGCATCTGGATAGTTACATGAACAGGGAGGAAATAGAAGGATATGGACCAACTAAGGGCAAGTTTGTTTTTCAGATTAGTTGGGCATAATGATCAGCACAGGATTGGAGGGCCGAAAGGCCTGTTCCTGTGCTGTGCTTCTCTTCTGTTCTTTTTTGTTCTTTTGTAGATAGGCAGCCCCTTTAGTTACTCTTGGTCCAACCTCCCCCTCTTTGGTTGCGCAGAGGTAAAACACTTAGCCATTTACTATAAGGCACTTGGATAGATTTCCTCCATCAGCAATGACAGAACCATGTAAGACACACATTGAGAACTAATATTCACTAACTTCACAAGGCGATGAACAGTGCAAACGTGCATGCACAGATTCAGCATGGCAGTCACTGTTAAAGGCAGCACTCTTTCACCTCCATTGGGAACAAACACCCCGAAATAAAAATGGTAGCATCAACAATGGTGACCATGAAATTACTGGATTGCTGTGAAAACCCAACTGGTTCATTAATGCCACTTAGGGAGGGAAATCTGTTCCACGGCTCTACAGGCCCTGCTCTGCTACTAAATAATCACAGTTAATCTTCTACTCAACTCCACAGTCCTGCCCTGCCCTTTATCTCTTAATTCCCTTAGTGTCCAAAACATAGCAACCTCAGTCTTGAATCCATTTAACAATTGTTAATTGTATATAAATTGTTTAATTTTATGCAGGTGGTGGGCATGAACTGGAGATTCACCTGAGCCCTTCTAAAAATGGACTGAGACTACAACAGTGGCTATTGGGTTTGGAGACATATGCTTCTAATAGATAATTCTGAAAACAAATATAAAAGTGTGTAAGGAGTAGCTTTAGCTCTTTTACCAATGCCTTCCTTGAATAGAAGATGATTGAACATGAACCGTTTTCTGGGGTAGATAATTCCAAAGATTCACAATCCTTTGAGTGCAGACATTTCTCTTCATCTCAGTGCAACATGGGCGACCTCTGATCTGGTGACTATAATCTCTGGTGCACGCGGATATGTTCAAATCGTGAGCGTAAGCCCATCACACAGAATTAACGGGTGGGTGGAATTATGGGCAAAAAGTGACGACACAGCATCTGAATATTTTATACCAATCCATCAAATCCTCTTTTTGAACAAGTCTCCACCCACTGATCTGACCATGCTCCTGACCCTCAAACGTGAGTATCCACTAATTACACTCCGTTTTTAAAAAAGTTCACTCATGGGATGAGGGTGTCGCTGACTAGGCCAGCGTTTATTGCCCATCGCTAATTGTCCATTGCTGTGGGTCTGGAGTCACATGCAGGCCAGACCAAGTAAAGATGACAGTTTCCTTCCCTCAAGGACATTACTGAACATTAGCTGGGTCTGTGGCTTAACAGTCCACAAAACCACTAGGCTGTCACTTTCCTGTCTGCACGGGGAGTCTGAGTGGGCTACGTCACACTGTTACAAACAGGTCTTCAAATGCAGCCAAGAAACAAAATTATTTTTTCTGACATTCTAATTTCAATTTTCTGAGCATGTTTTTAAAGTTATTCCCACTGAAAAATAGTATGTGCTCTTGAATGAACTTGTGGCACAGGCGTATAAGTCACATTAAACATTAATCCTTTGCAATTTCCTAAACCTCCTGGTGATGAAATCTGTTTTGTCAAGGCCAAAACCAGGCAGACTATGGAACCAAGCCTCTGTGCAAAATTTATGGTACATGGTAGAAATTTGCTAGATATGTCACAGGATGTTGTAAGAGGAAATCTGTTGCGCTATCCATTATTTACTTCATCACTTAAAGGACAACCTTGAAATGTTTCACAGGAATATCTAAATGTGGCTTGTTTTGATTTTTGGATTAAACAAGGAGTATCCACTACATGCAACTTACTCACATTTACATGGAAATGTGTTTTAGTTATTAATATCTGAGCT
Organism: Stegostoma tigrinum; assembly: GCF_030684315.1. Taxonomy (NCBI): domain Eukaryota; kingdom Metazoa; phylum Chordata; class Chondrichthyes; order Orectolobiformes; family Stegostomatidae; genus Stegostoma; species Stegostoma tigrinum. The sequence continues at coordinate 7,071,800 of NC_081384.1, read as the reverse complement.
AATGGACAATTTACACATTTTGGCAATAATTTTCATCAGTAATCATTCCAGTTCATACTCTCTAATAATGAAAATTTGAGCAGATTGGCTTCCTTATAAATCTAATGAACGTGGAATGATGGAATTATAATTACACAAAATATTCCAATACACATTTTTGAATTCTGATGATTAGATTAAACCTTGCTACTTGTTCACACAAAAAATCACATTGCTCTTGCAAAGATCTATGACTCTGTAACAGTTTCATTTGCTACTGAGATAACTTCTCAAGCTCCCTCATTTGTTCGGTTAGTGAGAGATTACTGAAGCCTAAAGACCAGGAAAGGCTACTCTGTGGTTCATGTTCTGACAGATTTGTCCACTTTGTGGTAGAATCACTATCAAATAATCTCACCCTCGGCACAAGGAGGGTGAGCTGTTTGTCACTGGTGGCTACCATCCAGCAACTATTTCTAAAGAGGATGTAACCAGGAAAAGAGAAACAGAGAGAAAGAGAAAGCAACCAAGCACACATTCTTTTGGATGGATCTGGGCTGAAATTATAATATAGCTCTGCTGTAAAACTTCCCACACATTGCTAAAAACTAACAAAAGAAGTCACTTGGCTACGCTATTAGGCACTGCTTTTGTGTGTGGAACTATCCTGCAGGAAGGACTCAAAGTTTCCAGGTAAGGGGAGAGAAAATAGATTTTTAAAAAAATTGGAGGGGGAGGAATAAAAAGAGGTAAGTGTACGACTTTGCAAGACACTCAATATGTCACTTGTTGTAGATTAAAGGTAAAACCTGTCTGAACACGGTTTCGGTTTTACTTTAAAGATACTAGTCTGAGGACATTAATCAAGTTGCAACTGATAGTTCTCCCATCAGTATTAAATTTTCATCAGAAATTGACAGATTGACTGAAGCAGATGAGGGGGAGGGACAGTAGCCCTTTTCCAATTCAGGAATATTTCCCAACTTTGCTGTCACAACTGTCTCACTATCAGACTATCAGCCTTGCTCAAGAAACATAAAGAAAGCTGAATAACCGCTTTTCTTCTCTACATATTGTAATTATTCTTATACAAGTATGTGTTGAAGCTCAAATGGATTATGCAAAAAGGCCCCTTAAGGCTGCAGCATGCTTTTTTTCTCTAAAAAAAAGTATCACCTACTTGTCCAGATTGGGGAGGTCAATGTTATAAATTTAAAGTTGATCTGCTTCACATTCCTACTCAAAAGTGGAACTGTCAAAAAATAGATTAAAAACTGTGAAAAGAAAAATGACCTTGGTTGCATCTGGTTGCTCAAGAGCTTTTAGATGTGCCTCTTAGCTGCAAAGTTCAAATAACATGGGTTAGTTGATAATGAAGACATATTTGTGGCAAATTGCTTGAGTTTTACCTGATTTTGGCTGGGATGGTGAGGCATGGTTTTCATATGGAGTAAGACATTGTCTGACTCACTCTCCCCAAAAGTTACTGTCAAAATTACTTACCATGTCAGTCAAGTGAAACCATCACTAAATCACCATCCTGTTAGGAATGGTTAAGGAGCCTAGGCCTTGGAAGGATGGAGGATGATCATATTCAAGTGGGTAATTCAAGTGCTCCTGAGACGCTGCTTGGCCTGCTGTGTTCATCCAGCTCCACACTTTGTTATCTTGGATTCTCCAGCATCTGCAGTTCCCATTATCACATATTCAAGTAGGTAACATTTTGTGGGCACCTGAAAGGGGGATAAAATGTGGAATGGGAGGGGTATTTCCTTTTGCTGAGAGTTCTGGAATTTGGCATGGTCATGATCTTGTGGTGGGGCTTCTTCACACAGAAGGTTGTGGATCTTTGGAAGTCTCTGGAGCTATGGACTCCCAGTCGTTAGGTTTTGGTAGATTTTCAGGGATGGGGAAAGGGATTTTGCTGAGTGGTTCAGGAAAGTGGGTTTGGCGCAGCAGTTTAGGTGAAGATCAGTTTGAATTGAATGGTAGAACACAGTCTCGATGGGTGTGTGATTTACATTACTCCAATTTCTTAACGTTTTATGTTCATCAGGTCTCTGAACTGTCCTCAAGTGTATTCATCGGTTTTTCATGGTACTATTTGAGATAGGAATGATGTCAGGACACTGGATGAATTCTCAACTACTTTCCACCCAGTGATGATGCATTTTAAACAGCCAGGAACCAGAACAATATGTGAATGGGAACAAACAGAAACAGAAATTGCGAAAGAAACTCAGCAGGACAGGCTTCATCTGTGGAGGAAAAAGAGAGTTAATGTCCAGTGACCCTTCTTCGTATGGGATCTCATCAAAAAAAAAAATCAGTCCAGCGTGTGGTGTCAAGCTTTGTCATGGGGATGGAATTTGTCAACCTCCAGGGTGTTATTAACAACACGCAGTTAAATTGTCCTTTGATGCCTTAAAATGTCCCAAGGCACTGCACCGAAGCATTATAAGACAAAACTTGGCCCTGAGCCAAATAAATGGAAATTGGGGTTCACAGGTCAAAGGGTTAGATTTTAAGGAGTGCCTTAAAGCTAGCTATGAAGAGAGGTTGAGTAGATTAGGATTATTTTCATTAGAAAGACGGAGATTGAGGGGGACCTGATTGAGGTCTACAAAATCATGAGGGGTATAGACAGGGTGGATAGCAAGAAGCTTTTTCCCAGAGTGGGGGACTCAATTACTAGGGGTCATGAGTTCAAAGTGAGAGGAGGAAAGTTTAAGGGAGATATGCGTAGAAAGTTCTTTACGCAGAGGGTGGTGGGTGCCTGGAATGCGTTGCCAGTGGAGGTGGTAGACGCAGACACGTTAGCGTCTTTTAAGATATATTTGGACAGGTACATGGATGGGCGGGGAGCAAATGGACACAGACCCTTAGAAAATAGATGACAGGTTAGACAGAGGATCTCGATCAGGGCAGGCTTGGAGGGCCGAAAGGCCTGTTCCTGTGCTGTAATTTTCTTTGTTCTTTGTAAATAGAGAACTGAAGGGGTCTAGAGGGTCATTGCTTTCTTTGTTTAGGTGATGTGGAGTGGCTGGCTAGGACAGCACTTATCGTCAGTCCCTAATTTCCCTTGAGAAGCTGATGGTGAGATGCCTTCTTGAACTGATTGGTGAGTTTAAGAGTCTAAGTAGGGTGAAAATACAATGGGGCAATTGAAACATGGGACACAAAAGAGACCAGAATTGAAGAAGTTCAGATATGTTGGAGGATGGCAAGTCTGGAGAAAGTCAGAAACATAGGGAACGGCCAAGACTTGAATAGACAGCCAGGTTTGTATCACCAGGGAAAGGCAGATTTAATACCAAGGCGATGTTTGACACCCGTGAAGCTAAAACAAGTCAAATTCTTTTACATAACAAAGTGTGGAGCTGGATGAACACAGCAGGCCAAGCAGCATCTTAGGAGCACAAAAGCTGACTAGGTCCGAAACGTCATCTTTTGTGCTCTTGAGATGCTGCTTGGCCTGCTGTATTCATCCAGCTCCACACTTTGTTATCTTGGATTCTCCAGCATCTGCAGTTCCCATTATCTCCGATCACAAATTCTTTTAGAGTGGGAGGGAATGTGAAATGTAACATGTAGTTTATTGATGAAAAAAGAGGTATGATGAACTATGATGAGGATGATAAGAGCTATCTTGAAGATTGACATTATAGTGAGACAAATATACCACATTTGAAAAATTAATGGAGTGGAATAAAAAGATGTAAGACAATGTTAAATGCTTGATTTCTTATGTAAACCACTCTTAATTTGAAAATAAAAATTGAGACTTTGCAGAGGCATAGAAACAAAAATAGCTACGGATCTTCACAAGTTATTGCTCAAAGAATGTGGGTGTTGCTGGCTAAGCAAACATTTATTGCCCATCCCTAATTATACACGGGTCAGTTTAAGAGTCAACCACATTGCTGTGGGTCTGGAGTCACATGTAGTCCTTACCAAGTAAGGATGACAGTTTCCTTTCCTAAAAAAGGACATTAGTGAAGCAGATGGATTTTTGTGACAACTGTCAGAGGTTACGTGGCCACCATGAGGCTAACATTTTATTCCAAACTCTTACTGAGTTCAAATGTCACTATCTGCCATGGCAGGATTCGAATCCACGGCCTCAGAACACTAGCCTGGAGTTCTGGATTAGTAAGATTAGTGATCTGTCACAGCGCCCTCCGTACCCATAAAATTCCATTATAATAAAGGATATTGGAGTCATAAACAAAATTGCAAAGTAGACTCAGTTGTAGTCACAGTGAAAAGTATTGAGCTAGGCTTTAAAACCATCTTGTGTCTGGCAGGGAAGTGGAGTGTGTGAATCTGTAGAATAGTGTGGGAAGATGAGGCGTGGAATACCATGCCTTTCTGGGGAAGCTGGTAATTGATCCCTCCCTCATCAAAGGTTGCTTAAAGTGGCCAATTAACGGTCTCCTCCCACTGCCATTGGCTTTTTACCATTGTTTTGGCTTTTTCACCTATCTTATTTTTACCTATGGCCTCCCAGTTGGCCTGGAACCAGTGGAACCTCTTAAAACCAGGCACACTTTGGCCCACAGAGAGGGTCCCATTGCTACTGGCCAATGCTGTTGCCTGCCCTCACCAAACCCCTCACAGTCAGCTCACTGGGTCCTGCCTGTCTGGGCCCAAGCACCCTTAGTGACCACACCAACAGACAATCATCCTTCCGTTGTCTCCTATTCAGCATCAGGTGTGGCCTGTCCCAGCAACACTGACTTCTCTCAGTTAATAAAGGCTGGATCCCTGTCGAGAAACAATTTGTTGGTGGTCACGTGTAAAATACGTATCAGCAGACTGCTGGACTGGAACAAAGCATTCTCCCCCATCCTCTGTGACTTGTAAGACACTCACTAGGAGAACAAAGATGCAACACTATTTTCAAATAAACCTCTGAAGGGTGGGACTCAATTTTTTGCAGCAAGTTAAAGGGGAATGAATGGAAGAATTCTAAAAAAATTGGCAAGTGTTTAAAATACAGATAATATTATTTGTCTTACTTGTTAAAATCATCAGCAATAGAGGCGTACATTTAGAGTTAAAACCTTAAAAAAGCGACATTGAGGAGGACAGTGTTCCACACAAACGATATTAGAATAATGGAATGATTAAACACAACTGATTCTTGAAGCTAAATCAATCACAGTGCGTTAAAAAAATTACACAGAACACTTGGGGGAAAAATATTTTAAAACATACCGAATAGAAGGGAAATTTGATTAGATAGTATTACTGGACTGACATCAGGCAAATATAAACAACATCCTTCTGAGATGAATTTTTCAAACTGTGTGACAATAGCTAATTTTTAATATCTACACATTATTAACTGTGCAGATTAAATGACCATTTAATGCTTTTCTTTTTCCTTAGTCAAACAGCATAGAAACAGGTTCTTCAGCCCACCATGTCTCTGCTGACCAACAAACACCAATCTACACCAATCCCAATTACCTGGGTCCATAGCCTACTATGCACTGGCATTTTAAGTGCTTATCTAGATGCTTCTTAAATGTTGCAAGAATACCTGCAACCACCATCCTCTCAGGCAGCATGATCCATGTTTCTACCACCCTTTGGATGAAAAAATGTTGTTCTCTCGGATCTCCACTAAACAACTTGCTCCTCACCTTAAATCTATACCCTCTGGTCTTAGACTTGTCTGCTATGGGGAAGAGATTCCCACAATCTACTCTGTGCCTCACATAATTTTGTATACCTCAAACAGACTCCCCCCTTCAACCGCATCTGCTCCAAGGATAATAAAAAAACGCAGCCTGGCCGGTCTTCCTCATAACTGAGACTTTTCATCCCAGGCAATATCCTGGTGAAACTCCTTTGCACCCTCTCTAGTGAAATCACATCCTTCTGATAGTGTGGCAACCAGAACTGCCCTAAGTAATTTGTCCGTAGTCTAAACAATGTTGTACAAAATTGTAACAAGACTTTCTTGCTCTTATATTCTATGGCCCACCTAATGAAGGTAAGCTTCCCGTACACCTTCTTCACCACCCTGTTTGCCTGTGCTAACAACTTCTGGGATCCATGGACTTGTATGCCAATGTCCTTTTGCTCCTCAGTACTCCCTAGGGACCTACCATTCATTGTGTATATCCTTCCCTTATTAGATTTCCCAAAATGCATCAATTCACACTTATCAAGATTAAATCCTATCTGCCATTACTCTGCCCAATTTAATAGCTGATCAATATCAGACTGTAGCCTGGGACTGTGCTCCTCAATTTCAACAATAACCCCAATCTTCATGTCATTTGCAAATTTACAAACTGGGTTACCTAATTGCCTTCCACATTCATATCCAAGTTGTATCTACATAACAAAGCAACCTTCTATCATCATACTTTCTCTCTATGTGTCAGCCACTTTTGGACACAGTTTACCAACTTGCCTTGAATCCCATAGACTCTTACCCTTTGGACCAGTCTTCCATGTCAGGTCTTAGCAAAGTCCTGACTGAAGTCTATGTAAAGCACATCAACTACCCTCAATATATTTACTCACCCTTTCAAAATAATTAAATTAGTCAGACAGGATCCCCCTCTTACAAATCAGTGCTGATTATCCCCGCTTTTCCAAGTACTGATTCTTCAGAGCTATTTCCAATAATTTTCTGACTACTGACATCAGATCCAGCACTGTTTTCAAACAAACCTATGAAAGATGGGGCTCAATTCTTTGCAGCAAAGTTAGAGGGCCATGAATGGAAGAATTCTAAACAATTGGGAAGTGTTTAAAATACAGAGGTAGTCTGCAGAACAACAATCCAGCTCGGCGAACCAATCAATCACAGCATGTTCTAGATCCTCACTGTTCTAGCTGAAATCCCAGGCTAAATGTCCTTATGCTCTGTGAATACAAATGTGAAGCATTCATTTAAAAACCTCATCCACATTCACTGGCTCTGCACACAGGTTACCCCTTTAGTCTCTCCCATTGTAGTGATTACAAAGAGGTCAGCTAGCTGGATGTCACAGAATATGAGTTCCCTGACTGGACGAGATCAACGGCCCCAATCACGGACCCTGGCTGACATGAAAAGCTGAGTGTCACTCTGGTGCCCAACTTGCTATGAAGCGTTACTATAGTCAAGGACTGTACATATAGAAGCCAAGGGTGACTTGGTGGCGGGATACCAGTCTATGTAGAGTTATTTCAAACGGGTCCCACTCTTTCCTTGACAATCCTCTTATTCTTCATATACTTACAAAAAGCCTTGGGGTTTTCCTTGATCCCATCTGCCAACGATATTCCATGGCCTCCCTTTGTCCTCCTAATTTCTTTTTTACGCAAACTCCGACACGTTCTATATTTTTGAAGGGCCTTCCGTTTTTAATGCGCTGTACCAGATATATGATTCCTCCTTTTTTTTAAATATATCAAACTCTTGATATCCCTTCCTGCAGCTGATATTGAGGACAGTTAAATAAATAACCACAAAAAGGTTCCAGTTTAGCAGGCTATCAAAATTTAAAATCTCTCGAAGCTACAGGGTGGGATAGCTTATCAGACACTTTCTTTGGTTTCTAGATCCAAGGCTCCAATCCAGCACTGAATAGATAAAAATGTCACTGTCAGTGGGGCTCCCATGCAGAAAGGACCCATATCTGCATTAAACAAGCAATTTTACTGAAGCCATTCTTGCATATTGTGGGAAATATCACAGCTATACAGGAGGTGAGTGAAGTCTTGCATTTCTATGATGCCATTCACAACGTCAGGATGTCCCGTTGCATTTTACAGTCAATTAAGTAGTTTAGAAGAGTAGTCAATGCTGCAAAGTGTGAAACAGGACATAGCATGGTCCTACAAATGGCAACAGTTAACCTATTTTAATAAGGCCATAAGACATAGGAGCAGAAGTAGGCCATTCAGCCCATAAAGTCTGCTCTGCCATTCAATGAGATCATAACTAATCTGACAATCCTCAACTTCACTTTCCTGCTTTCCCCCCGTAACTCTTGATTGCATTGTCAATTGAAAATTTGTGTATCTCAGCCTTGAATATATTAAATGTGTCAGCTTCAACAGCCCTCTGTTGAAAAGAATACAACAGATTCACGAACTTCAGAAGAAAATTCTCTTCAACTCCATTTTAAATGGATGTCCCCTTACTCTAGGATTACGCCCTCTGGTCCTTGACTTTCCCACAAGAGGAAACAACTTTTATTAATCTACCCTGTCCAGTCCTTTAAGAACCTTGTATTTTTCAATAAGGTCACTTTTCATTCTTCTCTCTTCCAAGGGGTACAAGCCCACCCACTCAGCGTCTCCTCAAAAGACAGTCCTTTCATACCTCGTATAAGACTAGTGAATGATGATGTTGACTAAGGTTTAAATTTTGGCCAAGACATGAGGGAGTAACTCCCTTCCTTGTCGTCAAAACAGTAATATGGGATCTATAACTTCCAGGAAGGTTGTTTGGAGAAATGTTTGGTGAGAAATGGGCCAAATGCAGGCAAATAGGACTAGTTTAATTTTCTTGGCAGTGTGGAGGAACAGAGGGATCTTGGAGTCCACGTCTATAGATCCCTCAAAATTGCTACCCAAGTTGATAGGATTGTAAAGAAGGTGTATGGTGTGTTGGCTTTCATTGGCAGGGGAACTAGGCTAAAGAGCCAGGAGGTTATGCTGCAGCTCTATAAAACTCTGGTTAGACCAGACTTGGAATATTGTGTTCAGGTCTCATTGCCTCATTATAAGAAGGATGTAGAAGTTTAAGACAGGGTGTAGATGAGATTTACCAGGATGCTGCCTGGACAGGAGGGCAGGTCTTATGAGGAAAGGTTGAGAGAGCTAGGGATTTTTTCTTTGGAACGAAGAAGGATGAGAGGTGACTTGATAGAGGTGTACAAGATGGTGAGAAGCATAGATAGAGTGGATAGCCAGCGACTTGTTCCCAGAGTAGAAATGACTATTACAAGGGGGCATAATTGTAAGGTGATTGGAGGAAGGTATAGGGGAGATGACAGAGTGTGGTGGGCATGTGGAATGCTCTGCCGGTAGTGGTAGTGGAGTCCGATACTTTAGAAACTTTTAAGCGACTCTTGGATAGGCACATGGATGATAACATAATGTAGGGCATGGAGGGTAATTTGATCTTAGTAGGATAATAGGTCGGCACAACATGGTGGGCCAAATGGCCTGTACTGTGCTATACTGTTAATGTTCTTAAGGTCTTACTTCAATGGCTTCTTTGACAGTGCAGAGCTCCCTCAATGATGCACTGGAGCTTCAGCCTAGACTTTGGTATTCAACCCTCTGGGGCAAGGTCTGAAACCAAAATCCTGTGACTCATACTGAGACCAGAGTGCTACTGACTAAGTCAGGTTGAGAAATGCTTATTTCTGAGGTTAGAGTCTTTTACATCTTATCTGCAAGAATGGTTAGAATGTGGCAACTGTAATCACACACTCTAGCTGAGAAGAATAGCAGAGAAATACATCAGGAGAAGCTAGATATGTAGATGAGAAAAGAATAAAAGAAAAGAAATGGTTGCGGTGAGATGAAGCAAAGGTGCAAGGAGGCCAACCGAGAAGCAGCTTAGAGCCATTTGGCTAAATGACCTGTTTTTTGAGGGCTGGAAATACTATATATTACTATCTTGTCCCACTACAACATATCAATGTTCACATCCTAATGCCCAAAATGGAAAGTGCTTGATTCCCAGTCACTAACACTCCTGCATTGATCAGCAGAAAATTAGATCTGAGAGTGCTTCAACGCATGGTTGGTAATTGTGGTAAGTGCATATTTCTTGCATCGTTTAGTATTTTTCCCCTAATTGATTCTTTAGCAATATGGCTCCCAAACCACTATTATAATGAAATGGTGGACAAGCAAATGACCTTGGCTCAAATAGAGGTTTGCAAATAACCCAAAGCAAAAATATTAGAGGAGGTAATGACTTGCTTGCATGCCTCAAGGAAGTGAACAGATGAACCCAGTAGCATTAAAGTGTGCATGGATTGGAGCTACACAGCTGTCCACACTTGCAATAGGCTAAACTCTCACGGTGCACTTAAGAGGAGTTACTTTCAATTTACTCATTTGGCACGGGCGTCACTGGCTGGTCAGCTGTTATTGCTCATTCCTACTTTCCTTTGAGTAGGTGGTGATGCACTGCCTTCTTAAACTGCTCCATTCCACTTGCTGTAGTTAGACCCACAAAGCCCTTAGGGGGGGAATTCCAGGATTCTGAACCAGTGACAGGAACAGTGGTATGTTTCCAAGTCAGGATGGTGAGCAGCTTGGAGCAGAACATACACATAGTGGTGTTCCTATGTACCTGCTGGGCCTGTCCTTCAAAACTGAAGTGGTCCTGGATTTGGTTGGTGCTGTCCAAGGATCTTCGGTGAATTTCTAAAGTGCATCTTGTAGGTAATAAACACTGCTGCTACTGAATGTTGGTGGTGGAGGGAGTGAATGTGCTGCCAGTCAAGCAGACTGCTTTGGCCTGGATGGTTTCGAGCTTCTTGAGTGTTGTTGGAGCAGTACCCATTCAGGCATGTGGGGAGTATTCCATCACACTCTTGACTTATGCATTATAGATGGTGGACAGGTTTTGGGAAGTCAGGAGGTGAGTTACTTGCCACAATATTACTAGCCTCTGACCTCCACTCATAGCCACTATGTTTAAGTGACAAGTCCAGTTGAGTTTCCAGTCAGTGGTATTGATATTGATACCAAAATATTGAGTGGGGCATTCAGTGGCGGTAAACACCATTAAACGTCAAAGGCAGTGGTTTGATCATCTCTTATTGGAGGTGATTATTGCCTGGTATTTGCGTGGTGCAAATGTTACTTGCCTCTTGTGAGCTCAAGCCTAGATATTGTCCAGATCTTGTTGCATGTGAACATGGACTGCTTCAGTATCTGACGAGTCACGAACAGTGCCGAACATTGTGCATTGTGTGGTTAGGGAGTCATTACAGTAAATACCAAAATGAGTCAAAAGCTTCAATATGGTGATTCTAGTGGTAATCCCCTGAACTTATCAAGAGTTTGGGTTTTAAAACTTTGTTTTACAAGAATGCTACATTGTGTTAAGATATATTTAACATCATTATGCTGAATCATTTGGCAACACATAGATGAGTTTCAGCAAAAAAAGACACAAATTGTTCAATTTTTACATCTTGCAACCATCAGGACAATTGACAAGAATACCAAAGTAAAGGGAAATGACATTTATACTGTATGAGAAGGCATTGGTTAGCAAATGACTGGTACAGGCCACCAAGCCAAAGAGATACTCTTCCTATCACACAACTGAGTATTGTTGTGTATGAATTTTGGTGCTGGTGTGCTGCTTTGCATGTGCAGGTTGCACATCCCAAAGATTGGCAGATTGTATTAAACAGAATATCCTTTTGATTGTTCTCAATAAGAAAAGATATTGACCTTATCCAACCAGCCCATATTTGTAAAACTTAAATCACACTGTCCAATGTAAGATGTGATTCCATGATGAGAAGATTTGCTAAGTGATCTTGAATGTGCTAAAAAATACACTGATAACCAATTTAAGATTGTCAGTGGGCCTCAAAAATTGAGGCTACACATTAATACATAGGGGTCTGTTCATTACAAACATAAAGAACATGTGTGCCCACTGAGCTAGTTTCAACTCAACAAAATTGGCGACAGCCGTTCACTAGCCCACTTTTCAGGGCAATGCCCTGACCATAGTCAACTTGCCCAGTTTCGGTTTTAAAAACACATGAATCAGTCCATTCATATTTGTTATTACACTCCTCTGATGCAGATGGTACTTGAAACTGGACCTCCTAGCTCAGAGCTAGGGCCACTATCAATTGCCACAAGAACTTTTTAAAAGAACTTGTGGCGGTTATTCAAATCAATCTGCTATGATATACTTCTGGGGCATATGGTAGGGGCATTCCGACCTATGGTAGGGGCATTGTCGCTTCACCACAAATGCTCAATCTGCTTGTTTTAAAAAATCTAAAGCTTGGTCTTTAACAGTCAATCATCATTTAACTGGTGCTTTCTCCATGCAACGCCTCTACTAATCAGAATCTACTTGTCAACAGGTCAGCACACCTTCTGATATGGTGCGACCGGGTTGTTTCCCCTTAACAGTGATATTCCTTACAGCTTTTTTGTAGGAACACCACCTCTGGAGTGGCACTAAAGTGTACAGGGGCACAAACTTCACCTAGCAGTGCTATGTTCCTGCTAAGGTATGATATATTGTTTTCCAACCAGAGCCAGCCCTGGCTATTTCAGTGGAGCAAGGGGAAGGTCCTCAGTTTTGCCACCATTCCATGCCACCACTAACTTCAATATCCAAATTCAGGCTGGAGCCACCAACTCTCTTTTATCCACCATGTGGAGCAGTCAGCTGGACAGCTGGCACTAACCCATCACCTTTGACTTTGCTCCTGGAACTTTCGTCTCAGTAAGACATATGGGGACCAGCTTGATGCAATTATGCACAGAATGTAGTGACATTTTCACAGTTTCATTCTAGCTTGGGGGTGTCTGTTGCCAGGGACTGACATCATTGGGTCTATTTTACCATTGTTGGTGGCCATTTTTACAGCCATTTTTGCATTCATGCTAGCCATTGGTTTTCTTATGAGTTGTCCTCATGAGCACAAATCAAAATGCCTTGACAAAATGGGTCTTTTTAAACAATACCGTCAGGGTTCTGTGCAATGAAATAAAGCCTTAGAAGTGCTCTAGTTTTGTACTAATCAAAACTATTAAACATAAAATTCTATTGCATTGTCCAGAGCTACGCAGGTCAACAAAACGTTGAGAATAACAAATTACTTCAGAGTCATTTTTAATAAAAAATGACCTCTGCACTTCCAGGGAACAGAATTTTTTTTAAACCCACACAGTACATGCCTGAGATAATGGGAACTGCAGATGCTGGACAAACTGAGACAGCAAGGTGTGGAGCTGGATGAACACAGCAGGCCACCAAGTATCTTAGAAGCAGGAAAGCTGAGGTTTTGGGCCTCTTCCCCTCCCCCCTCTCTGATGAAGGGTCTAGGCCTGAAACATCAGCTTTCCTGCTCCTAAGATACTGCTTGGCCTGCTGTGTTCATCCAGCTCCACACCTTGTTATCTCCAGCATCTGCAGTTCCCATTATCTCTGATCACAATTTTAACATCACTGCGAGGCCTCTTCTAAGGATGCCTAACCTGAAGAAGTTACCCTTCTCCCTCCAGACAAACCTCAGGGGATCTCTCTCCCACTGCAACTCTCTTGTCATCCCTGCCTCTTTAACTTGTCTGTCTCTTCTCCACCTACCTTCTCCTCTAACTATCTTCGATCCACCTCCCCCTCTCTCCCTATTTATTTCAGAACCCGCTTCCCCTCCCCCATTTCGGATGAAGGGTCTAGGCTCAAAACGTCAGCTTTCCTGCTCCTAAGGTAATACATGGATGAGGTTTAGTTTTCAATCCCTGTCCACATTGGCGCATGACGGAGAGATCCATGGGTGACCAGAGCAATCTTGTCACCTTGACCAAGTGACCATTCATCACAAATGACTGCAGCTAGCAGGATGACCAGGCTATCTGAACAATCCAATGCCAATCTCGCCCATCATCCACAATAGTACATTTTCAGCACAGGCCATTGATTAGCAATGAAGACAGAGATTCTCAGATTTTTTTTTAAACCATATTTCTCTGGTGCAGAAACAATGAGTTAAATTCCAGTCCTCCTACTGATCTCACACATCCCTTTATGGTTTCCCAACTCGCATGTAACCTGTGGCTCAAGTCAGTAGAATTCTTCCCTCCAAATCAAAGTGTGGTTAGCTTCAATCCCACTGCAGGAGCTTAAGCATCTAATCAAACGCTGATTGTCCCAGCCAAACAGTGAGAGATTGCTGCTATCTGGCATCAACATATTTCAGCCAAGTCAATAAACCAAGATCCCAAGTCTCCTCTCAGTTGAATGTAAAAGATCATGTGGCATGATTTTTAAAAGCAAAAAAGTGTTCTCCCTGCTGTCCTGTCTAACACTTACTCATCATTCAACCTAACTAACACCGTTCTGGTTATAATTACATTGTCACTATGGGAGCTTGCTGTGTGAAAATTGGCTTCCATATTTCTTACATTACAACTCTGTTTAATTGGCTGTGATTTGCTTTTGGAAATTATGAAAGGAGCTTTATAAATGCATTTTTAATGCTCCCCATTTCTTACATTACAACACTATTTAATTGGCTGTGATTTGCTTTTGGAAATTATGGAAGGAGCTTTAAAATGCATTTTCTTTTAGACACAAGAGAAAATAATGAGTCTTTTTGCTCTACTTGAATCAGCACTACATGCATGCTGAACCTACTTCCTATTAGGAAATTCAAGAGAACAGAAAAGTGGGAACACCAGAATTCCAGCACCACAGTAGCTAGAGATCTAATAAGAGTTTTAATTCCTTGCATATGATGTTATTTTTGTGACGTCCTCAATTACAGATTACACCAATTAGCAAAAGGCACAAATTGCTTTTCCATCTGGGCCGGATGAACTAATTTCATGGGTTCCCACTGTTCTTGGTCATGGAGAGATGCAGGAGGATTGATCGCCATTTCCACTGTTTCCAGAGGCACTTGTTAAAAGCATATACCATAAAGCCAACACGATTCAGAAACTTCAAGATACAATTTTCTAACTGCTATGTGTAGCACTATTCTATTCACGGAAATACAATTTCCAATTCTTGTTATTTCTTGAAAAAAAAACATACGAGATATTATTTCTATTCAGTCTGTCATACCATAAAATTTTCCACGCTGATTTGAAGGTGGATGCTCAGGCAATTTGACCTATCGGATCCATGCTGCTGTTTATATTCCACATGTGCTCCTCCTCTTCATCTCATCCAGTCAGCATCACCTTCCAATCCTTCCTCCCTTCTGTTAATAAGATGTGCCTTAAATGCATCTTTTGCCTTAACTGTTCATGATAGTGAGTCCTACATTCTAATTATTCCATGAATAAAGATGTGGAGATGCAGCAAGAACAGTTAACTGTCAATTTCTGTACTCCGAGTAGACAGGTAGACTCTGCCATGGGAATACAGCAGAGATCTGCAGATACCTTGGCCTCTTTTCCCGATGAAAAAACGGTGCAATGTATGCACCTGTTATATAGACTGGTGTTTTTTTTTAAAAGTGAGGTTTTTGGCATCCTAGTCCCAAAAGCGTTCAATTCTGGTCGCCACATTACAGGAAGGATGTGGATGCTTTAGAGAGGGTGCACAAGAGATTTACAAGGATGTTGCCTGGATTAGAGGGTATGAGCCATAAGGAGAGGCTGGAAAAAGTTGGGTTGTTTTCTCTGGAGCAGTGGAGGCTGATGGGAGACTTGATAGAAGTCTATAAAGTCTATGAGATGCATAGACAGTGTTGACTGCCAGAATCTTTTACCCAGAGCTGAAATGTCTAAAACAAGGGGGCATGCACGTAAAGTGAAAGGGGGGGGGGGGGGGAAACGGGGAATGTTCAAAGGAGATGTGAGGGGCAAGTTTTTTTTAAAACACAAAAAGAGTGGTAGGAGTCTGGAAAACATTGCTGGGGGTGGTGGGAGGCAGAAACAATACCAACGTTTAAGGGACTTTTAGATGAGCACATGAATATGCAAGGAATGGAGGGGTATGGACAAGGGCAGGCAGAAGGGGTTAGTTTAATTTGTTGGTGTGTTCAGCACAACATAGTGGGCTGAAGGGCCTGTTCCTTGCTGCACAGTTCTGTGTTCTATGAGCAATAGGCAAAATGCTTTTCTCTGCGTCTCCTTTTAATGATGTTTAAGTTCCATACTACCAAAAAATTATTTATAGAGTGACATTTGCCATTCTCATTCAAACTATCAGTGACCCAGAGTCAAGGAGCAAAATTAAGATACTGATCAATCTCTGCTGTTGTCATTCAGCATCTGGCACGTGTCCAAGTTTGAACTCCTAGTCTCACTGCCACAGAAGTGTGCAGAAGCACAAAAATCACAGGTGTTGCTTCAGAATACCAGAGGAGTTGTTTTAGATTGGAGTTAGTTAGTCTTTGTGCTGTTGAATAAGCTGAGGGTTGATAGAATTGGCAAACTTGCAGCATAAAAGGTCCGGTATTGTGCCTAGGATTCAGTGACCGGGGCATTGAGTCCACAACCTTCTAACTCAGAGAGAATTTTACACACCAATTTAAAATTGGCTCAATTGTGTAACTGTGCAATATAAAATCTGAGTCATAGAATCCCTGCACTGTGGGCAGCAGGCCATTCAGCCCATCCAGTCTACACCAGCCCTCTGAAGTGCATTCCACCCAGATTCACCCCCCCCCAACCTATCCTGTAACCCTGCATTTCCAATAGCAAATCCACCTAGCCTGCACATCCCTGGACTGTGGGAGGAAACCGGAGCACCCGAAGGAAGCCCATGCAGACACGGGGAGAATGTGGAAACCCCACGCAGACAGTTGCCCGAGGGTCGAATTGAACCCTGGTCCCTGACAGTGTGAGGCAGCAGTGCTAACCACTGAGACACTAGAAGAGGAAGAAATGCAGCTTGATCCTTGTCCTCTGAGCCAGATACCAGAAACATGGTGGTGGGTTCATTGGAGATGTGGTGCTCCCTTGCCAACTAATAGCTGCTGATACCATCAGTCAGGGTTTACTCTTAATGAATGAACATTTGGGAGGAAAATCAAACAGATGGTTACCCATTCCCAACTGGAACACAATGGGTGGAGTTGTATCTTCACCACACAAGTCAATATAAACATGAATTGGAGTTGGTTGTATGGTATCTCGAGACTAATCCCTCAGTCAAAGTTGAATTTCTCTATCAATCTGCTTGCCTATCATACATCCATATTTCCATGTTGTCAAAAAATCCAATGTTTGCCCTGAAAGTATTCACCAACTAAGTATTCACAAACATCTGAGTTCAGGAATTTCCCTTCCATTTCTGTACCCTGAGACTATAATACATAACATTTATGACTGTTCAACCAGGGGAAACCATCTCCCAGCATTTATTTGTCAAGTACTGTAATAATGTTATACATCTCAAGGATATTAACACTCAGTCTTCCAAAGTTCCGAGAACATAGACGTGTTCTATTCAATCTCATTCAACAGTTTGTTCATTGAGAGGAAACAACGTGACCATCTGCTGGAGCAATTCAGTGCTTTTTGTGCAAAAAAAACCATTGAATGCCCGTTCTCTTAATTTCTCCAGATGTTTTCTCTAAAGAATGAGTAAACTGCTCTGTCATATTATTACCATGTAGGAGGACATAAATCTCCTGAAATACCTTCAGGTTAAAATAGTAGTAGAACAAAGTGAATGAGATTTCTTCTTTGAGAAACAACATATGTCTCCAAAATGTTTTACAAACATAGTAGTGAATTTAAATCATTTGTCACATATAAAGATCATTCAGAGATTGAGGACATACCATGAGTATTGAGAATACAGCTGTAGAGAGTGAGTGCGAGAGACAAACAGACAGACATCTACACAGAGTGAATGAGAGACAGTGAGAATAAAACATTATAAAATTAAACTCAACTTGTTCACGTTCCTCTCTTCCAAGGAATGGAATCTGTCACCTCTATTTAGTTGGGCTCCACATATAACTCCCTCTATAGCAATGATAAGTTCCATTTACATAGCACATTTAAGCTGGAAAATGTCCCAAAGCAATGTGGCTGTCTCCAAATGGTTTCTGAAAAGGCCTAGCAAACAGGTGCTAGAAGGCCCAAAGCCATAAATTTGCCCACATCCAGAAAACATACAGACAAAAAAAGCACTGTTGTGGTACGAGTTAAATAAAAGCAGTGATGTCATGAGCCCTGATCAAAAATATTCTGTTTCTTGGAGTGCTAAAACGTAAACTGTTATTTTGTCAGAAAAGGTGGCTTGTCATTTCAGTAGAAATTCTTTGAAGCAAGCACTGAGGGCTGGCTGCAGGGAAGTCTGAGAGTTCACACCAGGCTAATTTTGAGGGTTGAAGTTAATTTTCATGCTTGTTAAAGTGAAAGAGGTTAGTAGAGAGTGAGTTAAATATTCAACCTTGTTCTATTTAAGGGTCAATTCTAAGAGCCTGGTGCTACACTTGGACCACGCTCATTTTAATGGATGGAAAATTGTGGATGAAAAACCTAGGAATTCCTGCATTGCACAGGCAATTAGTAAGGCTGCACAAACTTGAAAAACTACCCAGGCAGCTTATATCATGTTATGTCGAATATGCACATGTGTAGAGTTTTGTCCAATCTACACCAAACTCAAAAAAGCGCCTTTGCCCATAACCAATGCCACAGGTAACTAAACAGTTTTAAATAAGAATGGTGAATAAATACCTGCTTTTTGCTATGCCCACAAGCACACCAAGCATAGAGTTTCGCTGCCTGAAGCTCTGCCTCAAAGGGGTGTTTGGCTGCAATGACAGCTTTCTTTGATGCATTAGAGGTGTAGTACCTGTGACTTCTGATCTGTGCATAGAAGGCGAAAAAAAGGAAGTGAAATGCTGGTTGATGTTGAAAGAATTCTAATTACTTTTGTTTAGCACATTTACCAGCACATTTACCAACTGGCAGCCAATGTTCGGTACCCAGGATGTAGAGCTTTTCCTTGTTACAACGATCGCCTGCACAGCCAGACTTTACAAAACAGTTCGGATCCCACCTCTGTTCTTACTGAATTATTTACTGATGTGGCGATATATTAGAAATGTATAGAAACTTCCTCAGAACAAAGCTTTAAAGAATGCTGCTGTATTTACAACCAGCTGTTTATTTTGCAGGTTTACTCAAATATTGGTCTTAGTTAGGTTGTGAAAATATTGCTTTGACAGAATTCCAGATTTTAACAGCAAATTCTGAAGAAGCACAGATTCTGTTGTTGCTGTTGTATAGGATGCAGGCACATGTATAAGTGGCGACGCAATGAAGGTGTAGGATGCTCACTAAATCAGAGGGTTGTGGGGTTGGTGGAAATTACACGGATAGGAAGGAGGAAAGCTAGGAAGGAATTTCAAAGAAAGGTGAGAATTTAGGTTTGAGGTATGGCCAGACCAGAGTCAGCTAAGGTTTACCTTCCCAAATTGTATGCAGTATTCCTCGGAGGAAATTTCTATACATTTCGATTATATAGCCACATCAGCAAATAATTCAGTAAGAACAGAGGTGGGATCCTAACTGTTTAATAAAATCCGGCTGTGCAGGTGATCAATGTAACAATGAAAAACTCTACATCCTGGGTAAGACAGACCTGTACGGAAGTCAGGAAAAAGTTGGAATACCCTGATGAAATCAGAAACATAGAATACGGGAGCAAAAGTAGGCCATTCAGCATCTCAAGCTTGCTGTTTCACTCAATAGAATCATGGCTGATCATAACTCTATGTTGCTCCTGCTTTCTCCACAAACTCTTTGATCCTTTTAGTCCTAAGAACTATAAGACCATAAATCATTACCTTTTGGAATAAGCCTTCTAATTCCCCAAGAAAAAAACAGCTCATGTATTTTTGTGTTCACAGTATTGGATTACTGCCAGTCTCTGTAAATTAAATATTAATGTATATTGAATAACTAGTGAATCTTACCTTGTGGTTGTTCTCTCACATTTTTGATTCTTTTGCTATGTGCAGATCAGGCCATTTTATATGAATCTACTTTCTGATCTAATTGGTGCCCAAAAAATTGGCTGTGTTGATACAGCCTGTAACTTGTTTGCTTAATTTATGTTAGCAAAGGTTAGGCATTATCATACTTTGCTTTATGAACTCCTTCTGTATCTTGGTATTTATATTTTGCCTGGGCTCTGAATTCTAGAACTACATCTCTTATCCCTATCCTGTCTGGATCTGTTTTAAAAAAGCCTTCTCAGCAACTAATTTTGAATAACTTTTCATTCAGTTACCTATTTTATTTTCTCCTTAGATATTCATTTCCCTTCCTCCTCTGAATCACCTTTAGATTATTCTACATTAAAAGGAGTGTGGAAAGAGATGGATTCAGGCAATTTCAGTCATGATCTTCATTTGCCAAACCCAATTTTAAAATTCTGCCTATATTATGTCAGAAATAATTTGAAACTCTGCTTCTTGCTTTGCTTTACAGTGTCGTTTAGTTCCACGTGTCTCATGAAAACCACCTTTCCAATCCCACTGCATTTGCTTGATTTAAAACACTGTCCAGCAGTGAGAACTGTCTTCATCCATTTTATAAATCATTATAAAATTAAAAATCACTCAATAGATTGTGGAATTTTCAGAATGTCAGTGGTAGATGCTGAAAATTCTCTTACATTCACATTATAAATTCTTATGAGATACGGCAAGGGTCAATATTGCTATAGCCAATGATTAGTGACAGTATCATGCATCAGATATGGCTGTAACAAGAATTTAACAGCACAAAAATCCTTTTTGTAAAAGCTGATAATACAACTTATTTTGGTGTAACACTGTGTTTATTTGTAGGTTCCTATTTGCACTATTTTTGTTGGAGTGATCTCCTAAGTTCAGAGCAAATTAATCACATTATCTTTGAACTGCCTGCTTAGCAAAAGATTATGTGGCTTTGGTGTGCTGGAGAAGTGTTGGTAAAATAAATTCCTGTTTTATAACTTCAACTTTTGAATTGAAACTAAGCTGATAAATCATTATTGAATCAAGCATTTTCTATTTTGACTAATATTTGTATGGTGCAATTCATTGACTTTGTACATCCATTTGAACTGGTTCTGTTGTGATAAATACATTCTTCAGTTTTGAAGTTTCTCACCATAACTCATGTCCTTGCCCCTTGCTATTCCATGGTCCAAATGTGTACTCCATTCTCCAACAACGCTATGCCCAATATTTTGTACAGCACCTCCCACACTTCATATTCAAGAGACTACCAAATTCATTGGCAACTACACCATTTGGATATATTTCGAGCATTTTATATTTCCCAAAACACATTTACATAATTTTGTATTTATTACCTCCCTCTCCTAGACTGTTGTTATCTTAAATATTTACACTAATTTACTATACTTTCTATGATCCAACTTTGATACTGCTTCTGTTTTCTGCTAGAGTAACCACTTATTGCACTTAGTTCTTATTGTACAACAATAACTTGGCAAAATAAAATTTTCTACCATACTGAATATTTGTTTAAAATGGAGGGTAGTCTACAAATCCGTTGTTTTACTCTTTATAATTCCAAAATCTTCCTCATCCACTCATTTAAATCTTTTTCCCCCAAATAAAATGCAGCAGTTTTAAATTAACATGAAATGATTTCGATATTAATTTTGGAAACTTCCCAATAAATTTATGTCCCATAAACATTAAAGCATATTGATGCAACATAGCCTTTCCTAAATATCTTGGAAACAACTTCAGTTTGGTGCTTCTGTTTGTAATTGCAACCCAGCACCCAAAATGCAACTGTTGTAGGCTAGAATGATGTTACAAGAGAACCTATGAGTTTCTGCCAAAGTAGATTACTTCTACATTAGTCCAGGCATAGATAAAACACGTTACCTGATCTTTTCTGAGATTACAATTCTGTATTTGCTACCTGCTGCTGCAGCCAGAAAACTGCGCTTCAATCAAGGGACATTTCATTTAGTATGGTTAAGTTACTGTCTGTACTTACTCCAGCGTTCCAATTTTATTTTCTGTAGATTCAAGACGCTTGTCTTTAAGTAATTATTTGACGTCATTGTTAAAAGCTTTTTCATTTATTTTGTATACAATTTGCAGTGTGGGAATTATGCCAATCAAAACAATCACAAAGAGCCAGAGTTGGCCTCTCAGCCACAGCCTATCCACCAATAAGACCACTGTTGTTTTTTGACCTCAACTCCCATTTTCCTTCCCAATCCACATATCACTTGATTTCTTTAGTGACTAAATAATAATCACAATTAAACAAAATCAGAGCACGTTTGTTTGGTGATTAATTAAAGGGTACAGTACAGCATGAATAAAACGGGTTATTCTCAGTTGGCAGACTGTGACCAGTGGGGGTATCCCAAGGATCAATGCTTGGGCCTCAGCTGTTCACAATCTATACCAATGATTTGGGTGGGGTCTAAATACAGTGATGCAGTATTTCCAAGTGTGTGGAAACAAAATAAAGCAGGGGTGATGGAAGGAGGCTTCAAGTGAATGAGGACAGGAGAGTAAATGGGTAAGAACATGACAGATGGAGCACAATATAAAGTTATCCACTTTGGTAGGAGGGGTAGAGATACAGCTTATTTCTTTAATGATGAGATATTGGGAAATGTGGATGTCTGAAGGAACCTGGGTGTCCTTGTTCATAAATCACTGAAATCTAACCTGGGGTACAATAATCAGTTAGAAAGGCATATGTTTTGTCGTTCTTTGTTGCTAGAGGATTTGAATGTAGGAATAAAGCTATCTTACGTCAATTGTAGAGAGCCTCAGTGTGACTGCACTGTGTGCAGTTTTGGTCCCCTTACCTAAAGAAGGATATAATTTCCATAGATGGAGTGTAGCAGAGGTTCACCAGACTAATGCCTGGGGTGGGGGCAAGACTGTCCTGTGAGGGAAGACAGTGGAGATAGGGTCTGCATTCCGAAGTGTTTGGAAGAATGAATGGTGATCTCACTGAAACCTACATAATTCTTAAAGGCATTGATAGGGTAGATGTAGGAGGGATATTTCTCCCGGCTGTGGGAATTCTGGAACCAGGAGATATAATCTCAGGATAAGGAACATAATACTTGGGTTGAGAGGAGGAGAAATTTCCTCGGGTAACTTTTTCACAGAGACAGGTTCGTGTGTGGAATGAACTACCAGTTGAAGTGGTAGATGCAGGTACAGTTGCAACATTTGAAAAGCTTGTACTCACTGGAATTTAGAAGAATAATGGGGGGGAAATTGCATAGAAGCATATAAAAGCCTGATGGGACTGGACAGGCTAGATGAAGGAAGAATGCTTCTGATGTTGGGGGGAGTCCAGAAATGGGGGTCACAGTCTAAAAATAAGGGGCAAGCCATTCAGGAATGAGATGAGGAAGAACTTTGTCACTCAGAGTTGTGAACCGGTGGAATTCTCTCCCTGTTGGGGACAGTTTGTTAGATATATTCAAGAGGGAGCTGGGCGAGGCCCTTGCAACTAAAAGGGATCCAGCTGGATGGAGAGATAATGGGTGTGGGATACTGAAATTGCTGATCAGCATGATCATATTGAATGGTGGCACAGATTCAAAGGGCTGAATGGCCTACTTCTGCTCCCATTTTCTATGTTTCTACATTTGAACAGGTGCACGAATAGGAATGACTTAGAGGGATATGGGCCAAACGCAGGCAGACGGGATTAGTTTAGTTTGGAAAACCTGGTTGGCATGGACAAGTTGGACCAAAGGGTCTGTTTCCATGCTATTTAACTCTGAATCTATAACTATATTTACAGCTCTGAAGAAGGATCACTGGACCTGAAACGTTACTTTCTCTTCTCGGGTGCTACTGAACCAGCTGAGTTTCTCTAGCAATTTGTTTTTGAACTACATCTGCAACTTCCGAACTTACGCATCCAAATCACGCTGAAGCTTCTCTCTATCCTCCCCACAGCATACCCTCCCACCCAGCTGTGTGTCATTGACAAACTTGGAGATATGATATTTTTTAAAAAATCATTTGTAGAATGAGGGTGTTGTTCGCTAGTCCAGCATTTATTGCCCATCCCTAATTGACCACAGTACAGGTAAGAGTCAAACACATTGCTGTGGATCTGGAGTCACATCTCGGCCATAAGGACTGCAGTTTCCTTTCCAGAAGGACAGTCATGAACGAGTTGGGTTTTTCAAACAATCGACAATGGATTCATGGTCATAATTAGAGTCTTAGTTCCAGATTTTTATGTAATTCAAATTACAACAACTGCCATGATGGGATTTGAACCTAGGTCCCTGTGAGACACATTACCTGGGTCTCTGGATTAACTGTCCATCGATAATACGACTAGGCCATTGCCTCCCCTAAATGTAGCTCCTTCACCTACCGAGTTCAAGCAGTGAGCCCTGTGCTACTCACTAGTCACTGCCTGCCTGTTTATTCCTATGTGCCAAACAGTTCTTAACACATTTCAATACATGCCTTCCAATTCAATTTGCTTTAATTTAAATACTAACCTGTTGTGTGGGACCTCATCCAAACTCTTCTGAAAATCCAAGTAAACCACATCTGCTGGCTCCCTCTTATCCACTTCACATTCTCAAAGCATTCCAGCAGATCTGTCAAGCATGATATCCCCATCCACCCAAATCTGTGCTGACTCCATCCAATCTTGTCACTATTTTCCAAGGGGTTTGCTATTGCATATTTTATAATGGGCTTTAGCATTTCTCCCCACTACCAATGTAAAGTTAGCCAGTCTATAATTTTGCAGTTTTCTTTCTGCTTCCCTTTTTCAATAGTGGGGTTGCATTAGCTACCTTTCAATCCACAGAAACTGTTCCAACGTATCTGGAATTTTAGAAGATGGCCATGTGTGCATCTGCTATTTCTATGGCCACTTTGTTAAGTACTCTGGGATGTAGAATATCAGACCCTGGGGATTTAGCTGCCTTTTAAATATTAATTTATTTTTATTCCACCTTCCTATCAGCTATGTTATTTTTGTCTTCCCTTGAGAAGACAGAAGAAACGGATATATTTAATTAAAATACGGTCTCTTTGTTCCCCATTATAAATCCTTCCATTTCTGACTATAATGCACACAAATTCATCATTACTAACTGTTTTCTCTTCATGTACCTATAGCAGCTTTTACTGTTGATTTCTACATGCCCTGAAAGCCTGCTATCATACTGTTTTCTCCCTATTAATCAGTCCTTGTCTCCCTGTGCTGGAATCTTAAGTGTTCCAATCCTCAGGTCTGTTGCTTTCTTCAGCCAATTTATTTGTATCTTGTTTGGATTTAATACTATCACAGATTTCCCTCAGTAGCCAACTACATTTTTTTTGTGCCAGGCTGGGTTGAATAACTTTTGCAGGTTGCCTATGTGCTTTTTAACATGTTTGCTATTGCCATCATCCCTTTAAAACAGCAATTCTCAATTTATCAATATATATTAAACCACTACTGGTCACCTTTCTTGAATGAGACAATAGTACAATGGTGACTTTACCATTGTATTTATATATAAAAGGTATCATTCCTCAGTTGCAATTAGCATCTTTGATAGCAAACATGTGATGCGACATTATTTTCACAAATAAGTAGTTACTTAAACAGCCTGCTGGTTGGGTGATTGGTAGGAGTATGAAACTAGCTCAGAAGAATTTGTTTCCCATCACAGGAGACCATGTCAACATTTCAGTAAAAGCTTATACAGTTAGCTGGGTAAACGGATTGGGACCAGGATTTACATACAATATCAGAACTAATGATGGTTGCAGGATAAATACCAACAATGGGTGCATTAGGCACTACAGTATAAAGAAAGGCCTGCATTTATGTAGTACACGTCAATAACTCAGGATGTTCCTAAGAAATTTGCAGCATTTCAAGTATTTGTAGAAGTGCATTTTCATGTAAGAAATGTCAGATGTTTTTATGTGATTCTGTGGGAGAGATCTAAACATCCAGTAATTGCCTGTTAATGGCTGTATTTAAGATAATTTGTCAGAAAAATAGAAGTGTATTCCATAGTAACATTCATATAGGAATTGGAGAAAACGTTGAAACAGCAAAAATAAATGCAGGGCTATGCAATGAATGCAAGGAAGTGGAAAGAATTGGAGAGCTTTTTCAAAGTGTACATCAGATTAAGGACTGGCCAATGGCCTTCCTGGTTCTTTGTGACCCACGATTAAATATTATGGAGAACAAATGGTTGTTGAAGTTTTTATTGTTGCAATTAATGGGCGAAGCACACTCTTTAAACCTGTGCCAAGTCTGCCTCTCGTTCCTGCCAAGTTACACCCTGAGCAATGTCACAGCTCGATCTACTGGGCCACTAGTAAAGGTTTTGGAGTCGACAGGGGTTTCTGTTTATCTTACTAAGTTGAAAGGAAATGACATTGCGTAAGCCGTGAAGAACACTAAAACATGCTCAAACTGAGGAGGCCCATGCTGTCATTGGCACAATTATCATTCTAAGTGAGGTAGGCATTTACTGACAATTCAGATTGTCCTGTACACACACATTCAAGGAATAATGTCGGCATGTTCCTAATCAGTGGAGGCCGAAAGCAATCGGCATTGTTTCCAAAACTGACTTAAAGAGTTGTAATTTCTCCCCCATTGAACATCCAATTTTGAAACGTTGTTCAAGGCCCTTGAACGTGTTGAAACTTAATTCACTGAATGCAACAAAACTGACACCCCAATAGGCGCCGGAGCAATTCAATACAGTTCACAGACTACCGCGGACTAAGGGTTTTCCTTTCGACCATGAACTGAATGCTTTGTTGATGGATGATCTACAGAAACTACTTTTCTTGTTCAGATCATAAATATGAGAAGGAATTGATTGGATTTCCTGCTTTGAACTGGGACGTGGAGCAAAAGAAGTGCTTTGTAAATGAGGTAGCAATGTACATTAGAGAAAGAGGGGGGAGATGTATTTAAATCAAAAGGGAATCCAGTCTAGGAGCATGAAGAATTGGAAAGAGTTTTGAGGGAGTGTGCTTTTCGTGACCTCTTCGACCTAATCTTCTTGACAACATCTGAAACCCCTTTTCTCAATTTGTGTGCGTCGGTGAGCCTTAAAGAGAGGGGGCTGGGGGTCCCAGACAGCAATGTTTATATTTATTGTGCCAAGTAGACACGGTCTGCTTTTCATTATCTCTGGCCTGCGTTTCAAACGCTGTGAGCAAGTTCACTTCTTGTGCACCAGCCTTTGCCCCTGCATCAAGGGGTGTGAGGGAACCCGACAATCTCGTGCTCAGACCGCTTTGAATTTAGTTGGGGGGGGGGGGGGGGGTTCGTTGAGTGCGAGTGTCTAGCTGTTCTGTGAAACGAGATCTCTCTATCGCTGTGCGGGGTTAGGGGCTCTACAGTTAAGGGATGTTTAGCACCAGTCATCCAAATCTCAAACTTCAAAATTTAATGTTGACCTCACTCTTTGTGCACCTTCTCTGCAGCTGTAACATTGCATTAGGGATTAGAAGAGAACAAGGAGTGTACTTTGTAAAGTATGATCTGCCTTATACAGCATGCAAAACAGAACTTTTCACTGTACCTAGCTACAATAACATATCAAATGTGTTTCTATTGTGGGCAACCTGACCCGTTGGTAGAGGTGTCTAGATACACGATCAGGATAAATGATCAGGCAGGTTCTTTTTAAAAAAATAAGTCATAATAATGTAGCTTAAGGTGAAAAATAATATAGGTTGTTAAGACTGTAAGAAGTAGGAAATGGTGTAGGCTGATCCAACATTCCTCAATCCACATTCCTGCCCTTATAAGAGTGCACAGTGGGGGGGATCTTACATGCTGTCTGCACTTTGAGCAGAGTGGGGGTCCTGTTTTACTCCACCTTCTCAGTCACAATAAAAACACCCCAATTCAAATGTCCCCAGTCCCTAGTTAGAGATAAGGCTGATGATCCGAATTCATTGACAAACCTGATCCGACAAACCACTGTTCAGTCTGCAAGTGGGAAATTCCCAAACAAAAACCATTAAAAATGCATGAAAAATGGACCCACAAGGCAGGAAAGCGCCAGTTATGATCGGAGAGAAAGTGGGAAATATTCAGTCGATCAGACAACGTTGCTACAGACAGGATGAGGACGTTAACATTTTCAAATCGATGGATTATTTTTCCCCATCGAAATGGAGAGAGGTTTCCAGCGTCTCCTTGACCTCACCACCTGCTGTTTGTATCGTAGCTGGAAAAACGCAGGCCACATGCGCGTTGAGGAATAGCAACGGTAATTTGTGAACAAAAATATAGCAATCAATTCTCTCTCTCCCTCCATGGCCAAGTTTTCAATTTCTTGAAAACAAAACAGAAACTGCTGGAGAAGTTCTGACGCTATGGACAGAGAATAGTTAATGTTTCAAGTCCTTACTTCAGAAGTGAAAGGTGCTTTCTCTCTTCATGATACTGCCAGACCTGCTGAGTTTCTCCGGCAATTTCTATTTTTGTTTCAGATTTCCAACATCTGCTCTATTTTATTCTATTTCAATTTCCTTAAGGGGGTGAGTGTGCACTGATAGAATGTAGAGCAGTATGCACAGGAACAGGCCCTTCAGCCCACCTTATCAAGACTATCGACTGTCCATGCCTCAATTTTATATACTTCTACCAAATCTCCTGGAAAGCTTCGATAGGTGCTTTGGAGTGGTGATACCATAAAAATGGAAAGTGGAGAGAATGGAGAGGTTCTGAGGGGTCACTGGACTGGAAATATTAACTCAGCTTTCTCATTTCATAGATCTGCTGAGTTTCTCCAGCAATTTCTGTCTTTGTTTCAGATTTCCAGCATCATCTGTGTTTTTGAATGTTATGTCATAGTGGTTAACTCACTGATCTTGTCACCCAGGTTTCCAAACCATATGTTTGAATAATTTGTTTCAATAAATATCTGGATTTAAGAATCTAATGACAGATAGGAATTCATTGTCGATTGTTGGAAAAACCCATCTGGTTCACTAATGTCCTTTATGGAAGGAAACTGCCATCCTTACCTGGTCTGGCCTACATGTGACTCCAGACCCACAGCAATGTGGTTAACTCTTAACTGCCCTCTGGGCAATTAGGGATGGGCAATAAATGTTTCCTGGTCAGCGACGCCCTCATCCTGTGAATGAATAAAGAAAAAAAATCTTTTATAAATACCCTAGTCTTGATTAATATCCTTTGTGGAAGGGAATCTGTCATTCTTAACGTAATATGGCTAACTCCAGCAAGCCACTCAATTCAGGGGCAATACATTTACCAAATATTCCATGACCATTTAAAAATTTGATTGAGAGAAAGAGACAGATCACTTTACTGCCTTGCAAATCAAGGAGAATAACCAGCACTACTTTCTCCCCTGCAAGGCACAGATTTAAAAGGTAGTTGACAAAAGGCCAGGCAAAAGGAACAATTTATGAAGATCTGGAACCCTGCCTACAAGGAAGTTGGAAGCGGGTTCAATTTGCGCCTTTGAAGAGGGAATTAGATCAATACTTGCAGGAGGCTGAGCGGATTATAGTGAAGGTTATTGAATAGCTTGATGGAACTAATTGGAAGATGTTGCTGACAAGTTACAAATTTTATTGTACCACTTTCTCAAAGGACCACTTTATGGTATAATCTATATGTTTATCAGGGTACAGCTTTATATTTCCTGACTTTCCTTCCAAAAATCTGGTGTGCCTGCAGGCTCGGGTGTCAGAAATTCTAATAGTGCTCCAAACTGAACTAATCGATCAGTTATCAACGCTTGCAAGTGATCTGTCAGGATAAGTGGTAAGGCAGGTTTTGTTTTTAGGAAAAAGAAAGTAAGTTGTAATTATGTAGTTTAAAGGCGAAAAATAATCATAGGGACATCAAGCGAATAGACAGCACTGGGAAAATCTTAGGACTGGGTTTTCAGTTAGAATTTTTGAGGGATCAGTCCTATTCCTGCAGCAAGGAAGGATGTAATCCAGCAAGAATTTGGGACAATAACTGCAGTTTTAGAAATGATAAATGTAATGTTCATTGGAAACAAATCTAATGTTCAGAGGGATAGGATGAAATATAATCACGGAAACTTTCATCATCAGTAGCAACTGAGAAAACATCACTAAATCCCATTTTACAAACAAAATAGCCCAATCTTAATATCCCGTTTGGATTGTGGTACCCTGCGTTGCAACCATGTTAATCCATGCTGCTTCATATTAAAGTGACATGTGATGTATTTTATTTAAGAGACTTTTATGTCAAAATAAATTATATAGCCGTAGAGAAACGCTAATCAGTGTGTGATCCCTGTACTGAAAAAAATATAAAAAATGCAATTTTTAAAAAAATCCTCTGGATATAGGGGTAGGTTAATAGAAAGCTAGAAAAACATTGCAAATATTTCCTAAAGAGGAGGAAGGCAATGCCTCCAAATCAAACTTTTTCAACATTGGTTATAACCTTTGTCAATTACTGATATTTAAAGGCAATGTCAGTTTCATGAAATGTGCAATGGGCAAACAGTCCCCTCCTAAGGTCAGGTACTTCTGCTATAAACACAAGTTTCATTAACGCACATTGGCTGATTGATAAATAACAGATGCTGTTTGGATCACAGAAACTTTCTACTTTACAGTACAGCAATTTTCTACAGCGATTTCCCTATAACGGGATTTTCTATAGCAATTTGCAATAGCACAAGGTTGCACAAGAAAGGAACTATCCTGTTACAGGAGAACTACCTGTTCTTGAAAGAAACACAAGCAAAGAAAGAAGTAGTGAATACAGGAGCAGGGATGTGTTGTAGCAGTTATACAGCGCATTGGTGAGGTCCCACCTAGAATATTGTGTGCAGTTTTGGTCTCCGTTTCAAAGGAAGGATGCTCTCACTCAAGGAAGTGCAGCGAAGGTTATCCAGGCTGATTCTGGGGATGATGGGACTGACATATGAGGAGAGATTGATTAGGTTGGGATTGTTTTCGCTAGAGTTCAGACAATTAAGGAGGTTCCCATAGATCCTGTAAAATTCCAACTGGACTGGACAGGGTAGATGCAGGGAGGATGTTCCTGATGATGGGTGTGTCCAGAACTAGGGGTTGCAGTCTGTGGATTCTGGGTAAACCATTTAGGAAGAAGATAGGGAAACATTTCTTCAACCAAAGTGGTGAGCCTGTGGAATTTATTACCACAGGAAG
Organism: Stegostoma tigrinum; assembly: GCF_030684315.1. Lineage (NCBI taxonomy): Eukaryota > Metazoa > Chordata > Chondrichthyes > Orectolobiformes > Stegostomatidae > Stegostoma > Stegostoma tigrinum. Next base: position 7,040,955 of record NC_081384.1, on the reverse strand, counting down.
TAGTTGATGTCAAAACATTGAATATATTCAAAAGGCAATATAGCACTTGGGCCAAATCGGAGGAAAGGTTATGGGGAGAAAGCAGGATTAGACTATTGGGTTGGACGATCAGATATGATCGTGATGAATGGCCTCCTCCTGCTCTGATTTTCAATGTTTCTGTGTAAAAATGATCAATGAGGAGTGCATTCAGTTTAGTCAGCATAGCACTAAATTGCTGAATCAGAGTATTGGTGTGTGTCTGGTCCAAATGAGCTGTCCTCCCTCAATTCACCTCATCTATTCTTCTTCTGAATGGGCTGGTCTAGCTTCACTTTAAATATGTATTGCCTATTCATTTCAACTGCAGTTAAATTTGCATGTCTGCCTTTCACAAATTTGCTTATTAGAATTAGAATTAGAATCCCTACAGTGTGGAAACAGGCCGTTTGGCCCAACAAGTCCACACTGAAACTCAGTGCGTCCCACCAGATCCATCCCCCGCTATAACCCACCTAAGTTACACACCCCTGGACACTACGGGCAATTTACACGGCCAATCCACCTAACCTGCACACCTTTGGACTGTGGGAGGAAACCGGAGGAAACCCACGCAGACACGGGGAGAACGTGCAAACTCCACACAGACAGACACCCAAGGCCGGAATTGAACCTGGGTCCCTGGTGCTGTGAGGCTGCAGTGCTAACCACTGAGCCACCGTGCTGCCCCTTATCTGCATAAAACATACTGGGCACTTTTGCACTACATCAGAGGTGCTGAAGACATTCCTGGATAGAATGTCTGCACAGTCAGCACTGTTTTCCATTTGTGACAAATCACCATTTGAGTTTTTCAATGAACTTGTGATTGTATTCCACATCACAGTGAGTTTCACACTTTTATCGCTCGGGACATATTAACATCAATGCAAAACTCATTAACCCACTGAATCATTTGGCAAATGAATGTTCTCTTGTAAAGTTAAATGTATAATGTGGAGGTGCTGGTGTTGAACCGGGGTGGAAGATGACACCAGGTTAATCCAACAGATTTACTTGAAATCACAAGCTTTCCAAGCACTGCCCCTTCATCAGGTAAAAGGGGCAGAGCTTAGAAAGTTTGTGATTTCTAGTAAACCTGTTGGACTATAACCTAGTGTCATCTGACTTCTAACCTTAAATGTAAAGCACCAATGATATTCAAGTGAGGCTCAATGATGGGTCAGGTAATGGAGCCGCAGTGATAAACATGTTCCTGGATAACTCCATGTCACTAAACATGGAAATATGCAGCATTTGAGATGGACAAAACAGAAATCTCACAGGTATGTGGGAACATAGTAACAGGAGTAGGCCATCCAGCCTGTCAAACCTGCTGCACTATTCAATTTAATCATAGTCAATCTATTCCAATGCCTTTTTTCCCCAGACTATTCCGGCTCCCTTTACCTCGCCTCATTTCCAACCTGGGGAAATATCTTACCTAAATTTTGTGGGTTTCAAGAAGATCACTTCTCATTCTTTGAAAATCTAGAGAATACGGGCTCAATTTCCCCAATCTCTCTTCGACAGTGAGTCTTATCGTCCCAGGAACAAGTCTGGTGATCCTTTGTTAAACTCTCTCAATGGCAATAATATCCTTCCTATGCTAAGGGGATCAAAACCGCACTATCATATTCAAGATGCAATTTAACCAACGTTCTACACAACTGAGGTAAAGTTCTGCTATTCCTGTACTCGAACCCTGTTGCTAAAAACAAACTAACATGTCAGTAACCTTCCTAATTGCTTGTTGCATCTGCACATCAGCCTTCAGTGACATGTTGACGTGTACACCTAGATACCTTTACATATCTCATCTCTTACCAGTTAAGAAATATCCAACACCAAATGTTTTCCCTAAACTGTTCAATCACTGAGAAGCTCAATCAGCACGTCAATGAATGGCTTCCACTTCTATAAGCTGCAAAGTTGCGTGAATCATGAAGGTGAGCGCAGTACCAAGAAAATTTCAGGGAATGTGCTGAGCAATCTATTTCTCACCAAATGGGACAACCTCACATTTGTCCACCTTACATTCCATCTGCCACGTACTTGCTTGCTCACAGACACCATGCCATCCTCTTGAAGCCACTTTGCATCTTCATCATAGCACACATTCTCACTTAGTTTTATGTCAACTGCAAATTTAGAAACATTACATTTGGTCTCTACTTTCAAATCATTGATACACAACGTGTACAGCTGGGGCCTCAAGTACTGATCTATGTGGTTCACCAGTAGTCACAACCTGTCAAGGTGCGAATGATCTGTTTCTTCCTCCCGACTGCTTTCTGCATATTAGCCAATTCTTAATCCATGCACATTACCGCCTCTCCCATATGCTTTAATTTGGATGACGCTCTTCCTGTGGGGTAAAGCCTTCTGAAAATCCAAGTATACTCTGTTGACCGATTTCCCTTTATCAATTCTGTTAGTAACATCCTCAAAAATTCCAACAAAGTTAGTCAAACACAATATATTATTCACAAATCCATGTTGACTGTGCCCATCCAGTTAATTATTATCCAAGAATTCATTTCTCAAAAGATCCTTTGTAATAGATTCTAGATTTTTTTCCCAACAATGGATGCAGAGCTAAAAGGACAGTAGTTCCTCAATTTCTCTCTCCCTCCCTCCTTAAATAGAAGGGTGACATTTTACTACTTTCCAATCTGTGGAACCATTCCACAATCTACAGAATTTTGAAAGATGATTGCCAACACATCTGCTATCTCCATAGCTACCACAGACTTAAGCTTCAGTTCAGTTTGTTTCTCCAGTCCATTTTGCCACAACCTTCTCATTAATACTCATTTCATTCAATTCCTCGTGCTCCCTTGGATTTCTAATTCTGGGACATTTCTTGCATCTTCATCAGTGCAGACAACCACAAAATAAGTACTTCACCTCTTTGCCATTTCTCTATTCCTTGTTATAAATTCTCCTGACTCTGCTTGTAACGGATCCACATTTGTCTTAGCCAAATATTTCGTTTTCACATATCCATAAAGTCCATTTCTTTAAAAATAAAGCAAATTGAGTCTCCCGAGGAACCACCGCAACCAATAACCTTCAAAATGGAAAGCCAGCTAAGTCAGCACAAGAAACTCAGGGGGCTCCTGTACGGCATGTCTGGATCTCTTAGACTGCCTATGGTCACCTTATCCAGCGGTGAGACCATCTCCCTAAAAGGGCTATCCATGCAGTTTTCTGCTTTCAGATACACAACCGAGACTCCATCTGCACTCGAGTTTCCAAACCTGGAGCTCAAGCTTGCATAGCCAGTGATACTTTATAATGATACGTCTTGGAGACATGGTGCGTTCATAACTTCCCATACGCTACAATATATCTGTTCTACTCAATTGAGCTGCTCTGCTGTAATGAACCTTTAAAAACTATTAATCACAGTTAGAATAAGTAGCTTAACTTCAGTTATTCACCAGCTTCTCTCCCTATATCAAAATAACTGCCAATTACTGGGGGCTGATAAAGCTAGAAAATAAAAAAAGCACACCTTTTTTTCCTCTTCAAACTCCTCCAGTCACCAAACTCGCAATTTCCACTCTGCATTCAAAGCAACAGTCAGCGAAAACCAAAACGTCACTAAGGGATATAACAAAGTGTGGAGCTGGATGAACACAGCAGGCCAAGCAGCATCTCAGGAGCACAAAAGCTGATGTTTCGGGCCTAGACCCTTCATCAGATGAAGGGTCTAGGCCTGAAACATCAGCTTTCGTGCTCCTGAGATGCTGCTTGGCCTGCTGTGTTCATCCAGCTTCACATTTTGTTATCAAGGATTCTCCAGCATCTGCAGTTCCCATTACCTCTCGTCACTAAGGGAGGCCTTTTTCTATGTTTACTGAAAAACAACTGCACTCAAGGTTCTGAAAACTCATATTAAACAATACCTCATTAATCTGCAGCAGCTGCTCTTAGAGCTTGTTTATCCCTGTTTTAAGGCTAAAACAAAATTTGACTTCTCTTAAATTAAAGATTAATTTAGGAATTAAGCAGAAAGTAAGAAAAACTAGGCTTTCGAAAGAAATTAACCCCTAAAGCTCTCCCACTCACTAGTCCCCCAAGATTAAGTCCAAGTGCTTCCTGTATTTGTCTCCTGTAAATCTCCCATTACTGGGAAGACATGAGGAAGCACCTTTGGGATATTCAAATAAACTTTAGAAGAAGAACTGAAAACAGAAAATTCAACATTAATGAATGCACACTTGAAATTGCTTATTTGGAGATTTTTTTAAAAAGATGGGTGATCAAATTCACAAACATTAAATGATCAGGCATTCCCGGGTAATGGTAATGTGATGACAGCTGTTACTGTTTGGTGCCATGTTCAAACTGTAGTGTCGCACTACTGTTAGTGGCACATGTAAAGCAAAGGTTCTCTGATTATCCAGCTCGTGCGTGATATATTTCAGCAAGACAACTGGCTTAGAAGAATCAAGAATGATGATAGAAATTAAATGCCTTCTTACTGTAACTTACCAAAGTTACACGCCCACAACAAAAGTACTCATCAAAACGAATGAAAGAGTGCATTGAAATCCCTGACCACATTTGCATCAGCAAATGTTTGATGACAAAACAGCTGTCTTTAGGTAACAGAGCTATGTTTGTGGAATGCTTTCTGGGGTTAAGTATGCCATGTGAGAGTAGGTTGTAACTTGCAGATGCAAAGTTCTAAAGGATACTACCATTAATACTCCGATACATCTTAAACTGCCAGCAAACCAACATTAGGAGTTACTTATCAATGGAACCATTGGGACAAATAACATTTTACGAATCTATGCAACTACAAAATTCAAAAACAGTAAAAATGAGTGACCAAGAATAGAGTATAAAAATTTGCATAGGGTAAATGCGTAGGTTTTGCACTGTTTTGGAAATGCTTGGGGAAAGTTACGTTCCACTGTGAGTTGTATGAATAGCTCTATTCTTAGGCACAATTTATCAAGTGGCAGGCATCAGTACCCTGTTCTAAACATATGTAGGAAGATCTCAAAAGAAGTACTTCTGAAAATTTTTCTTTCCAGTGCTTGTTCAAAAAAAGTGCAGAATTTCTGCTTGAAAAATCTATGGTTATAAGTGTTCAAAGTAGTAAAAAATGTTAGTAGATTTGTATTTTTGTCCCGTGGCCAATTCTGTATTAAAAACAAAGAATTTGATTCAATTGAGATTTTCAAGATCATAAGTGGGCGCGATGAAGTGCATAGGGAGAAAGTTTTCCTCCTGGTAAAAGGAATGAGAGGGCACAGATTTAAAGTGATTTTCGAAAGGCACAAATGTGATGTGAAAAAATAACAATATGCTGCTTGGTGGAAGCATGTTCAATTGAGGAATTCGAGAGGGAATTGAATGATTATAGGAATAGAAATGACGTGCAAAGGTATGGAGAAAAAGCAGGAAATTGGTACTAGGTAAAGATGGTCATATGAAGAACTGTTGCAGGTATGATGGGCCAAATGGCCTCCCCGATGCACACTTCTGTGAGCTTTCAGTGGTTTATGTTGATAAATAGAGATTGATAGTACATAATTAGACAGTAATGTAATGTGCAATTGCAATCTCATCCTTCTTAATATAAAATTCTAAGTTTGTGTTATTTGAAGCATGTCAGAGCTGTCCGTTTTAACACTGATTCAAGGCTCATAACTGTATATGCATATTTTTCTACAAAAATTGTGACCGATATAAAATGTAATATCTCACAGATGGGGTATGTTGACTGGTGCACTAAGGAGAGAACAGATGGCTAGGAGCGAGTTTCACGTCTAACGCACCAGAGGGCTTTGGATGACCTCCATAAACAACAAGAAAGAAAGATCAAGCAGTTTATAAACTTCAGCCAAATCACGGCTGCATTTGAATCTGGAGCACACAAAATACTCTCACACTTAAGCTTCTATCTGGAACTGTTGCCAATTCTCACCCGTACCAATGACCATAATCATTGTGACTACTGCATGGAACTGTGTAGCTCCCTATGGTGCTATTTTCTTTTCTTTAATCCAGCTGCCAGGAAAAAGTGTGTGTTATAATTTTCAGGAAAATTTTGTTTGTTGGAGATGGAATATTGCTCATGTGCAGAACAGGTGTAATCACAAAAAAAGATTTTACTATCCTCATGAACCAGAAATTATATCACCAATAACACAGTGTGGGGCTGGAGGAACACAGCAGGCCAGGCGGAACCAGAAGAGTAGGAAAGCTGACATTTCAGGTCTGGACTCTTCTTCAGAAATGGGTCCCAACCTGAAATGTCAGCTTTCCTGCTCCTCTGATGCTGCCTGGTCTGCTGTGTTCCTCCAGCTCCACACGTTGTTATGTCTGATTCCAGCATCGGCAGTTCTTACTACCTCTCAGAAATTATATCACTGTTTTCTAATGACTCTCAAACTTCAGGATTTCAATTTTTGCATAGTGACCCAGATTTTTCTATCAAAATTAGAGTTATTTATGTGTAAATGGTACTGCAATGTCAGGCTAGGGCAGATGCACTGTTGACTACAGATTTCCATAATGCTGATGTTGAAATTCCCCATTCCAGTAGTTGCTCCAGAGAAACAGTAACTTGCTCTATGCCTCACCATTGAATGGTGAGAAGTTGGTGCAATTGTACAGCAGATATAAATGTATAAATTTGCCTCAGAAATCAAGGAGCTTTATTCACAAACATCATTTTAATAACGTGAAAAGTAGTCACTTGGTAGTACAGAACTTGAGCACTACCAAGAAAATGACATGCTGTCAAAGCTTCAAGTCTTGCACTCATCAGGGCAGATGCAAGAATGCCAGATTTAAAAGCGATCAACAATTTACACTGCATGAGAAAAGAATTCTGAGTGGTTGGCAATTGATACTCCTTGGTTAATTTTCTTTCCACAGAAAATGCACCCAGAAAGTTTCTCTTCCATCCTTTTGTTTAATTCAACTTTGCCTGCAGAGGAGACAGCCCTGCATGTGAATATATACAGTCTCCAGTAAGCACAAGTGAGCCTAACTGATTTATTAGTAATCTAATCAGAGCCAAACTCAAAAAAAAATTAAATTGGTTCTTGGTATAATTTTTAGTACACTTGTGATTGTTCATCATATGCTGTCCAATTGCAGAATCACGTGTAAAATTAGACATTATGTTCTGAGTTTTGTAAGAAATGGGCTGGTTGAGCATGATCAGCTCTCTGCCTGTTGCAAACAGCCGAAGGGTCATGCTATTTGATGCAAGATGCCCATCCCCTAAATGATGTCACATCAGCACAGAAATTCCTGTATCACATTTTATCTTATCTGTGATATTTATTATTACTGTTGCTGTAACGTGACACTTCAACTATTGTGAAATTTTAACTTATTCCTTTATTTTCCTAGTTTAAACTATTGCCTATTTCTTTATTTGTGTGATATTCTACGAAGTGATGCTCAACTTTTTAACTCTTGTTCCCTTTAAAACTTTGTACCCAAGCTTTTTTTTGCACCTTGGTACCAAAAACAGCACCACATGTGGCGACATTACACACTTCTCACTGTACTCCTGTATGTGATAATAAAATCTAAAATCTTTTTTGAAATATTTTACCCTTTCAAGGTATTTTAATTGTGGGAAATTTTTAAAACGTTAAATGGCCTTTTTTTCAAATATTACTTGGTGTGTTTTTCCTCACTCCTTATCCAATCTCTCTCCCCCTCTCCATTTCTATTTTGAGGCCTGATCTGATAATGAATTAAACAACGCCGAAGTTTTATTTCCTTCTCAAACCTGGTGCTATTAATTTCACAACGTTTCATCCACTTGGTTCAGAAGAAACAGACTTATTTAGCCTGGTCACTCAGGTCCTGGATGTTCCAGTTACCAGCCTGCGATCTTATCAGCTCACTTTTCACCAACTCAGTCACAAAAGAATCTAAAACCTAAATGCAAAAGGGTAAGTCCAACTATTGATAGGTTCCATCTGATGCTCTGCTACACAAAAAACAAACTTGTTTACAGAATTTTATTCCTTCATTCTGTTGTTTATTTGCTATTCTCCTATGTATGGCTGCTAATCTGATAGCTAGTACAAAATGCTAAATGACTGACCTTGACATTCAAATAATACCTGGTGTAAAACTACTCAATAGGGAAGGCAATAATGCACTTATCTTGACTGAAACTTAGCGGTAACTCGTGCATAGTGCAATAATCTATTTAAAAACAGTCCACTTAGATTGTACAGTAAAATGAGTAATTTTTGATCCTAGAAATTGCTGCTGCCGAAAGGGCAGATTTTAAAGTCTGGTTTGATGCCTTATTTCAAAGATAATACCTTTGACAGCGCTGCACTCCTTCAGTAGTGCACTAAACTGTCCATGCTGTATGACTATGATTCTGTGTGGTCATCCTGCTGGATTGGGATCAGAAGTGCCTGAGTCAGAATTGACAATGCTGACTGAAATAAGGCTGATGCAAACCTGTTCATAAAACAAGCAATTTTGTTGTTACAAACGCTAGATAATGTCGTGGTATGATTAAGGCCTTGTTTAGTAAATGCTGACACGTGCTCATAGATGACTTGAATAGAATCAGATACAGAGACAGTTCTCCTACAATGTGATAGTTGCATTCCTATGTGACCTCGCGCTATAGAAAATCGTACCATAGAAAATTGTGTTATATGGAAATTGCTATTAATAAAAAAATCGCTATACCTGTACAGCAGAAAGTTTGCGTTATCCCAACAGTTACAGCCAATTTGCATTAACAAAGCACACATTATAGCAGAACTACCTGTCAAACCATACAGGTCATCTGAAATTTGAAATGCCCACCTATCATTTCTGACTCACTTATCAAAAACCTCCTTCAGCGTTGCGATTGTCAGCAACTTTAAGTCCTTCTTAATAGAATCATACAGTACAGAAGAGTCCCTTCAGCCCATCAAGTCTGTGCTATCAAAGGTACACTAAATCTATACTAGTTTCTTTTTCCAACACGAGGCCCATACTCTTGCAACTTAAGACACTTCAACTGCTTATCTAACTAAATTTTAAAGGTTGTGAAGTTACCTGCCTCAGCTACCCTCCCAGACAGTGCATTCCAGATCACCCACTGATAGAACATAGAACATTACAGCACAGCACAGGCCCTTCGGCCCTCGATGTTGTGCCAACCTGTCATACCGATCTGAAGCCCATCTAACCTAAATTATGCCATGTACGTCCATATGCTTATCCAATGATGACTTAAATGTACCTGAAGTTGGCGAATCTACTACCGTTGCAGGCAACGCGTTCCATTCCCTTACTACTCTCTGAATAAAGAAACTAGCTCCGACATCCGTCCTATACCTTTCACCCCTCAATTTAAAGCTATGCCCCCTCGTGCTGGCCGTCACCATCCTAGGAAAATGGCTCTCCCTATCCACCCTATCTAACCCTCTGATTATTTTATACGTTTCAATTAAGTCATCACTCAACCTTCTTCTCTCTAATGAAAACAGCCTCAAGTCCCTCAGCCTTTCCTCGTAAGACCTTCCCTCCATACCAGGCAACATCCTAGTAAATCTCCTCTGCACCCTTTCCAAAGTTTCCACATCCTTCTTATAATGCGGTGACCAGAACTGTACACAATACTCCAAGTGCGGCCGCACCAGAGTTTTGTACAGCTGCAACATAACCTCTTGGTTCCAGAACTCGATCCCTCTATTAATAAAAGCTAAAACACTGTATGCCTTCTTAACAGCCCTGTCAACCTGGGTGGCAACTTTCAAGGATCTGTGTACATGGGCACGGGGATGAAAAATGTTTTCCTCAAATCCCCTCTAAACTTCCTGCCTTTCACTTTAAAATTATGCCCCCTTGTTCCTGACCATTCAACTAAGGAGCACAACCACTTTTTATCCACCCTGTTCATGTCCTTCATATTCTTATACACCTCTCTCTGGTCCCCCTCAACATTCTCTGCTCCAGAGAAAACAACCCGAGTTTACCCTGAGACAGCAAGAACAGCCGATGCTGGAGTCATAGATAACAATGTGTGGAGCTAGAGGAACACAGCAGGCCAGGCAGCATCAGAGGAGCAGGAAAGCTTTTGGGTTTTGGGTCGGGACCCTGTTGCTGCCTGGCCTGCTGTGTTCCTCCAGGTCCATGCTTTGTTTATGTGTGTTTATCCTGCCTTGCTTCATTGCTGAAATACTCCATCCCAGGCAACATCCTGGTGAATCTCCCCTCTCCAGTGGAATCACATCCTTCCTACAGTGTGGTGACCAGAACTGCACACAGTACACAAGCTGAGGCCTAACCGATGTCCAACACTGCTCCAACATAACCTCCTTGCTCTTTACAATTTGTGCCTTGAATGATAATGACAAGTGTCCCTTACGCATTCTTAACTACCCTATTAGCCTGCCCTGGCACCTTCAGGGATTTGTGGACAAGCACCCCAAGAACACTATCTCTCTGATCTTCCTAGTGTCCTGCCATTCAATAGGTATTCCCATGATATTTTCCCTGGCATTTTTTTCTTATTTTTGAATGAAATTTCCACAACTCCACTTCCTTGTCGACCTCGAGACATACAAATAGCAGCATAGAATAACATGAAATAACAGGTTACAAACGAAGTGTTTTTCTTATGTTGAACAACGTGAGATGTGGAACAGAATAAGCTTATTCACCTAACTCCCAAAATTCTGGTCTCCTAGTCATAGAAATAAATATGGAGGCGCAACAGCACGATATAAAAAGATTTAGAAGGCCGGTCCCAGAGAAGATTATGTCTAGTAAAGGTAAAGTCACCATAGTAAGTAGAGAGACACACAACTGGTGGTAGTTTAACTCAAGGGTCACGGCACCACAGGCAAAGGGAGAGGTTGAGAAATAGAGTCCTTCGTGGTAGCCTCAGCTGGTGTGGGAATCGAACCCACGCTGTTGGTGTCATTCTGCATCGCAAATTGGCCATCTAAACTAACCAAATCCCAGGCAGTAAAAAACATATTGAAAAGACTTGAAAAAGAGGCATCCTTGCAGAGGTTACCTGGTCCTTTCAGAAATTCTTTTCAGTGGCACCCCCCTCCGAATAGTCAGCAGGAAATTCAAGAGCAAATATGTAGGGAGATCTCAGATAAATTCTAAGAATGACAGAGTTTTAATGGTCGGGGATTTTTAACGTTCCAAACATGGACTGGGATTGCCAGAGTGCAAGGGGCTTGCATGAGGAGGAATTTGTTCAGTGTGTTCAAGAAAAGTTTCTTATTCAATATATGGATGTACCTACTAGAAAAGGGGCAATGCTTGACCTTTGCTTGGGAAATAAGGCAGGGCAAGTGACTAAGGTATAAATGGGTGGGCATTTTGAGGCTGGTGATTTCAATTTTATTAGTTTTAAAATAGATATGGAAAAGTATAAGCCTAATCTGAAAGTTAAACTTCTAAATTAGAGTGAGGGCCAGCTTTGATGGTATTAGACAGGAACTGTCAAAAGTTTGACTGGAGGAGGTTACTTGCACCTAAAGAGATGTCTGGCATATGGAAGGCTTTCAAAAATGAGATAATGAGAGTTCAGCAACAATATATTCCTGTTGGTGTGAAGGGCGAGGCTGGTAGGTGCAAGGAACACCAGACGACTAGAGATAATAAAGGAACTAGTCAAGAAGAAGAAGGACGCATGTGTCAGGTATACAAGATATCTGAAGGGTCTAAGCCCGAAACGTCAGCTTTTGTGCTCCTGAGATGCTGCTTGGCCTGCTGTGTTCATCCAGCTTCACACTTTTTGTTATCTTGGATTCTCCAGCATCTGCAGTTCCCATTATCTCTGTGTCAGGTATAGACAGCTGTGATCCCTGGAGGAGTACACTTAAGATGGAAATCAGGAGGGCATAAAGGGGACCTGAATTAGCTTTGGCAAATAAGTTTGAGGAGAATCCTAAGAGATTCTATAAGTACATTAGGACAAAAGAGCAACTAGGGACAGAATAGGGCCTCTTAATGATCAACAGGGCTGTCTGTGCATGAAACCACAGGAGATGGGTGAGATACTAAACTAATATTTCACCTCAATATTTACTATGCAGAAAGTCATGGAAGCCAGGAAAACTGGCGAAACAAACTGTGATGTCTTGAAAGCAGTCCACATTACAGAAGAAGAGGTGCTGAATGCTTTGAAGCACTGATGCATATTTTAAGTTCCTTGGTAGACAGAGGGTGAAGAACGTTTTTGGCATGCCTACCTCATTGGTCAGAGCACTGAGTACAGGAGTTGGAACATCATGTTGGGGCCGTACAGGTGGCCGTGAGACTATTTTTGGAATACTGCTTGCAATTCTGGCTGTCCTGCTATGGGAAAAATGTTGTTAAATTAGAAAGGGTACAGAAAAAATTTGCAAGGATATTGCCCAGACTGGAGGCTTTGAATTAGAAAGACAGCCTGGATAGACTAGGACCTTTCTCCCCTGAGGCATTGGAGGCTGTGGGCGATCTTATAGAGGTTTATAAATCGTGAAAGGCATAGAGAAGGTGAATGGCCACAGTCGTCTTCCAAGGATAGGGGAGTCCAAAATTGATGGCATAAGTTTAAGGTGCGAGGGGAAAGATGTAAAAGGGACATAAGGGGCAACATTTTCCACACAGAGGGTGGTGAACGTATCGAATGACCTGCAAGGGAAAGTGATAGAAGCAGGTACAATTACAACATTTAACACTTACATCTGGACAGGTCCATTGATAGGAAAGGTTTAGAAGGATATGGACCAAGCACCGGCTAATGGCACAAGTTTGGGATACCTGGTCAGCATGAATGAATTGTTTCCGTGCTGTATGAATCTATAACTCTATGGTGTTTGACAGATAGATATAAAGAGGATGTTTCCACTTGAGGGAAAAGACAAGACTGGGACCATCAGTATAAGTCCATCACTCTACAATCTTCCTTCTAAGTTGTGCTGCTGCTGTGAGGATCTGTGCATACCCAATTGGTGTGTACAGTGCACCGTTGCATTGACTTCCAACTTTGGAAGTTGCTGTCCCACACAATCTCAGAAGTTTGTTTACTGAAAACAAATGTAGGGAATATTGGCCACTAATATATCTAAACAGCAATCAGAACAAACATCTGATTCAGCGAATAACTTGTACACACTGGAAGGCACGATGAATATCCCCATGCCATGGAGTGGCTGGGTCAAATGGTCTGACTCTTTGCTGGAAATTCTATGTAAAGTGTATTCCAAGAATTCAGTCCCTGAAGCTGAAGAAACTAAATACAACAACTGCTGTTTGGCTTACAAGTATTGGTCTTTATGGACATAGGCAAATGTTAGTCTTTCAGCACATGACAGGGTTGAATAAGGAAGAACCTTCAACCCTGTTGTTGTCAATCCATTGGAACGTCCCAATGTGTATGGGTCACTGAGTGACATCATCCATCCATTATACAGCCAAATGTTATGATTTATGGCATCAGTAAATTTCACTTCCGCTCGGTGGTAAGAAAATGGAATTCTGAAATAAGTACTGGTATGTCAACAAACCTCTTTATGGTCTCACCCTCTATACTTGAATGTTTATCAGATAAAAAAAAGGGACTAAAGGTTACAGGCACTTGTACATTGTGACAGACTGTTCTGAAAAACAGAATTACTTATGGTCCTATTATGATGGAGGTTGAAGGGGTCACTGCTTCCTTTTCTAGTTCTGGTTCTCTATTGGTCACAAAAAAATTTCATTGTTATTAGGTTGGTGATCTCCCATTATATAGGTGTCAGTCTGTGCAAGGCTTGGTGTTATAGAGTCATACAGCACTGAAGACAGACCCTCTGGTCCAACCAGTCCATGTCAAAAACAATCCCAAACTAAACTAATCCCACCTGTGTCAGCCTGTTTTCTTTAGTGAACGATAATTTATTGGTTCACAAACAAACACAAACTTACCAAAACAAAGATGCAAAGATTATGATTAACCACTTAGACTCCACAAATACACACACACACAACAATCAAACTTAACACACCCACACTGTGCTGAGGAGAAACAACAATATTGAAAACTCTGCAAAGTGTCAACTTCAAAGCATTTGGCCAAGTAATAGTTAAACTCATGAAAAAAACAGTAAGCTATGGATTGTCCCAAATACTGTTCTGATTCCAAGGTTATTCTGCACATAGATACTGGGGTATATTCCTGAAACAGTTGTAGGTAGCTGAGTTCCCTTGACTCCAGATGACAGAATTCTCCACAGGTGATAAAGATGACTTTCAGTGGGTTCCAAACCAACACAGTTGCAAAGAAGGAGAGAGCAATAGGCTGCTGATTTTCAGGCAGGTTAAGTTCTCTGTGAGTTAAAAATTGAACACAGTCTTATTCCACCCACAACTGGACCTTTGTGATTTCTCCCTGAACATTTTCTAGGCTGTAAGACTCCATCTGAGCTCCCTGCTCCTTCAGATTGCATGCTGTTGCTTTTGCATCCTCTACCTTTTCCTGAGCAAAGCATCCTCTGTTCAACAGTTCAAGATATGGGTTCACGAACTATTTAAAAACTAATATTTGGATCACAGCTCCTCAGAATAGTCCAACAATCATAGTAATAGATAAACAGAGGCTGGTTGGGCCAGGAAGACAAGCAGCAGGATGGAGCAGTGACCCTAAGCACCAATTTCACTGGAATTAAGAATAGCATCAAGTTCCTTCAGTGCCCAGTAACAACCACCAGTATATGGCAAGTGTGCTTTTCTACAAAATGGCATTAACTGAAATAATTGACTGGAACAAACAAGCTAACGCATGCGTGCTGCATAATTATGACAGATTGAATAGTGGGTGAGGTGATTCCACTCAAAGATAACATGTACACACACAAATTCTAGTAAGACAGGCAAATAGTCAAACCACCCTTACCCATTAGATCTATTCTAAGTGCATAATGACAATTCTTGTCACACTCAAACAAATTCAAAGGATTCCTCAATAACTTACATACATTCTCACATTACAGAGGTAGGGCGCTACTTAATCAATTACCTAGAACAGTTGTAAAGGGCTCTTGTGGCACAGTGGACCTTTGTGACTTTTCCCTGAACGTTTTCTAGGCTGTAAGACTTCTTCTGAGCTCCCTGCTCCTTCAGATTGCATGCTGTTGCTTTTGCATCCTCTACCTTTTCCTGAGCAAAGCATCCTCTGTTCAACAGTTCAAGATATGGGTTCACAAACTATTTAAAAACTAATATTTGGATCACAGCTCCTCTGACTAGCCCAACAATCATAGTAATAGATAACCAGCTTACCTCTGGATCAGGAGGCTTGGGTTTAAAGTCCCACCTTCCCTAGAGATGTGTAATAACTATCTAAACAGGTTACTTAGGGAAATACTTGGAAGGATTGTAGATTTGTTTTCTGACCAACCTCTTCAGAAAAGATATTACACAGGTCTGGAGCAGGTGGGACTTGAACCGTGGGCTCCAGGTTCAGAGGGAGGAAAATTACCACTGCATCACAAGTAGAGAGGAGATGGTGGTAAAATAGTATTATCACCAAACTAGTAAAGTAGAGGCCCAGGTTCGTACTTTGGAGCAATTCGAGTTCAAATCCCACTACAGCAGCTAGTGGGATGTAAATTCAATTAGTGTCAGGGCTGTTGTGGGGCAATGGTAGTATTTGAGAAACATCAGTCATGAGGACAGATTGAAGAGTTTGGGATTGCTCTCCTTGGAGAGATGAAGGCTAAGAGGAGATCTCTTAGAAGTTCTCAGACAAGAGGTCTCGATAGAACAGTTAAGGAGAAACTGTTCTTGCTCGTCAAAGGATTGGGTATGAGGAAAGCACAGATGTGAAGTGATTTGTGAGAGTAGAAAAGGAGGACATAAGTGGTTCAGGTTTGTAATTGACTGCCTGGAAGTGTGTGACAGTAGAGTCAATTAAAGGTTGCTTTGCTTCTATTCAAACAATCATCCAATGTGCAGGGCAGGAGAATAGATAATGAATAGGTAGTAGATAATAACAGGTAACTCATTTGGAGAGCCAGGGCAGGCTGAATGACCTCCTTCTGTACTATCGCATCTTTAGGAGAGTCAGTAAATAAAGAACACAAATGTTCAAAGAAAATGAAAAGAAACATTCAATATTTTACATGCCCCCATCATTTTTCATCAACAACACACTGGAGTTTAATCTTTAATTCCTGGAAGCTACAGGCCAATTGTGGAGCACTGGCAACCAATATTGTCTCAATGTTGAGTGGGTATTGCTGAACAGCAGTTCAGCATATAACACGCTGCTCGTAGCCAAGGATCACTTTAGATTCAGGCATGCAGAGCAAACTGAAATTAAAGGGAACATTGTTGCCAATAAGACCATAACATGTAGGACTCAAAGTAGGCCATTCAACCCACTGAGTCTGTTCTACCATTCAGTGAGATATTTTCAGACTAAACTTCTAAGCAGAAAAGGCTTGCGATGTAAAATTCTCAAAAAAATGGAGTGAAGTGTATTATAGAATTATAATAATTGGACATTAACTTATTAATTTATTAAATCATTCTGAACAGACGGTATTAAAACTGGCAGTGTCTGAACATTGTGTACATCCATTCTACACTAGACTCTAAATGGAGGTGAACAAAACTTTGCAACACGTTGCATTTATACTGCAATTGTCATGTTTTGATTCAGAGGACGGTGAATTAGCATCTATCCACAGGAGGAGAAATTGGGGCAACTGCGGAGGTGGGTGTTAAGGAGTTCCTCAAAGTGAGAGGGAATTCCAGAGCTTAGAGGAGGAGATCACCATCACACTTACCTTTCCTCTGCCCCACCACTCCTCTCTATTTATTTGAGCTCCCTTCCCCCTCCCCCCTCCCCATTTCTGAAGAAGGGTTCTGACCCCAAACGTCAACTTTCCTGCTCCTCTGATGCTGCCTGTGTTCCTCCAGCTCCACACTGTGTTATTCCAGAGCTGAGAGCCTTGTCACTGAAGGTACAGCTCCCGGTGGTAGAGTGGTAATTATTATGAAGAATACATGAAAACCCAGAATTGGAGCAGCAATGGGATCTCATAGCATTTCTGAGGACATACAGAGATAAGAACTTGAAATCAAGGACTGAGAAGTTTAACTGAGGGGCAGGCAGAAATGAGACGGGGTGGGAGGAAGGAGTGTGGAGGAAAAGAATGTGAAGATGAGATGTGGAGAAGGAGAGAAGGAAACAGCTGAGCAGGAGGCAGAGGTTTAGCGGTTGGGGAGTGGGTGGAGAGGGTATTACAGAGTCAGAGATGAAAGAGGTGGTTGAGATTCAGCATTAAGTCACTGGTTCATGTCGGAAAGTAGCAGCCTACTTGCACAGAATAAGCTCCTATAAACAGCAACAACACCAGTGATAAGTCTTGTTCTCTCGCAAGGAAGGTGAAGGGATTTTTTACAACCACCTGAGAGGGCCTCCGTTTAAAGTTCTTTTTTATCTGAAATTCAGTCTAGTGCTGTTTCAGTGAAGAACTTTGTAAACACCCAAACTGCTGGTGCTGAGTCTTATCATAAACAAGCAAAGGGACGTGAATTTAGAATAATTCTCAAACGTGAAAGAGGGTGGGGAAACACAAACAGGATGGAGTTAACAACGTTTAGGTACCGACCAGGTAAATAATGCCCCGACAGAGCAGTTGCAGTCACTAATTTGCACCACACACTTACCTGCAATGACAGAGTCCGCAGACCCACACACCGCGTTACAAGCTCATACATTGCAGAGGCGCCGTGCAAACTCACTTCACCCGCTTTGTTCTTGAAGGATTTTTCTCTATGCGGTGGTCCTAGGATCGGCCAGTAAGATCTAAAAAGATTAAACTGCAGCCGGAAGAAAAAGCTGCAATGTCCGCCCCTTTTCAATTTTGGTTCCCGGGTCACCAAGTGGAACTCGAAGGTAGAAAGGTGTTTCCCGAGATCTTTTTCCTTTAAAAAAATATTTGCAGTCCCCACCACTACTTAAATATGTTATTTCTCCAACTGTCGGTCAAAATATTCTTCATTCAACACCTACCTGGTCTAGCTCAAATATATGTCATCAGCCCAATTAGTTTGCACTATTATTAGCTGTATTTATGAAAGTATTTCCCCTCTAATTTCAGTACAGTGTCTGTCTTACAAATTATTAAAAACCGAAAGAACTGTGAATGCTGTAAATCAGAAACAAAAATAGAGATTGCTGGAAATACTCAGCAGCCAGACCCGGAGCGGGACTCTGGCAGTGGAAAGTTGAATTCTCAAGTTTTTCTTTCTGTCTTATTCTGTTAATGTATGCAGACTGTATTTTTACATTGAATACACGTCACACTAAATGATTCAATTCATCTGTGGAGAGAAATCACAGTTCACGTTTCGGGTCGAATGACCCTTCCTCAGAACAAATTACAAATTATAATTTGCTTTCAGGCAAATTTGCAGCTTCATTTTTTGCACGCAGCCCGATTTCTACTACAAAGTCCATGCTCCTCAGGCAGTCAACACCAGAAGCAAGGTGTAGAGCTGGATGAACACAGCAGGCCCAGCGGATTCTCCAGCATCTGCAGTTCCTATTAGCTCTAACACCAGAAACAAGATTCCTGTCGAATTGGTAGCTGTGTGTGGGTGGTAAAGCAACGCTTGTCTCTGAGCTTCTAAAGGTCCTGATGGATTCCAGACACTTCACGAATCCTGAAAGTATTCCATGTCGGTTAGCCTAGCTGGCTGGAAAGCTAGTCTGCAATACAGAGTAATGCCAAAAGCATTGGTTCAATTCCCATGCCGGCTGAAGTTACCATGAAGGATGATCCTTTTCAATCTCTCTCCTGATCTGAAGTGTGATGAACCTCAGGGCATTCCGCTACCAGCTGGTTTTCTCTAATGGGAGAGCTGCCCTGTGTCCTGGTGAGTTTATGTGATTCTACCAGCTATATTGTCTACACTAATGGTTGGTATTGGTGCTGTTGAAATGTCCTGAGATTAATGACGACACTATATAAATGCAAATATTTTTCTGCCATAGGGATTTCAGTCGGCGTGAGTGGTGTTGGGTGGTGGGTTTCTGCAATTACCCTTAGGTGACAGCAAAAGGATAGGAGCCAAGGTTCTTGCTGTCAACCTCTGCTGAATGGGGACATGAATGAACAGGGATGAAAGCAAAATCATACATCACCTGACAGTGATGCCCAATGTTGTTGAATAATCTCCTGACCATTCACAGTTGAGGCTTCCATATGCTGGATCACCATTTAGCTGAGCACCAGAGCACATTGTGGATGACTGGAACTATTCCTCATAACAAATCAGGAGAGAAGAGAGTGTAAATTGACAGAAATTGGAAATGGGGAAGAAAATGTGGGCAAGTATACCTGCTGAATTCAAATTGATTTACACAATGTTCTTAAAAAGCCATTGATGAAGATATCTGTACTAAACCTGAACAATGACAAAAATACTGGAATAACTGAATAGTTTAATTTTTGAAAATGATTTCAAGAACAGTTGAGTAAAAGTCTTTTAAAGCAAGCATAATTCCCCAAGCATTTCTAGTTCACTTACTGAAGGGGATCCTTAAAATAATTGTGTAGAATCTTTTGGCTGGCACTGTAAACACCTAAACACTAGATGTAAAGGTTAAACTCTACAGCAGACCAAGACACCAAGTCCTGTTTAAATGAAGGATACTGCTTCAATATGCTATCCCCTTAAATGAGGGCACCATTGGATTATCCCAGCACCTACAGTGATTTGCTTTCATGTAAAGAACAGAAATGAGGTGAGTTGATCTAAAGACAAGTGGTTTGAATTTTTTTCATTCTTGGGATCAGTGCTTCATTGGCAGGGCAAGAATTTGCTGCCATTCATAGTGACCCATTCCTGGGCTTGGTAGTGGACTGTCTGATTGAATGGTTGCAAAATGGATGCTAGGGTACAGTTTTATACAAAAAAGCTCACAGGGAAAGGGGGTCTAGTAGTGCAGTGAGAGAGTGCATGACTCTGGGCCAGAAGATCCAGTTTTGAGTCTGTCTGGAGCTTGTGATTTAGTCGTGTTAAAGCATGTCCAAATAGGTTGATTATTTAAAAAAAAAACTTGCAGGCCACTTCAAAGGAGTCAATCAGCATATTTAAAAATATTGTGTTGATTGTAATAGTTCACTCCTTGTGATGCCCTGCAAGGGTGAAAGGAAATAGTGGCAATGCAATTTGTCTAGTATTGTAGAACCATGCTAATCTTCTGGGTGGAAGGATTCAAATGCCGCCATGGCAGATTTTAATTCAATAAAAATGAAAGATGGGCTAATCATGACATGTAAATATTGTTGATTGTCATTAAAAAAACCCATCTGGTTCACTGATGCCCTTTAGGGAAGGAAAACTGCCAATCTTACCGGGCCTGGCCGACATGTGACTCCAGACCCACAGCAATGTGGCTGACACTTAATTACCCTCTAGTTAACCAAGAATGGGCAATAAATGTTGGTGAGGCCAGCAACACCCTCATGCCAAAGGAGATGGGGTAGGCCATTCAGACCTTGGAGCTATTCTGTTATTCATAGACCTAACTCCACATTCCATGAGCAAATATAAAACAAAGGGGTTTTATTAAGGCAGGTCCAATTGTCTTTCGTAAAGGTATCATTTCCCCATCTCTGTGCTGCTTCCTTTTGCTCGGATATGGCAGTCTGCAAGCTTCAACATCTTTCACTTTCAGCCACAATGCTTTCACTTAGAATAACCAATGGGAGGTCACTACACCATACAGCCCAGAGAATCCTGCCTCTCTCTTCCACTCTTCCTCTTCCTGAAACTTCCCAACAGCAACCCAGAAAAGACCTGTGAAGACCCTGAGAAGAAAATCATCCAACAGAAATGTGACTGATGAATAAGACCATCACTTGTTGAAAATGAGTTAAGGGTACAGAGGTCAGGAACTCAATGATTTAAAAGCTAAGGAATGAGGTTCTTCCCTGATATCCCTATATTATAGTTTGACCTGCGACTGAGATGAAGAAAATTTTGCTCATCGAGAGAACATAAACCTGTGGAATTCTCTACCACAGAAAGCAGTGAAGGCTAAAATGGTGCATGGTTTTAAGGAGGTGGCTATAGCACTTAGGGCTAAAGGGATCAAAGGAGGGGGGGAAATGGGAGTAAGCTATTGAGTTGTATGATCAGCCATGACCATAATGAATGGTGGAGGTGGCTTGAATGGCCAAATGGCCTACTTCTGCTCCTATTCTCTATGTTTCTATGCATTGAAATTGTAGATTTTGAATATTATTAATGATATGAGTGAAAAGAAAGGTCAAATAAATAAGGGAATTGGTTAAAAGCACGAAAAAGAAACTTTTTCCAGGCTGTGGGGAATGAACAGGGGTGTGGGATTAATCTGTAGCAGGGAGCTAGTGCACACAGGAAGGTTTGAATGGCCTGCTGCACACTGGAGTTATAGGAATTGCTTTTCAATTCTGCATAATGGCAGAAGTCAACTTCAGTTTTCACAGTTACTGTTGCGTTTTGGTTATGAGAGAAGGATGATAATTTATGTTGTGCTTTTCTTGACACTAGGATCTCCCCAAGTGCTTTGTAGATAATGAAGTCATTTTTGAAGTGTAATCACTGTTTAAATGCTGGAAACACACCATCCACTTTGTACACAGCAAGCTCTCACAGAAATGTGATAATGGCCAAATAATCTGCTTTCAGAATGTTGCCTGGTGCATAAACTATTGGCTAGGTCACAGGGGGATATCCCCTACTTTCCTTCAAATTTGTTCAAGGCAATCTTTTAATTCCATGTAAGAAAGCGGAAGGACCTCGGTTAACATTTCAACTGGGAAGTGCCACCTCTAACTGTGCACCACTCAGTAATGCACTGGAGCATTAGCCAAGATTATAAACCACCAGAGTGGGACTTGGATCATGACCATTATTTTGTAACAACAAAGAAAAAGAAAATAACATTAATTTAATTCTAGCTGCCCATATGAATCGATAAAATAATCAGTCACATCATGTGGCACTGAGTGAGTTAGATCAAGAAATTTCCAGCCTTTGTACTTAAACAGAATTATGCTGCTTGATTTAACTCAATGCAATGCAAATATTATCAAAACTGGTCTTAAGGTCACAAAAAGACAGCCTGAGTTCTTATCTTGGGTCTTGTCCACTCACTTTGATAAAAACTACAAATACAAATATGTTGAAGAATCTCTGGGCTTGAAACGTTAATTTTGTTTTCTTCCCACCGTTGTTGCTAGACAAGTTGAGTTCTTCCAGCAATTTCCATTTCCATTTTTAATGCTACTTTATACAGCCTGGTGTTAAATCTTGCTTTAAAACGTCCTGTGAAGTGCCTTGGAGCATTTTATTAATATACAGGGGCTTTATAAATAAATGTTGTTATTATTAATATTGGGCAAATAATCTGCATAACTCATTGCATTCCAAGAGAAAAACATTGACTAAAGGCTATCTTCAGGCAAACATAAAATTGCAGGGTAAAACACATATATATTTTTAAAACTACAATATAAATAGATTTTTATTCAGTTTGTGAAATAGATTTTTAAAATGACCCGATTGCTGCAGCCAGAGTTCACAAAACCAGCAAATGTTGATTCCAAATGCAGATAACTGAGAGGGCACTGACTTACTCCTATTTTCATTCATGCCTCATTTGTCAGGATGACAAATGCCAGGATCAAAGGGCATTATCTCATATTTATTGGCTGTCTTCCACAGGGCAAGAGGTTTCTCAAATAATTGCTGGCAGAGTTTCAAACCACACCTTTTTTCTCCCCCTTTTATACATGCAGAAGCAAGACCTTGAAATGAAAGATTATCATCTAGTGCAGCAAGATTCTGAAATAATCCCTTAATTCAGAGCCAGGAATGAGGAATGAATGGGTCTGCAACCAGGACGTTCACATGGAAGGCATCTTCGAACTTTTACAAATTTTCTCTGAGCAAAAATAACCCTTTGAATGTTAATAACCTTCACATTTCTCTCCCCTCATTCTGCTAGTTGATGTTAGTTGTTAACAGGTGCAGTTGTCTGACCAGAAATACTCTGCAGATGCTCATGTCAGTTACTTTCCTTTAGGATGTAAATAGAAGAAAAGTAAGTTCAGTACTTGTGGGAGGCATGTTGCAGCATTTTGGAATATTGGGTGGTTTGACACAACAAGCAGAGAGGCTGAAACAACTGCACAGAGATCAGTATCATGTCACCAACTCACCCTTTATTTACTTGTGCATAGCCAACTTGGAGTCAGTCCCCTGAACTAAGGGGGTGCTGAACTCTCTGTTTATGCTGGTCAGCCAGGGCTTCCTGATTAGCCCCAATCAAGGAGCCCATGTTCAATAAGATTCACGTGGTACCGATCACTCCAGAGGTGTAGGGTTAAGGGCACATGAATGAATGACATCAAACTTATTAAGATGTGGCCAATGAGCTCCTTGCATTGGTTGTTGAAATTGGATGGGGTGGTGGCAGGAGAAAGAAATTTATAGAGATGGGTGGCACAGAGTGTGGAAACAACGCCATACAAAACAAATCTTCCAGCCTTACTGGTGTATCCTGGCATTAGATTCTAGTTTCTTCCAAGGTCATTATCTTAATCTCGTTTCCATTCCTTTCTTCCTCATGTATGTACGTAGCTTCCCCTTACACCCGTGCTTCCCAGACTTGTTCCCATTGTGACCTCATTCCAAGGCTTGAAGACTGCCCTGACCGTTCAGTGAACTGTGGGAGTGAGAGGAGAAGAACTATTTCATCTGGTATGTGCGGGGAGGGCTTGGAGTTTGGCCAATGCTGCCTTGGAACCACACCCTTCCCCGACCTTGGGAAGACCTAACTTAAATGTATCAAGGCTAAGTGTCTCCACTGTAGCTGTGGGTAGGGGGCTCACATTCTCTCTGCTCTGTGGGTAAAGAATATTGTTCTGAATTCCCTTTGGATTAATAAATAACTATCTCAAGAGCTCCCCAAGCTGAAACACTTTTCAAAATCTCCTCTACATAATGCTTCATAAGGTTAAAAAACTTATAATAGATAAACCCCAGCCTTGCCTTTTCTGGTAGATCACCAATCTTTCCTGTTAGTTACATCCTCTGACAAATCCAGAACACAAGGTGATGCTTTTATGAATCTTCTTTAGCACATCTACATCCTGCCTGTCTTCAGTGCTACTATTTCTTTTCAAATAGTCTTTTCCTGATTATTTTGAAGCTAGTAGGTTATAGTCCATGGTTTATGACTGGTTTTCCTGCCATGTCAAGTACTGAAGAATCCCAAAGTTATCTTTGCTTCTAAGATTGCAACCTTATAAATTCGAGAGAAAACAGGCCTACTTTGTATTATCTCTCCTCATAACCCCTGAAATTTAGGTATCATTTTTTTTGTAAACCTACACTGTAATCTCTCCATGGCTAATATATCCTTCCTGAAGTGTAGCGTCCAGATCTGCTCACAATACACCAAACAGGATTTTGCGTAACTGCAGTATGACTTTATCTCCTTGTACTCCAGTTGTCTAGCCTTAAAGGCCAGTGTTCCAAGTGTGTTTGTGAAGAGAGATGAAGAGGTGGAGAGATATACCATTGGTGATCCTGGGGGTCTGGATTAATAGTTCAGTGATGTTACCCCAATGCCAGGACTTCTCCCTTATTGGCAATCAGTAAAGGAAAGAAAAGATGTCAGTTCAGTCATCCAGGACCCTTAGTTTGGGGAATTAACAATATATTATGGTGAAACTTAGAGTCAACAGTTCTCTTGCGCAGGTACAAGATGATGAAAATGTTGGGGAAACCTGGGGTTTTCTGCTCCAAGAGAAACAGAGGTAACCATCTCGAAGACCAGAGTTATATTCTTAATCAAAGGATATTCAACCTGAATCTTAGCTGAAAGGAGCAGGAAGGCAGAGCAGTAGTGACTTGTTGGAGGTGGGTGCAGTTGGATTTTGGGAAGGGAAGGATGTAGGAAAAGGACAGTGAGGAAAAAGGGAGTGAAAGTTAGCAAGCTCCAGACCCGTGTGTGTTATGGACATAAAGGGGGTGACAGATTAGATGATGTTCTGGCCATAAACAGAGGAGATATTCCTTTTGTCCAGGCCTGCACTGTATGAAAGATTGTTGCACTTTACACACAGCACACTCAGTACCTCACTGTATCAACAAGCATTACATTGTCAATTTTTAACAACTGGCAGTCTACAGGTGCCAGTATTTATTGGATCAAACCAGCTGCACAGACACCGAAGTACAAGCTCATTCTTTTTATGAAATAAATCTCAGCACCTATCACCATTCCTTTAGTGGTTCTGCTCAGGCTAAAGAATTTAGTTAGTTAGAAATTTGTAGAAGTTATTGTGCTTCAAGCTAAGCCCCACGAACCTGTAATGTGGTATAACACAGCATCTTTGTTATTTCTGTGTCATTACACAAAAATCATAGAATCCCTACAGTGTAGAAGCAGGCCCTTCGGTCCAGAGTCCACATAGCCCCTCCAAAGAATATCTCACCCAGACCCACCCCCTACCCTATCCCTACATTTCCCACCCTAGACACTATGGGCAATTTAGCATAGTCAATCTATCTGAATGGCACATCTTTGGATCTTGGGAGGAAACCCACACAGACGCAGGGAGAATGTGCAAACTCCACACAGACAGTAAAGCAAAGAAAAGATGTCAGTTCAGTCATCCAGGACCCTTAGTTTGGGGAAAAGGGTGGAACTGAACCTGGGTCCCTGGCACTGTGAGGCAGCAGTGCTAACCACTGAGCCACTCCACAGGGCAACATACACTGATCAAGTGACCTGCGACCGATCCTAACTGTTGCTCTCAGTTGCTCAGGCATAACAATTTGAAGAACTAACAACAAAACAGATGTCAACAAAAACCTAGATAAACTGGGTGACAGGATGAGACCCATATGGCTGAGCCAAATGACCTGTTTCTTGGAGATATACCACATGTAATTCTGTGCAACTGATCGGGCTTCAGGTTCTCCTTGTCACCAACAAAAATAGGGCAATGGCTTCAGATTACAATTAGTTTAGATTATGAAGGCACCACATTAGTAGATTCTGTCTAATCGTACTCATAGAAATTGGAATTCAGGGCACATTCCTGAATACAAAAGAAATCTAGCAATGTGTTAAAGAATATCTCTTATTAATCATTATCCAGGCCTGGATTAATTTAAATATATGGGGAAAAGAGATTGTATTCACATTGAGCTGTCCAGAGGTGAAAAGCAGAAACACTTCCCAGCTAATAAAATACTTTCCAAGTGTAGTCACTATTGTAAAGTAACAGATGTGGAAGTTAATGCGCATGCACCAATGTGACATTCTATTATTATCTGATCGGTTAAGGGGTTAAATCTGGCCATGTGATATGGTGATGAGATAGAGCAAACATCTTTACAGGAAGTTAATGCAATTTTATGTAATTTTGATCTCTCACAGCCTTGTAGCAAAATGAAGCCACAATAAGAGGTCTCTTAAATAGAGATAAAATTTTCCTTACCTCAGCAGATACTGTAATTATTCTTGAGCAATACATAATTGAGAATATTAGAATAATCTCCTTTGTTGTGATGTGCATTGAGGGATGAATATTGTCAGGGTACATGGGATAACTCCTCTGCTCTTCTGCCAATTAGTGCCAGATGACCAATGCTATGTACCAAGGAAGGAGGGCCTCAGTTTAATGTCTCATCTGAAAGGCTGCATTTCTGACAATACTGAAGTACTGCAGTGCAGTGTCAATCTGGATTATGTGTTCAAATTTCGTGCAGAGAGAGTCAAATCCATCACCTTTTGACTCAGAAGTGAGCACCACACTGCCTGAGCTACAGCCGACACCAAAATAGAGACGACACCGAAGCAAATAAACAAGATAAACTTTTTTTTGAACAATTTGCTTTTTAGTAAAAATGTAATCCTTCATAGTAAAATATCTCTCTTACATTTACTCAATTCACACGTTGCACACAGGCAACATGACCATCAGCAATCTCTAAACAGTTCTGTGTATAATTGTAAAGTTATTTTAAAAAACAAATAAATAAACCCAGACAGATAAATCTCTTTCTAAGGCAAAATGTTCCCATAGAAATATTACAAATGAGAATATTTAGATATTTTTCGTCTTTTTCTACTTTTGACAAATAATATTTGAAATGAGTTTATTTACAAATTGAATGAAGCACCTGTACAACTTCCACTCAGAGTTACGAACATCAGACTATTTTTAAAAAAAATGCATGAACAAACAGGGCACAGCTGCAGGGTAATCCTTTCATTCCTTGTCTTGATCGGCCAGCGGATTTCTCCCTCAAATGTGACTTGCTCCTCTGCAGACATCTGATGGGCAACCCACTCATGCAAACTAGTGCGTGATCCGTGAGGGAGGGGGTTGGACGGCAATTCAACTGTGGAAAGCTTCGCCGTTGAGAAATCCCATCCTCCTCCCAAAGGTCACTCAAGAACGTTTCTCCGGGTGGCGTCTGAGGCAAGAACCCTCTGGATTGTGCACGAGAGAAATTGCAGCATCCCTCCATCTGCATACCAACTGCAATTAGTTGACTGGAAACAGATGGGTCACCCAAAATTGGGATCTTCTAGGTATGTGCGTGACTCAAGTTACACGCTCAGCATTACACGAATCCACGGTAGGTGTTGTGTTATCCTAAGATAAGCCTCTACACAAGTTTAACAAGTTGAACATTAAAAAAAAGAAATTTTTTTCCCCAAAAATGCATGGTACATTTTATAAATGTGCTGTACTCTAAAAGGAGACATTTTTACAATGATGTTTTGTCTTTGATTATTTACAATACTTGCACAGAATCCTGATGCTACACCATGTGTCGAAGTGTCTGTAGCTACGGTTTAACACCGGTTTATACAAGATGCTACAAACTCTACCAAAAACAGCGAAACCAGTCTACGGTGTGCCACATGACGGTCAATCACAAGACGCCCACTGCTCCCACATTTAAAAAGTGCATAGGAAAAGAAAAAAAACAATTACAATGAAGACGAAAACTAGGTCATCCGAGTCAATCCCCACTCTGATACTTTTATTGTTAAGTCACCTATTTCTAAAACAAACCAAACAATCAGAGCTATTGTGAACCAAACCGACACATGGTATTGACTGAACTGGTGGTCATTCATCATGTTGATGACAATGTATACTGCCTGAAAACATGCCTCACCATCTACAGCCTGGCCACACAAGGTACTGCGCTGCCTGGTACATATGAGCTGGCCAATTCTGATTAGATATATTCCTGGGTGGATGCCTTTCATGACCTTCAAAGTCCAACTGCCCCTCCACTTTCCCACAACTGGTTTTTGCACAAGTCTGTCCCCCATGACATTCCCCTTTCCCCAACTAATTGGAGAAACAAATAAACTCTTTGCCATTCAACTGGATGACTCTCGACTCTTGGTCATTGAGTTTCACCCCACTCAATTTCCAAGGCTTTTGCAACTAAATAAAACAAAACAACTTTAGAGAAAATGGGATAAATAAATTTGAAAAGTTTTACTTTAATGCTCCTATAATTCTTCTCAGGAGTTAAACTCACTGCAGTGGATTACCTATAATTCCTGGACCTATCCTAGACCCTAGTTATACTTAAGCAAATCATAATGAAATTCTCTATCACTGTGTGAAAATCTTGAAACTCCCATCCTAATAGTGCTCTGGGTGTTCACATACCCCAAGACTGCAGTGGTTCTAGAAGACAGTTCACACCATCTTCTCCCAGGCAATTAGGAATGGTGAATAAATGCTGCATTAACTCGCGGCACCGACATCCCAGAACAAATATTAAAAGATCCTTTTTCTACAGATTGCCTTTATGGTTCAGGTGCAGTAAGCATGTGGAAGAAAGCTTCCCTCAACTGCCCCTCAAGTTTCATTCCTCTCAGTATAAAATCAAAAAGCTCCACACAAAATCATACTACCATCAGTCCATCGTTGAGACAATGAAGTATAGGTTACATGACTTCCATATATAAAAGGTTAGTCATTATATGATAAATTTGCAATGTTTTACTCAGAAAGGGGTGCAGTTGCCAATTTATCAATTTTCTTAGAAATTGAAACAATGAAAGTTTTGATTTGTCAGCAAAGTATCTTGGGATCAAGCTCCAAATTATTAAACTGGGTTTGTAAACACATGACACTCTGAGCACCATGAAATGTTCAAATAGCTAAAAGGGAAAGATAGCGCTCATTTAATTACAGCATGATCCACTGGACTAGATTCAAAGCCAATGCAATCGATGGCATGATGGTAGAAGCAGTCACAGCATGGAATTTTCTGAAATCCTATTTCCACCTGAAGGGGTTTAAGGTCCATCTTCTGCACAGACACACATGTGCCCTTCACAGCAGCAGCTGTTAGATGATGATCAAGTGTACGATCTCAATTTAACTCCAACCATGACCCGCTCAACAATCCAGGGACCTCCACACAATTCAAGCCCCAACTGTGGATAAGATTGAGACCAAGGATTGAGTCTCAGGCTTGGGGAAACAGAAAATAAAAATCCATAATGTTTACACAATAAATGTGCACCACTGAAAGCGATGAACCGTGGTCTTTCCAACTCTCCTTTTGGGTTGTTGGTTGGTTCGCTGAGCTGACTGGCTTTTGTGCAAACTTTTCATCTCCCTTCTACGTGAAATTGTAAGTGCAGTGCAGCCTCCGTTGAAGTGCTGTTGTTCTGTCCTGCTCTGTATTTATATGGTCCAGTCTATCATAGTGTTACGTAGATGGGGTCTATTTCAACATATCTGTTAATTGCATCGGTAGTTGAAAACCAGGCCTCCAGGAATTCTTGTGCTTGTCTTTTGTCTCATTTGTCCCAGTACTGTAACTTTTTCCCAGTCAAACTGATGTCCTTCTACATCAGAGTGTATTGAACGAGGGAGAATTAGTCGTGTCGTTTTGCTGCGAGCTGGTGTCCATGTATCCTGGTGACGAGTTTCATGGCCATCTGTCCTACATAGTGTTGCTCACAGTTGCTGCATGGTATTTTATATATCACATTTGTCCTGTTCATTGTGGGTATGGAGTCTTTCGTCTTAGAGAGTAACTGGTGTAATGGTGTCGTTGGTTTGTGTAGGACACTATGTAGGACAGATGGCCATGAAACTCGCCACCAGGATACATGGACACCAGCTCGCAGCAAAACAAAACAGCCAATTCTCCCTCGTTTCAATACACTCTGACACAGAAAGACATCAGTTTGACTGGGACAGAATTACAGTATTGGGACAAATGAGTCAAAGACAAGCACGAGAATTCCTGGAGGCCTGGTTTTCAACCACTGATGCAATTATCAAATATGTTGAAATAGACCCCATCTACGTATCACTACAGTAGACTGCCCACCATGACAGACCAGTCTATATAAATTCAGAGTAGGACAGAACAACAGTGCTTCAACTGAGGCCACACAGCACTGCTGTGTCACCTAAAAGGGAGATGAAACATTTGCGCTAAAACCAGTCAGCTCAGCAAACCAACCAACAACGCCAGTCACAACCCAAGTGGCAGATTTTCATTAAAACATTAAGCTCTCTCTTCATTTAGTAGTGTCCTATCAGCATATGGAATTCAGCCACTGACACTCACTTCCAGATATCACATCTCCCAGTCACCACATCCCAACATCCAGCTTCTTCCCCAGCTTCCACACCCCATTCCCATGAGAACCCCAACGTCCCAGCTAATAACTCCAAAGGAACAACACAGAATCTGCCCAATCACACAGTGAAATTAAACAAAAGTCCAGCGTCCCAGATATAACCCTTTATTCAGAGTGTAAATGAAAGTGGAGGGGCCCATTACAGAACAGCTTGGCTGGTGTTACCGACACCACAGAGCTGGGTTAGTGTGTGGGAAACATTCAACTGTGTGAACCCCAGTTATTTGGGCAATTGCAAAGCATGGCAGATGGTTAGGGATCCTGAGAACATATAGCTTTCTTTGACTGAATACATGTTAAGCTTTTTCTCGTTTTCAGTTAGAAGTTTTCTATCAATATAAAACCAAGATCTAGCTGACTGCCTTCCTCATCTACAGGACGAGCCACACAAACCGCTGCTTCATTATTGCAGCATCCCTCCATAGCACCTCCTCTTTTGTACAGTTCCTGCATATTTTGTTTACAAAGGGTTTAGAATAAAGCCGCTATTTTTGTTTAAAATTGCTTTTCTTGAAAAACAGTGGAAATTCCTTCGGCAGAAATTGCCACACTCCAAATGATCATTTTAGCATCAAAAACAGAAGTTGCTGGAAAAGCTCAGCAGGTCTGGCAGCATCTGTGAAAAGAAATTAGAGTTAACGGTTTGTGAGGAAGGGACATAGGACCTGAAACGTTAACAGATTTCTATTCACAGATGCTGCCAGACCTGCTGAGCTTTTCCAGCAACTTCTGTTTTTGTTTCTGATTTACAGCATCTGCAATTCTTTTGATCCTTTTAGCATGTTGAGCAGAAATTGGGATGCGTTTCACTGAAGTTGCTAACTCTGCTTGGACATTTTCCTGGAGGTTCCATTCTTGGGTCACCAGCCCCCAAACTCCCACGATTGATGCTTGACAGGTCCATCACGGTGACCGCTCACTTGCCCATGGCAGTAGAAAAACTAATAGCCTGCCTGTTACCCAATTGGGTGAGTCTTGATCTTCAGACAAACGGTCTTTTATTCCCACATCGATATTGTTTTGATAGCTAGTATGCAGATAAAATGAATTTGAGGACAAAAAAACACAACTTTCTGTTGCTTCCTATGAATTTTTGTCACCCCCACCCCACTAAGGTTTGCATGCAGCCTTGAATAATCCTGGAAACTTCAGGGTAATCCTGGTGGGTTGGCAATTGAGACAAGCCCCCCATTAACCTCAAAGATGATGGCACAAGAAGAGGAAATATACTGTCAGCTATACTTAGCATCAGCCAAAGCACCTACAGGGCAGGGTATATTCATGCTTCGAATTGCAACAGCATGAGATTGAAACCTGTTGGGAGTTGTCCCTTGGGTTGGGGCTTCAGAGCAAAAAACCTGGGAAGAAATTATTCTCAAATCAATGACGCATAGCAATCTGATTTCCATATAAAGTGCAAGGTATTGCAAGATGTATCACAAATCAGCCTTCCACTCTAACCTCCAAGACATATTTGGCTCAGATTGTCCAAAACCTAATCATTGCTAGCTGGTCCGGTTGGATGGAAATTCTGCGCTGTAGGAACACAAGCCTTCATTTTCCTTGCTGTAGCTGTTTTTGTTAGTGGACTGGAGCAGTGTTTCTACTGAAGGAGGCCCATGGTACAAACCGAGTCTTGGACACTGGCCACCACCAAAGAAAGCAAACTTGACAGGTCGGCCTGAGACGTTTTGATGGCAATACTTGGAAATTAATCAAAAGAAAGGTCACACAGATGAGGATGCATTTGTTCCCTCGTACGCGGAGTCCGCCCCAAGCATGGTGGTGCTCATCAAGGATTTTGTTAGCTCAGGCATGACAGCAGGATGCTAAATATGGTGGGGTGGCTGGAGTCACATGACCTGCTGGACACTCAGAGTTCCACCGCAAGGATGTTGTGAAGGTTCTAGATGTCGACTGTCGCTCCCTCCCCCTCGTCCCCAGGATTTAGCAGTGATGGAAGCAGAAAGTGGCTACACTGTCTGTCTGTGTAACACCAGGATGATCATTGGCCACAGCAGCTTGGCAACAGGACACCAGCGCCAAAAGCAACAACCCAACACAATGAGGAAGCTCTAGGTGCGACACTCGAGGCAGAAGCTTGTCCTGAAAGACTGGTCCCTTCAGCTGTCAGCAAAGTTGTGCCATATGGAGTTAAATCGCCTGGAACAGATCAGTCTACTGTCCACCATCATTCACAGATGAGGCAGTGTTGGAATGGTTTTTGTCTCCCAATAAAATAGCAGGAATTCCTGGCCAGCCAGCCAATCACTCTCCCGAACTGCCACTGGCTTAAGGGGCAGGCAGTGGGATTGGAACTGGCGAGACTCGGCCAGTTAGAAGTACAATGTAGTCAACGGGTAAAGGTGACGTTATTGCGACAGTAGAATGTTACATACTAGTTGTAGCTTTGTTCCGATTCAAAGGTCAGCTGGCAAAGATCAGGCTCCACCTCTCAAAAATGCCGTGGACCTTTGCCGACTTGACAAAGCATTCCGGACACCAGATCGCTGGCAGGGGCCCTGAGATACTCAATCCCTTGGGCGTTCCTCACCCAGATTCGAGTCCCAGGTGGGCCTCCCAAGCGCCAGGTCTCCACAACATTGAGAAAACGTTCAAGCAGACAAGGTAATTTCTGACTGGCTGACACATCGACCTGAACTGACCCAGTGCATGAAACGTTTCAAAAAAATCACAGGACAGTCCCACAGAGACACTGCAGTCAATCAAGTGCAGTGAAGTGCCAGGCTGAATAAACTGTTTCAATGAGAGTTAACGGCAGTGGCTTACTGGTCTCAGTCTGTTGAGAAAAAGGAGGTGGGGTGTAAAGGGAGGTGGGGTGTAAAGGGAGGTGGGGTGTAAAGGGAGGTGGGGTGTAAAGGGAGGTGGGGTGTAAAGGGAGGTGGGGTGTAAAGGGAGGTGGGGTGTAAAGGGAGGTGGGGTGTAAAGGGAGGTGGGGTGTAAAGGGAGGTGGGGTGTAAAGGGAGGTGGGGTGTAAAGGGAGGTGGGGTGTAAAGGGAGGTGGGGTGTAAAGGGAGGTGGGGTGTAAAGGGAGGTGGGGTGTAAAGGGAGGTGGGGTGTAAAGGGAGGTGGGGTGTAAAGGGAGGTGGGGTGTAAAGGGAGGTGGGGTGTAAAGGGAGGTGGGGTGTAAAGGGAGGTGGGGTGTAAAGGGAGGTGGGGTGTAAAGGGAGGTGGGGTGTAAAGGGAGGTGGGGTGTAAAGGGAGGTGGGGTGTAAAGGGAGGTGGGGTGTAAAGGGAGGTGGGGTGTAAAGGGAGGTGGGGTGTAAAGGTAAGCCCATGGCTTCACAGAGGTCAACATTAAATCTTCACTGTGAGATGAGTGGAGAGCCACAGGATAAATCTGTGACGTGGATAATGATCCCCTCAAAGTTATGGTCTACTCTTCACTGTCTCCTTGTGATGAAGAACAAACCACAGTGGGAAAAACTTAGCCGATCTGGGCTCAGATTGCACAGCAATAAAACATGTTACAGGCTGCTCAGTGTCTGAAAGAGAAAGCACAGGTCAGCTTTTGATTGAGATTCTAGGTTAAAACAGACTTTCTCCTTCCGACAGTGCATTTCCTAGCTTTATTTCAAGTTTTCATCATACTCAGTGTGAGGAAACCAATTTTTCCTTATTTTACAAATTTTCGTTATTTAATTCCAGGCCCCTTGCTCTCACCTCTCAATGGCTGCTTTGTTTCCCAAATCAAAAGGAACAGGTGACGAAACACTGGGCTTCTGCTTAAGCTGGTCTGAATTACAAGTCACCCAGTGAGGTGAGGGAATGGAGCATCAGTGGGTAAACACACTGGAATGCAATACCTACCACACTGGCAAGCACCATCATTGCCTGGATTACTACACTTCAAGAAGGCAGCACACCAACACCTTGTCAATATGAAAGGCTACAAATCCTGAATGAATAACATTATAGATTAAAAAAAAAACCTGCACAAAAATATTGCTCGTCATATCCCAGGCAAAATCTCTGGAGCTCATGGTACATGTACAGGCAGAAGCCTAAGTCTGGCACACTTTGGTCTGATGGTTCACGCACTGTGAGCACCAGACATTTCCACTCGGCCAGTTTGGGAAAGAGAGGGGAGGTTTACACTGTCCATGTGCAGGGGTGCCTCCAGCAGCAACTTACTTCTTCAGCAAGCCCAAACCATCCTTTGCCTCACAGCTTTGTCTACTTAAAGATCATAATTCTTCAGACAGTTGCCTGTTTTGTATATCGACTGAACACAAATACGCACACACATACACACAAAACAAAGAGAAAAATAAGATTGCAATAGCTGACACAGAAGACAATGCCAGGGGAAGATTCCAAGGATATTGCTAACCACAAATTCAGACAGATGGATGGTATCCTAAATGTTTCTCCAAGCCTCTGTGTCTAGAGGTGGTTCTTTGAAGTTCTATACAGCAGCAACAATCCATTTTCCTAATTTCCACCACAGTGGCAAAGTCAAATTTCCACTGCTTGTGATTCCAATGACTCACTATGGATTAGGGAACTGCTGTTTGATTAAAGATACCAAAAGTTCCAGTAGCTCCCACACCCCCACTCTGCAAAGAAGCATAATTTGTCATGTCCCAGGAGGATGCATAGAGTCCTCTTCCTTCCAGGTTGTTTCATTTTGCCTCCGTGTGCAAGAGCCTGTCAGTCAGCAGCAGATATCCAAGGCTGTTCAACTCTTGACCCACGGCCTTTGACGTCAAGAGAAGTTGTGAAGGAGAAAGTCCAGGATCATTGCCCTCAATGCACCATCACACTGCAATGTAGGACGTCAGCTCTTCTCTTGGTTGACTTTGTCATTCAATCTCTTAAGTGCAAAAAGATGATTATTAAGTACCTGTAAGATTTATACTAGCACTGTGATTGACTGACAGAACATTCATTGTAAAACTAGACATGCCAACATTAATGTCTTTCAGACTGACAGACCCGTATTTTTTTTAAACAAAATGTGATTTACATTATGTCATTGTTAAAAATAATCACACATATTAATAGCAAGAACATTTAAGGCACACTTCCTGTCCGAAAAGAACCGGTGACAGAGAAGTATGACTGTAAACCATGACGATAGTTCCTGTTTCATTTTATAATGTCAACTATCACAATATAGTTGCAGGTCCTGGTCATTAGGAGTGAGTTTTTGAAGTGTCTCACAAAATTGTGACAGATTTTTGAATGTTTAAAAACAGAACATGTTTATCACAGGTCAATCTGTACAATGTTGTAGCAATGGGAGTTCAGCAGAGAGACAAAACAAATTAGAGGGACATTGTGCTGAGAGAGGGAAGAGATGAAACGAGAAAAAGACAAAAGAAACTGAGCTAGGGTGGGAAAGCAAGGGGGGAGGGTGAGGAGAGGCTAGGGGTGGAGGGGAGAAAGGCGAGGGGCGGGAGCGGGAAGAGACGAGCGGCGGTGAGGGGACGCAAGGTGAGGGAAGAAGAGAACGGCGAGGGTGGGGGGAGAAAGGCGGGGAGGCAGGGAGAAAGGCGAGCGGCGGGGAGGCGGGGAGAAGAGCATGGGGCGAGGGTGGGGAAGGGCAGGAGGAATGGGGAAAAATGAGATGACAGAGGAGACAAGGGGAGACAGGAAAGGAAAAGAAGAGGGGAGCAGAGAAAAGATGTGTAGGAGAAAGAGAGCATGTGAGAAAAGGAGAGGATGAGTGCAAGAGAAAAAGAGAGCATGAGAGAGACCTTTACAGAGACAGGATCGGAGGCCATGGGGAAGTGGTGGATTATGTGCACACTAAGTACGAAAGCTGTCTGCTTACCTGTGCTTTCTGTACACTGCTATCAGCATGAACAGAAAGGAAAGAGTTATTTGGGCCTGAATGGACAGGCAGGGACGGAGTTCCTTGTACGAGGTTGTTGACAGGGAGTTGTGACGTTCCAGACATTTGTAGCCGCTGGAGCTCCCTCTGTCTGTGCTGCTGCTGCTGCTGCTGTTGCATCATCTGATAAATCAATGCTTGCTGGTCCTGGGTCAGGGTACAGGAGACATTACATATAAAACCCATTCAGCTATGGCTCAAGGCTGACCAACATGGTCAAGAATAGTTTTTAAGCTGTCCTAGCAGGTTGGCCAGTACGGGATTCAATAACAAAGACTATAAAGTTGCCAACTTCAAGCTGCAGCCTATTCTGAACTCAGTGAAGCCATAATACCATCAATATCACAAGCATCCACTTCCTCCATCACCGACGCTCGGTAGCAGCAGTGTGTACTATCAGCAAGATGCACTGCAGAAATTTACTAAAGAGCCTTAGACATCATTTTCCAAACCCACAGTCACTACCACCTTGAAAGACAAGAGCAGTATGGGATCACCATTACCTGCAAGTTCCCTCCAAGCCACTCACCATCCTGACTTGGAAATATGTCGCTGTTCCTTCTCTATTGCTGGGTTAAAATTCTGGATCTACCTCCCTAACAGCATCGAGGGTCTACCTGCAGCACGTGGACTGCAGCAGTTCAAGGCAGCAGCTCACTACCACCTTATCAAGGGGCAACTAGGGACGTGCAATAAATACTGGCCCAGCCAACAAAGTCCACATCCACTCAGCGACGAAAAAAAATTATCTTTAGCTCCCAGGAAGGCTGTTATATCTTCCTAAAATTCATAGTCACAAACCATCCATGTCTCAATGATATGATTATTTAGTAATTTTACAGCACAGGAATTGGTTATTTGCCCCAACTGGTCTGTCCCAGTGTCGAATGATTGATAACAGCCTCCTTCCATCCTCCTTATTTGACTTTGTCTGTAGATCTTCTATGATTCCTTTCTGGTGATCCATTTTTGTCCACACAGCCTCGCTATTGTTCAATGTGATCACTCTACCCGAGAAGAGGAAATTCCAAATCTTAACCACCCTATTCTTAAGGGTGATTCCCTTGACTACCTTATTCAATTGGTTCCACGCGTGTAGCACCTAATTATTACACCCCTCCCCACTGAAAATGGAAATAGCCAATGCCATCGTTCTCAAAACTGTTAAGCATCTCAGGTGAACAGATCCAGCCTATTCAGCTTTTCCTGACAGCTACATCTTTGCTACCTCCACTTCAGTGCATGTTTTTACAATGGCTGGTGTTTCTCCATCTTTGGCAGAGTTCCTCATTCATTTGTCAACTTCAGACTATTTCCCTGTCCCCTCAGCTGGTCTCCTAGCCTTTGTAAACTTCACTTTATCCAGAACTCTACTGTCTACATTCTAGTTTTCCATTGACCCATTACTCCCATCTTCACAGACCTACGTTGAACCTTACTTCCATAATGCAGGTTTAAAATTCTCGGTCTAGTGATTACACCCCATCATGACTTCACAGCCCCTTCTCTACTTTGTGGCAGATTACAAACTAGCTCCCCCAGATCTCTTTTCTTCTGAAGTCACATATACCAACCCCGCTCCTATCCCACCTTGGATATGCATACTTTTGTCACTTGTTAAAAAATGTATTAATGGGATTTTAGGCTCACTGGCCAGGCTGAATGGTTCATTTCTAATTACCCAGAGGGCAGTTAAGAGTCAATCACGTTGCTATGGGTCTACAGTCATATATAGATCATAAGACATAGGAACAGGAGTAGGACATTCAGCCCCTCAACCAGATAAGGATGGCAGCTTTCCTTCTTGCAATGACATTGGTGAATCAGATGGGTTTTTTTAATGACAATTGATACATCGTGTTTATTAGGCCAGTTTTTAAATTGAATTCATATTTCATGATAAAAATAGGCTGGGACATTTTTCACTGGAACGTAGGAGGTTGAGGGGTGATTGTAACGAGATTGAGAAGATCTTAAGGGGCATAGATACAGTGAATGACAAGAGTTTTTTCCCCAGGGTGTGGGTGGAGTTCAAAACCAGGGGACATTTTTTAAGGTGAGAGGAGAAAAAGTTTTAAAAAAAGGACATGAGGGGCAACTTTTCCAAACAGCAGGTGGCTCATATGTGGAATAAACTGCTAGAGGAAGTGATGGATACAGGTTCAGTTACAACATTTAGAAGGCATTTGGACAGGAACATGAATAGGAAAAGTTTTGAGAATTATGGGCCAAATGCAGGCAAATGAGATTAGTTTAATTTGAGAACATGGTCAACATGGACTAGATGGACCAAAGAGCCTGCTTCTGTGTTGTATGACTCTATAACCCGTGACCCCAGAACAATAGCCCAGATTACTTAACCAGTGATATGACCAATATGCCACCATCTACTCCCGAGCACCATGCTCTGCATCTCTACACTCTTCTGCCTCTCCAACTGTCTCTCTCTCTCTCCACCCCACCCCACCATTGAAACTCCTCCTTAAAAGCTGATCATTTTGGCCAAATTTTAATTCATGCATCTAGGCTCTCCCCCTAGTACCGTCACAATAGGCTCAATGTTTCATTTTCCAACAAAACCTGGTGAAAGTACATTGGCTTGTTTTAGCAAATTAAAGGCCTCCCACAAATGAAGATGCCAATGATCCTTTGACCTTCTAATGTTATCAACAAAGATCTGACTTGGGATGTGACATGGCCAGATCCAGAATAAGGTGTTTATGACTCTGTTTCAGTCACCCTGCTGCATTTTGGCAACATTATCCCAAAGTCCATTCTTAGCTATACCATGACCTCGAGTCAGATTTCCAACAAATTCGCAACTAAGAAATCTCGGCTTCTTTATCACGACTCAGAAACACACCAAATCTTACCGGAGTGAGTTGCTGAGAGGTCAGTAACTGTTGTAACTGCTGCTGCTGTTGCTGTTGGTACAGGAACTGTCTTTGCTGGTCAGGTATTTGGCCCAATCTGGAGACGCTGCTGTGTGAACACAGAGAAAATGCTCAGCATTTTGGTGAGAACGAAGAGGCAATAATAATAGCGATACAATCTGACCTTGGGTGCATGACTTATCGGATTGCAACAACACAAGTGCGGACTTTGGGGAGAATATGACTGTTGTAATGACAGTGAACAATAGCTCTGGTACAGCAGAGATCTGCAGCATTTACATCAAGTGCCTGAGCCAAATTTTCTTCGCAAAGGGCTCAGAAAGACAAATAAAGCGAAAGTGAGAGTGATGAACAGGGTGGGAATGAAGGGGAGGTACAGGGTTGATGAGGGGCAAACTGAGGGAGAGTGGGAAGGGGGTGATGAGCAAGGGCAAAGTACAGGGACAGCAAGAGCAAATGGACAAGTGCAATGGGAAGTGTGGGAGAGTGAGGACATGAAAAGGAAGATGTGTGCAAGACAGCGAGCACGCTTTATTATTGAACTCAATGTTCTTTGCCATTAGCTGTTAGTATTTCATACAAATGCCATGTTGCTCCTAGCCCATTTACTGAGCCTGTTAAAATGCATAAATTATTCAAATGACAAAACAAGAGCTTTGTCATAGTTCAAGAGACGATTGGAGAACCTCAAATTCCAACCAAACACTTTAATCCACCAGCTGCATGCCCTTCCTACAATCTTCTTGTAAAGCCACCAGCAGAACAACATTCATCCCCATTCTCTGCTCTGGCCCTCACACAGAATCTCACAAACAAAACAATGCAGAAGAAGCAAAATTAGCTATCTGCCCATTCAATAAGGACTGAAAGGAATTCTCCCTTTGTTCCCACAAGTGTTGGAGTGCATGCAGTGTTATGGAATGTCCATTTGTGCAGCACATCAACTGTCAACCTTGGCTTTGGGGTTACTCAGTCAGAAGGTTGCAGGTTCAAGTCCCACTTCAGACCCTTGAACGCCTGATGCTGATCAGTTGTATAATAACTCAGAAGTGGTATCAAATAGAGGATCCTGACCACATTTATTAATGTGAAACATATGAACGATCCCTCACCCTATTCAAAGTTCAGCAGTGGAGATCTCCCTGATGCCTGGTCAAGATTTACCCCGAACCAACACCGATCTTCTTAATTACCGTGATGTGACAGCTTGATGTTCACAAACTAACTGCATAATTTTCCAACATTTCAACCATGACTACACTTCAAAGCTATGTCAATGGCTTTGTGATGTCCTGAGATTGTTAAAGACACTAAACAGAAGTAAGTCTTTAATGGGAATACTTCTGGTAACTAAAAGTACCAGAAGTGAATTAAACAATGGAACTAACTTTGATGTAGCAACTTTTGAAAGAAGGAACTATTTTGGAGTTATCGAGTATGTTGAAGGTAGGTTTGAATTAAGAGTAGACTATGATTCCACTAATTGAGAAGAGACCAGCCTTCCCTGGCTCCCACCCATTTCAAAAAGCTGAGCAGCTGCAACAACCTTCATCTATGTAGCACCTCTCAACAAAAGGTGCTCTCGGGTAGTATTTTTGGATAAGATTTGACAACAATTCACAAAGGCCATCTTAGGACAGATGATTGAAAGCTAGGTCTTAAGGAGCTGCCTTAAAACAAAAAAAAGAGGTAGAGGCAGGAAAATTTAGACAGGGAATTCCAGAGTTCAGGACATTGGCAGCTGAAGGTACAACAACTGTGAAGCAGTTATAATTGAGAATGCTCATGGGGTCAGAATTCAAAGGAGCACAGATATTTTGGTGAGAAGCACCACTGTAGCAGATGACAGATTTCTCATTTTATGTAAGCACACAGTTCAGTGAATGTATAGATCGCCCTCTGTAGGCTGCTTCAAGTGAAGAAATCAGTAATCAAGCAGCTACAGACTTCAAGATAACAAGGTGTAGAGCTGGATGAACACAGCTGGCCAAGCAGCATCAGAGGAGCAGGAAAGCTGATGTTGGAAGGGTCTAGGCCCGAAAAGTCAGCTTTCCTGCTGTGTTCATCCAGTTCTACACCTCGTTATCTCAGATTCTCCAGCATCTGCAGTTCCCACTATCTCAGCACAGACTTCAGGTTGGTTTGAAATTATTCATTATAGAACTTCAATGTTGTGGGATGGCAACATCATCGACAAAGCCAACAATTACTGCCAACTCGAAAAGGTGCTACTAGCTTGGTATTGCAGCCGTGTTTCAGGATTAACCACGTTGCTGAGAATTTGGAGTCACATGGAGGCTAAACTTGGTAAGGTTAGCAGATTTCCTTCCACAAAGGGCTTTAAAGATGGGTCTTTATGACAATTCAGCTGTTACCACTAATGAATACCAATCTTTTATTTCATATTTATTCAATTAATGGAACTTAAATTCCTCTGCTGTCCTGGTAGAATTGGAATTTGTCTTTT
Source organism: Stegostoma tigrinum (assembly GCF_030684315.1). Classification (NCBI taxonomy): domain Eukaryota; kingdom Metazoa; phylum Chordata; class Chondrichthyes; order Orectolobiformes; family Stegostomatidae; genus Stegostoma; species Stegostoma tigrinum. The sequence continues at coordinate 6,998,995 of NC_081384.1, read as the reverse complement.
GGGGTCATTAATGCAAAAACTTTTGGATTATTAATCCAGTTAACATAACGATAACCCTCCTGTCACAGCCATTGCTGGCATTAAGTGGAGCAGAAAAGAAACAAAAGCGTTAAAGAAATGGATTGTCAGTTGAAACTGTAGTTTGAAGGGTTTAAAGGCAGAAACTAGGATCGCCACAAGAGTTGAGACGCAGTTTAACACGCGAAGAACAGTTTTTGAGAACTGAACACGTTACCATGTCTATTCATTTCCATTAGGGAGGTCTGCTTGCCAGATAGCTCATTATGAACCTCTGGTGGTTGCAGCAGGTACTGCAGCATTGCAATACCCCATCAAAATCAAAATCCTCTCATACCGGCTCAGGAGAGTGGACTACGATGACAAACCTTGGCAGGCAACTGCAAAAGGCTGCTTGAAAGCAGGAAACCTTGCAGGTAAGTCAACTACCACTTTAATGCAGTGCTGAGGGCTGCTGAATTGTCACAATTATAGCCTCTCGAGCAATTCATTAAATTCCAGATTTAGAAGATCCCATAGCAATATTCAAAAACAGTTCTCTAGACGGTCCTGGCCAATATTTACCACACAATCAATAACAGAAGATACTTCATCAACACACTGCTTACAAATTGGCAGCTGCTTTTTCTCCGTCACAACAATGTCTCCACTTCAGGAGCATGTGATTGAATGGAAAACATGTTGGGGCACCTTAAGGTTATGATAATCACTGTAAAAGTAGAAGCCTTGTGTGTTAAATTTTCTCTGGAGTGCTGTGTCCCAGCACACTCATACTGCACCATATACTCCATAGTTCACCTCACCCTATTCTCAATGAAGTGCCAACAATAATGGCACAAGGTAAATACATCAGGGCTCATAAGAGAACACGCACTAGGTGAGCTTGGTTCAGTCAGTCGCGCTGTTGACCACAGGGATAGGAGCCTCTCTACAGGAATCAGGTACTTCAAGAAGTTCCAATCAGTCAAGTAGGTATTTTAAAACTTTCACTTATTGGGGGGAGGATTGTCGCTGGCAAGGCCAATATTTGTTTCTTGTACCAACTGTTCTCCTGAATGAGATGGTAAGTTGACCTCTTGAATCACGGCAACTGCTGCTGATTCTCATTTTTGATATGACTTAATAGCTTGGCTGACGGTTTTGTAGGGAATTTAAGGGTCAACCATGTTGCTGAGGGTCTGGAGTCACATACAGCTCAGACTAATCAAGGATGGCAGATTTCCTTCTCAAGAGGGAAATCTTGGCTTCTTGAAAGTTGGTCATTGGCAGTGTTTCTAGCTTTTTATTCCATATGCACTAAATCAATTATATTTACATTCCACTTTCATCTGCCATGATGGGATTTGTACTTATACGATCACATTGCTTGCCTAGGCTTCTGGATTGCTCATTTAGTAACATACCCACCCTAGCTGCAGGATGAAGACTTCCAAATTTCAGGCAAAACTTTAAGCCAAGGTTCTTTGTTCCTAAGCCAAGTTCTAAAGGCTATGTGCTGTTACTTAAACGTCTCAGTGCTCTCATTAAGAGCTGGGTATCTGCCTGCTGTTACTCCCAACAGTTCCTTCCAACTCTTCTGGATTCAGTGCTCATTTCTGTTAATGTTACCAGATTCTGTTGTAACACATTAGGCCACTGTGATTCTAAAGTAAATCACTGCACGAGGCTCCTTGAGAAGCTCTTGAAATGAATGGGGGAACAAAGATAAATATATCAGTTCTGAGGAAGGGTCACTCAACCCAAAACGTCAACTCTGATTTCTCTTCACAGATGCTGTCAGCCCTGCTGAGCTTTTCCAGCAATTTCTGTTTGTCACAGAATTATAGGCGTCTGGCAAAAAAGCTAGTGGTGGCATGAGATAAACATTTTTGACACAGTGAGCAGTTGTGAACAGGAACTCACTTTCTAAACCAGTAATGGAATCAGTTGCAGGAATAACATATGAAAGAAAATTGGGTAAACACTTGAAGGAGAGAAAAAAAAATCACAATTCTGAGAGGAAGGAGCAGGGGAGTGGGACTGATCGGGTAGCACTTTAAAAGAACTGGCGCAGACAGGAGGTTGGATGATCGATCTTCTTTTGTGCTGCATCATTCTACATACACTCTTCATTACAGCACAAGGCCAGGCAGACTGTCTCACATATGACAGGAGAGACCATTTCTGAATCTTTTACATATTTCATTCAGATACCTATCCACGGTGACAGCAAACAGTGAGGGGTTCAGCTGTTCTGAATCCTGGTCTCCCAGACCATCATTTATTTTAAATCATAGGGAGCCTTATTTGCACAATATGACATCACCCAACTTGCCAAAGGGCAACAATTACTCACTCCTAATAAAAATTCAAATTAAAACACCCTAAGCTAGCAGCAAGACTGAGAAAGACAGATCACAATTCTATATTAAATACTGAATCATCAGGTTAGCTTGCTGATTATAAATACTGGACTATCTTTGGGAACTACGATCAAACATTCAAGCCTCCTAATAAATCCATCTATTAATTCAGATTAAAAAGTTACTTACATGCTCTCAATATGAATATTCCAAAATTATCCCATATTCCATTCGCTTAACAGCTCTGTCCTCATAAACCAACAGAGACATCCCCATCCAGCCTCATTGTTAAAATTCTCATCTATGCTTTCAAAGTCCTCCACTGTCTCATCTTTCCTATCGATGTAACCTTGTCTAGTCGTACAACCATCCCATTCTTGCCTTTCATATTCATGTTCATCGTTCCCTTTTCTCAATCTCTGGTGGCCCAAGCTGCTGAATATGACTCTCAACTCCCTCACGAATGTTCTCTGCCTTTGTTCAAAACCTTGATGAAAGATTAATCCTTTACCTAAGCATTTGCTCCCTATCCTAATATCCCCTTTGTTGGTCCAATGTCAATTTCTTTTGTCAGATTATGCTCATACGAAGCACCATATGTTTTATTTGTACAGTACTGCAGAAGTATCTGTCCAAAAATTGGCAGTTTCTAAAATATGGATATTTCTGTGACCTTCCATGCAGCAATTTTAATTGAATGGAATCTAAATGAGACAAAAACTTCCCTGGGCAGAGTGGTCAGGAGCTGCAATGGCGCAGAGTCGCTTCAGACGAGTTACCCTCTTTTCTGCTTTGTGCATGGTTCCAACCAACTACCATTAACATCAGCACCCCACCTCTCCAATCCTGCTTGACCCAGACTACCTAAAGCCTTCCACTAAACCTCAAAACTAGAGATTTTCCAACATGGCATCCAACATGAGGGTGTCCGATTTCAGTGTGCTAGGTCAAAGGCAGTATGTAAAAGCAAGCTGTTGTTGCCACATCCAGGAAAAAGCAATGAGTGGCAGTCGGACCATCCTGACTTCCTTGTCCATCTACACAATCATTTTCCAACATTAAATGAGGCAGAGAGAGATGATATGGTCAGAGATCACACAGAGCAACTAAGCAACTGATGAATGTGAACTTCCATGCGAGGAGGAAGTGGGAAGAGACAAACTGAAACATAAGGCCAGTTAAGCCCAGAGTGGTGGGCCTGTGCATACTGATGCCTGGACGTTTGTTATGCTCCCAGCTAGCTTTGTCAAACTTACAGGACTGTTCTACAAGTTCTACATATGTCAGCTGTGCCTCAGTGCGTTACACACTCACCTCTGAGTCAAAAGGCTGTGGATTTGAGTCAATCTTTACAGTTTCGAGAACAAAAGTTTTGACAAACACTTCACTCAGGCAATGCCACAATGTCTTTTTCTACTTATTAATCTCTGGGCACAGCTCCAAGTTGGAGAGAAGGGTTCATGTAATAAAGCTCCAGGGATCATTTACCAAGGGTTGGCAACATCCTGTTTCTGTTAAACCGACTTGGCCCCATCTCTAACGTACAGTATCAAGATGGACCCTCTGTTGTTCTAAACCTAGAGCAAAAATCTCAAATGTTTTAATATTCCCAAACTCAGAAGCTTCAAATATTGTGTTGATCTTCCACCAAATTGTGTGCGCTTGCCTCTAACTGTGAATCACCCAACTATCTGTCCTTCGAGTAGGCAGTTAGACAGTAGATTAATACGTTAGAAAGCTTTGTTCAAAGTACACAGCGGCAAATTCACCCCCAAAATACCCAAATGCCACAGACAATTTAATCACAGCGGCATACATTCATAGAAGAGTCACACGCATAGTCAGAATGGAGAGACTCTCTGAAGAATTGCAGCTCCAATCACAGGATGGTTCTGTCTTGCATTTGCTGCTGACAGCGAGTTAAGTGGGAGAGAAGCAATGAGCAGGTTAGGGAGGGAAGGAAGTGAGCAAACTGTTGCTAGTGTACAAAGACCACAGAGCCACTTTTCAGGACCTCAATTTTGTCTGCGGGGAGTGGGGATGGGATGGGAAAATGGTGAGGTAGAGGCTGGAAGGGGGCTAGTGGAAAGAAATAGGCTGCTTGTAGAGTTTAGGGAAAGAGGCAGGTTGCAAGGTCTTTATGGGGGGTGTAAACATGGTCAGTTCTTAAATCTAAATCTGAGATGCAGTAAAATTGGCAAACGACTGCAATATGCAAGTGTTTGAACTGTATGCATTAACTGTGACAGCTGCGGAAGGTGTGTTTAGGATAATTGCTTTTTGCATGCATAACTGTGTCAGATATTTCGAAATATTTTGCTAACTTATATTGTTGTCTTGTACCAATTCAAATACTATAGTGTCTAAGAAATGAGTGCTTTCCGCACGTGTTGTGGCAACTATTGAGGCTGTTAACGAATTCTTCTAATTCTGCTTTTGTGACAGTCCAACACTGTATTCAGTGCAAGAATAGACAAAACCAATGCTGAACACATTATAACTGAGTATCCTAACAAATGAGTTTGTGAGAATGAGAAAGGAGCTCTCCAAAACCAAAATGCAACCCCCCCAAAACTCAAAGTAACCCTCATGGAAATCTCAAGAAGAGACCTTGGGTTTTAACAAACGTGCTGTTACTGCTAGAGAGTACTTGGTTGGTAGGCCTGATAGTATCCCTATTCACACTCCATACAGTCACATTTTCCTGCAACAGTCATTGCAGAGTGCACAGAATCCGGTTAACACGTCGAACACATTGGCCCAGGACTATCGAGATTAATTACAGCATTCTTACTGGTGCCCTAACGGAATACTAGCCAGGAATTCAACCTGGGAAATCCAAGGTCAAAACAGGCTGATACCATAAGCTGTATCACTATGAATGGTGAGATTTCTGTGCTCAATCCGCAGATGTGTGACTTGAACCCACAATTTTTTTAACTCATGACTGACCGCTACCCACTGAGGCGCAGCAAATATCTGCGCTACCAATTCCACAAAATCTAATGGTCCAGGATGTTTACCCCAAAACCTTCAGTCAACTACCAATCCTCACCAGCATTAAAAATGACATATCTTGGTCAATGCCTCATTGCTGTTTGTGGGAACTTGCTGTGCGGAAACTGGTTGGCCATTTCTCTACAAAGTAGGGAAATCTCAAGAAAAGGTTTATGAGGAGATGTTGAGTTCGTTAGGCCTATAACCATTAAGAGTTTAGTGAAATGAGAGGGGAATCTTACTGAAACCGTTAAAATTCTGTGGGGACTTCACAAGGTAAATGGTGGGAGGAGGTTGCCCCTGGTGGGGGGAGTCTAGCATCTAGGGAGCAAGATTTCAAAATAAGGGGTCATAGATTAATGATGGAGATGCAAAAGACTTTTTTCCCCCCTCTCAGAGGGTCATTAGACTTTGGAATTCTCTTCCTGAGAGGGCAATGGAGGCTTGTCAGTGAATTCATTCGAAGGATCGGCAACAGTCATTCTTGATTGAAAAGGCAGTCAATGACTGTAGGTGGAGGCAAGGCTAAAGTTAACCAGACATGATCAAGGGATCTTGGTGACACCAGCTGGACCAGTTTATTGCCTAAACATAATTGGACAGAGGGCAGATCCTGTTGTGGATCTAGAATTATACACATAGGCTAGACTGGGCAAGGAAGGCAAATTTCCCTCCATAAATGTCATTAGTGAACTAGGGGCATTTCTGCGACAAAGCAGAGTGGTTGCCAGTTTTTTTTTTGGTGCAGTTTTGATTGAATTCAAATTTCACTATTTGCCAGAGTGGGATTGGAATCCACATCACCACATTATTAACCCGGGCTTCTGCAGTGACAATATCAAATGTTACAACCTTCCCAGAGCAGGCTAGAGAACCTAAACAGTCTAATCCTGCTCCTAGTCTGATTTTAAGATTACAACAGTGACTAAACTTTGGGATGCACAAGGATGTCATTACAAAATATGCTTTCCTCCTGGCTCAATGGCACAGCTTCTCATGAATGTCCTGTTCCACGGTCCACTTGATCCTGTCTACAGAATGAACACATGGTTATCTGATTAGATACAGACACATGTTTGGCAGCAGCCTGAGAGTGAGGCCTATTTGTCCACAGAAAATCGAGGTAATCTGACCTGTTAGAGAGGCTGGTTAGCGGTGGAACATTAAGGGATGCAGATGTATGTGGGAGGGAGTTATGGATCGATGCCACAGATGCAGACGATTGGTTGACACCATTCAATGGACCGACAATACCGTTGCTGGCCAACTGGTTCCCCGGAGGGCATCCCATCATCCCGCCCATTGTTAGCGTGGAAGAGAAGGCGGCTGTTGCCATGGAAACTCCAGCGCCCAGGCTTCCTACACAGGTCCTGGTTAGGCCATTGATCTGCTGCTGAATTCCAGTCATGCCTGGGATCTGGAGTGAGACTGCACTTTGTTGAAGTGGAGGGAGGGGAATAGGTGGGGTACTCTGTAAGGAGGAAGACGAACTGCTTCGACTGTGGCAACCAAAGCGGAGATCCTACAGAAAGAGAAAGAAAGATCCAATTAAACTCCATGGTGGGACTGAGTCAATTACCTGACTGAGCCCTCGAAAAGAAATATTCAGAATCAACGTGTTACCAGGACACATTATCACAATTAAGTTTCCCTATTAAGAAACAGCCTCTACATCCCACAACAGAGAACATTGAGAAGAGACCTGATCAAGGTCCATAAAGTGATCAAAGCAAATCAAACAGCTGATGTACAAATCTTTCAATTTGTGGGAAGTCTACAACCCTGGGTCATCTATATAAAACAGTCCTTAATAAATCCAACAAGGAATTCAGGAGAAATGTCCTTACGCTGTGCCTGATAAGGATGTGGAATGTGCCACCATGGGGCATGGCCTAGTGACACTCAGAGGGAAGTATGCTAAATGCAGGAGAAAGGAACAGGAGGTTTTGCAGTTGGCCTGAGACAACACAAGGCAGAAGACTTGTGCAGAATATAAATACCAGTACAGGATTGCTGGGCTGAACGGCCAGTTACTATGCAGAAGGTCAAGCCAGATGACGTATGGGAACAGAGTTCTCCGCTAAGGTCACACACTGGTCAGACCAGGAAATATTTTTTTTAGAATCCCTACATTGTGGAAACAGGCCCTTCGGCTCAACAAGTCCACACCAATCCTCAAAGCATCCTACCCAACTCCTATAACCCGCCTAACCTACACATCCCTGAACACTATTGGCAACTAAGCACAGCCAATCCACCTAGCCTGCATATCTCTGGACTGTGGGAGGAAACCCACACAGACAAGGGGAGAACGTGCAAACTCCACACAGGCAGTCGCCCAAGGGTGGAATCGAACCTGGGGCCCTGGTGCCACGAGGCAACAATGCTAACCACTGAGCCACCGTGCTGCCCAAATATATTGTCATTCCCTCCCTAGTGTTGAAACTCCCTCCCTAACAGCACTGTGGGTGTCCCTTCACCCCAAAAACTCCAGTGGTTCAAGAAAACAGCTCACTATCACCTTCTCAACGAGCAGTTAAGAATGGGTAATAAATGCTGCTCCAGCCAGCCGCACCCAAACCCAAATTTTAAAAAAAAGTCAAACATAATGATTTCATCCGAAGGCCAATTACTTTTATGTAGGCAAAATTTTATGCACAGCAAGGCTGGAGGACCTAATAATTTGGTATTCTATTACAGATGGATGATAGGATGGGACTCTCAAAAATGACCAGAGCACCAGAGAATAAGATTTCTCCACACATTGAACTCGAACCTCTTGCATGTCCACAAGTTTCTTTCTCCATCACTGATGGACATGCCTTGAGCTGCCTGGGCCCTGACCTATGAATCCTTCTACAAAGCTCACAGTCTTTCCAACTATCTCTCTTCATGTGAGGTGCACATCAAAACATACTCTTGGACCAAGCTTTTGGTTGCCTATCCATCTAGCTCGTTAGATGATTCGGCATCAAATTCTGTTTGAAAACGCTGCTCAAGGTACCTTTTCATATTTTGCAAGTTAAAAGCACGAGACTAGTGGAAGTTGTTGTTGCTGTAAGATTATTTACAACCCCACAAATCTTTCCATTAAACACTGTTCTCCAGGGGAAGACACTGAAAATGGTTCATCTCTCAAAAACAGCAGAAGGGAGCAGAGTTTAATGTTTTATCTTTGTTCCTTGAACACTGTGCATTCCTTCAGTATTACACCAAAGTTCTGGCTTCAAACAAATAGAATGTCATATTAAATTCAACTACAGAATTGCTGCTACAATCTCCTTAAATGTCATGAATCAAATTTCTGACCACTCTCCACTTCATGGAAACGGAAATTGGATTCTGCCATGCTGTCCTTCGAATTTTTAAAAGTTCATTTCATGGGATGTGGGATCGCTGACTGTGCCAGCATTTATTGCCCATCCCTAGTTGCCCTTGAAAAGGTGGTGGTGACCCACAATGCCTTTAGGGAGGGAATTCCAGGATTGCGAGCCAGTGGCAGCGAAAAACAAGTAGGTCAGACGGCATCCGAGGAGCAGGGAAATCAATGTTTTAGGCCGAAGCTCTCTGTCAGCACTGAGGAGGGCAAGGGTAGCCTACAAATAAATAGGGGGGAAATAGTGGGGCTGGGGGGGAAAGTGGGAGGGATGGAGATGGTTGGTTGCAGGTTGATGATTATTGTGGTTGGTTGGTGGGAAGGGTGGAATGGATGGGTGAGTAGGAAGATGGCCATGTTGGGGGTAGAGAGATTTTGAAGCAGGTGAAGTCAATATTCAGGTCATTGGGCTGTAAGCTCCCAAGGTGAAATATGAGGTGTTATTCCTCCAGTTTACGTTTGGTCTCAGTCTGACAGTGAAGGAGGCCGAGGATGGACATGTCACCAGGGGAGTCGCGGGGGGTTAAAGTGGATGGAAAGCAGAGGGTCGGATTGGTTGGTGCTTGCAGAGCGCAGGGGCTCCACAAAACAGTCCCCGAGTCTGTGTTTGGTTTCCCAAAATAGAGGAGACCACGTCAGGAGTGATGGATCAGTAGATCAGGTTGGATGAAATGCAGGTGAATCTCTGCCGGATCTGGAAGGGTTGTTTGGTGCCATGGACAGAGGTGAGGGGGAGGTGTAGGGGCAGGCGTAGCAGTTCCTGTGGTTGCAGGGTAAGGTACCGGGTGTGGTGAAGAGGTTAGTGGGGAGTGTGGAGCTGACAAGGGAGTTGGGGAATGAACTGTCCCTGCGGAAAGCATACGGGGATGGGGGAGGGGTGGTGTGAATATCTTTTTGGTGGTGGAAATGTCAGAGGGTGATGTGTTGGATTTAGAGTTTGGTGGTGTGGTATGTGAAGTCTAAGCGAACTCTATCCTTATTGTTGTGGAGGCAGGGGGTGGGTGAGAGGATTTGAGGTCAGAAGTGCAGGAAATGGGTAAGATGCAGTTTAGGGCATCCTTAATTATAGAGGGGAATGACAGTCTCTAAAGTAGGAGGATATCCGCGAAGTCCTAGAATAGAATGCCTCATCCTGAGAGCAGATGTGGCTGAGGCAGAGGAATTGGGATTATGGGAGAGAGGAGGTGTAGTTGAGGTAATTGTGGGAGTTAGTTGGTTTCAAATGGATGTCAGAGATGAATCAGTTACCAGAGATAGAGACGGAGGGATCCAGGAAGGGGAGGGAGGGGTCAGAAATGGTCCAGTTGAATTTGAGGGTGTAGTGGAGGGTGTCAGCGAAATTGATGACCTGTTACAGTTTGGCTAGGGAAAAAAAGTTCTGGAGTACTCTTGCCAAAATGCTGTCAGGGCCCACAGCCTTTGCAGTTTCCAGTGTCACCAACCGTTTCTTGACATCATGTGGAGTGAACTGAATTGGCTGAAGACTGGTATCTGTGATGCTGATGGATCATTCACTTGGCACATCTGGCTGAAGATTTCTGCGAAAGCTTCAGCCTTATCTTTTGCACTGATGTACTGGGCTCTTCCATCATTGAGGATGGGGACATTTGTGGAGCTTCCTCCTCCAGTGAGTTGTTTATTTGTCCACCACTATTCACGACTGGATGTGGCAGGAAGCAGGCTTAAATCTGATCTGTTGGTTATGTAATCGCTTAGCTCTGTCTGTCACTTGCTGCTTTCGCTGTTTGGCATGCAAGTAGTCCTGTTTGGTGACTTCACCAGGTTGACACCTCTTCTTCAGGTGTGCCTGGTGCTGCTCCTGGCATGCCCTCCTACACTCTCCATTGAACTAGGATTGATCCCCTGGCTTGATGGTAATGGTCGAGTGGGGGATATGCCAGGCCAGGAGGTGCTGGAGTACAACTCTGCTGCTGTTGATGACCCACAGCACCTCACGGATGCCCAGTCTCGAGTTGCTAGATCTGTGTGAAGTCTGTCCCATTTAGCACGGTGATAGTGCCACACAACAGGATGGAGGGTATTCTCAACGTGAAGGGGGGACGACTTCTCCACGAGGACAGCATGATGGTCATTCTTACTGATACTATCATGGACAGATACAACTGCAGCTGGCAGATTGGTAAGGATGAGGTCAGGTATATTTTTCCCTCGTTGATTCCCTCACTACCTGCTGCAGACCCATTCTAGCAGCTGTGTCCTTTAGGTACCAACCAGCTCGATCTGTAGTACTGCTGCTGAGCGACCCAGAATACACAGTTTGTGCTTTTTTCCATCCTCAGTGCCTCCTCCAAGTGCTGTTCAACATGAAGGAGTCCCAATTCATCAGCCGAGGGAGGATCGTATGTGGTAATCAACACAAAGTTTCCTTGTCCCAAGATGGTCAGGGCTGTTTCTGCAGTTGCCTTTTCTGGTACCTAGGTCGATGCCAGTAATTTGTTCAGTTTCATTGCTTTGAGACTTTGTAGCGATTGGTACAATTGAATGGCTGGCTCGGCCATTTCAGAGGACAATTGAGAGCCAACCATGTTGCTGTGGATCTGGAGTCACATGTAGGCTGGACGAGGTAAGGGTGGCAGATGTCCTTTCCTGAAGTACATCAGTGAACCAGATGGGTTTTACTGACAATTATTTCATGGTGATCAGTAGATTCTTTTAAAAATTGAATTCAAATCACACCATCCATCGAACCTGGGTCTCCAGAACATTAGCTGAGCTTCTGGGTTAATATTCTAGTGGTAAAATCATTAGGCCATTGCCTACCCTCTACTATCTGTACTATCATCATTTAGTTAGATCATCACTAATTTGCATCTTTACTCTTCACACCCCGCTTTGGTTCTCGTTCACTTGCTTAACAAAAGTCCAATCTCAGTTTTCATTTCATCAATTGAGTTCCGTGCTCCCACTCCTGCCTCAGATTTCCACTACCCTTTGTGTGATGTAGATCTTCCTGATATTGCATCCACCCCCCAAACAGCTTCTCAGTTTAAGGTTATGCCCCCATGTTCGGGGGTCCCTGGACGTCACTGTGAAATTTGGTTAATTATATACAAAATGGTCTGCTGCAGCTGCAGCAAAAGGCATCTAACTGAGCAGAATATTGCAAACGATTCGACCTGAAGGTGCAGGAAACGTCCGACACCCTTAGGCTGCATATTAAATACCTCTGATGATGCGGAGAGCGAGTTCTCTGTTATGAAGCTGCTCTTTGAAGGGGGACTTTTACTGCTGTTCAGCAGCTCAGGGCTGCAAGCTGCATCCAGGGAAAAGAGGAGAAAGATACTGATTAACAGTCAACCGAAACAACTTATCGATCAGACCGTGTCTCTCTTCCCACTCTGCTTACAACAACGCAGTAGAACCCATCCAACGGAAGCAAAAACTCAGTTCAATTGCAAAGAAACCAATGAAGAATAATCTTCCATTGAGACAAACCCTGCATTACATCTGTTGGGATGTTCCAAAGTGCTGCATATCTGCGAAACATATCTTTAAAGTACAGCTGTTGTTACTATGTTGTAACATGGACCAATTTGTGCATTGCAAGATCCTGCAGGCAATCAACAGACACCGGAAAATCTGCTGTTTGTTGAAATGTGGTGTGTAGCATGGGTGAAACGTGGATCTGGAAAACACCCTTGGTTTAAATAAAACCACGAGGTCTTTAATGTTGGAAAAAAGTCAACAGGCCCCTGAGTTTAAAATCTTCTTTCAAAGTCACACCATCAACTTTGGTGTAAGATCAAGTAACCAGCCTTTCTGATCTGGATTCCCAAATAAAATCCTCACTTTTGGTTCTTTTGCCAATGGAACTTAATCTGTGTCTTTTGGCGATGGGCCGTTCTGCTAATCAGGGTTTTGAGTTTCACATTCAAACCATTCCATTCACATGCATGTGAAAATTACAAGGTGGCAGTCTTCCTGTGTTGTACAGTTCAAAGTTCTATGTCTTGCTTATAATATTATAATGGATCATCACTATTTCAGGGACCTTTGCAGTTTACTGTCCTCAATAAGATCAATTACATTTCTATGATATGCCAATTTTGCCACCGTTTTACTTAGCCACAATCTTCTATTCTATGCATTGCTATATGAAAACCCCCAGAACCAGTGCTATTAGCATTAAAAGCCGCTTATTTTCATTAAATTCCGTTACGTGTTCTAGATTTATACAGGCAGACAGCACTAGAGGTGATTGAGCCCATCTTGCTGATGTTGCCCCTTAAGAGTTTTTCAAGTTGTCCCACTCCCTTGCTTTCCCAGCAATATTTCCTGTTTTGAATAGTTTATTCCCTTTTGCACATTATGAAGGAATTTCTTTCACCGCTCTTAAACACAGTACACATTGCAAATCATCATAACTATGAGTACTTAAAAAAAGAAAAACCTCATCTTTTCTCTGAGATAACAAGGTGTAGAGCTGGATGAACACAGCAGGCCAAGCAGCATCAGAGGAGCAGGAAAACTGATGTTGCGGGCCTAGACACTTGTTCAGGAAATTTTCTCTGGTTCTTTTTCTAATTATCTTGTATCTTTGTCCCTCTCATTAGTAAACCACACGCCCCCCCCCGTCCCCACTGGCCAATGGAAACAGTTCGACGTGATTTGCTAAATAGTAACAAACAAAACTCTTCATAATTCAGACTGTTTCAATTAAACCTCTCTTTAACTTCCCTGTTTAAAGGAAACCAATGTCAGCTTCTGTCTCCTGGCTTCACAAATGAGATTGCTTACCCTGCCTGCCATTCTGGTCAATCTCTCCTGTACCCTCTCTCCAAATATGTCCCTTGTAAAGCCATCCAGAATTCCAAAAGTTTCACCAACCTCTGGAGTGAAGAAATTCCTCTGATTCATCAGTTCTGAGGAAGGGTCACCAGACCCGAAACATTAACTCTGTTTTCTCCTCCACAGATGCTGCCAGACCTGCTGAGCTTTTCCAGCAACTTTGTTTTTGTTACTGTTTGCAAGTTTGGTTGTTTCTCTTTGGCCAAAGGTGCAGTAAAGGATTACCCTGGCACAAATGAAATCTCAACTGACACTGGCTAAGAGTACCTAACAATAACCCTGACTGGGTCAATGGTGAAGTGCCTCATCCAGTTGTGCTCTTGTGTTACTCACCACAGAGAAGCACTCTTACCGTTCTGGGAGGTCATTAAATGTGCCTGCGAGGATGGACCATTGCTGGGTGTCACACTAGCAAAAGGAATGGAGAGCTGGACATTCAGCAGCTGAAGACGCTCCTTCTTTGCAGAGAGATTCATGATCTGTTCCTGTAAGCGCTGATTATCTAACTGAAGCAGGTGCAATGATTTTAACATGTCCACAACTAGAGGATGAAAAACAACAATCAGCATCTTGTTTCTCCCTCCAAAAATGGAACAAATTCCACCCAAAGCAATAAAAGCCACCATGTTATACATCTTCACTGTATTTTATCTTTCACATTCCTGAAGATATAAAACCCAGCTTGCTCAAGTGACCACGCGCGCACCTAGGGGGGTGAATACTGACAAAAAGAACTTGCATTTGGATGGTATCTTCAACCAAATAAATATTTCCAAGTGTATCACAATATATGAAATGAGGTGGGAATGTAAGCTGGAGGGCACACAAGAATTGCACCCTGATACAGAATTATTAAAGTAGCGGGCGGCAAGGAGTAGGATGGTGAGTAACAGGGAAGTGTGAAGTTATTCATTTGGGTGGTAAAAATTGAATAACAGAATATAATTTAAAAAGTGCAAAATCTGTACACATTGATGTTCACAGAAATTTGGGTGTATTCGTACAATGAACACAAGAAAAGCTATTCGATTCATTATTCCCCTGCTCTTTACCAATAGCCTGTTGATAGGTATTTCAATCTTTTCCAGTGTCAGTTCTGGGTCTGCTTCTAGCCATTTTTCGCTAAAAACCATCAAGCCAAACATTCTGGTCATCAATCCTTCCACTCGGTGAAAGAGTTTCTTCTCATCTTTGTTATCAAAATCAGTCATGATTTTCAATGCTCCCAATATACCTCGCCTTAACCTTCCAGACAGTATGGTTACAAAAAGCACCAACATGACATGTTCTCACCCGACATCACATGCTGGCAGAGTGTACAGCGGGGCTCAAAGGGTACACACATTCCCACCCCCCAATGCAATGAGTCAGTACTTACTGTCAATGCCTCCCTCTCCACTCCAATGCTTGTCCAGGAGCTCCTCTATGTTAGACGTTGTTTGTGGTACATTCTCCAGCTGACTGGGTATGGTCTGATCATATAATGTAGACAAGCCGCCAATGGGAGAGCTGTAACGTTGGGGGAAGGAAAGAGGTGAGAGCTGGAATTGAACCTCCAAAGAAACAAGTTAAGGAATGAGCAAATGGGATTTTGGACAAACTCAAGTTTGGGAGAGTGGAGTGGCTGGTGAATGATGGAAGGCTGGCCACGGTTTCATTGAAATTGTCAAGTCTAGAATAACTAAAGTCAAAGATAACAGTATCAACAAATAAGCTGAGGCAGAAGCTCAGTTGCCAATATTGTAGAGGTGGAAATAAGGGCAATGACATGAACATGTATTTGGAATCCAGTCTCTTGGTTGACAGATTGAAAACAGTCTGCTCTAATTTTTCTTTTAAGTCATTTATGGGACGTGGGCATTGATGGTGAACCAGCATTTATTATCTGTCCCTTGTTGCTTTTGAGAATCATTAGATTTTACAGTATAGAAGGAGGCCATTCAACCTATCATATCTGCATCAGCTCCCATAAGAATTATCTAGCTAGTCCCATTCTCCAGCCATATCTCCATAAACCTCTCAAGGTGGTGACGGTTAGCTGTCATCTTGACCTGCTGCAGTCCACATGCTGGAAGCTGACCCACAATTCCTTCAGGGAGGGAATTCTGAATTGTCACCAGGCAACAGTGAAGGAATGGCAATATATTTCCAAGTCAGGATAGTGAGTTACCTGGAGGGGAACTCACAGATGATGCTGTATCCATTAATCTGCTGCCCTTGTCATTCAAGATGGAAGTGGTCATGGGTTTGAAAGGTGCTGCCTAGGGAGCTTTGATGAATTTCTGTAGTGCATCTTGGAGAAAGTGCACACTGTTGCTCCTGAATGTTGGCATTTGTGGATGTTGGGTACCAATGAAGCCGGCAATTTCAGACATTTTCTGGGTTGGAGGATGAGCCAGCACTGAGGGCATGAACCTTGTAGTTGGGAATCAAAGTCAAAGGCCTAGATTTTCCCAATATTTATTGGGAGGTGGTTTTGCTCAACACAAATCTTTCTGTAGTAAAAGAAAGGAATGTAAAGTAAAGAAAGATTTACGTTGGAGATAGGCTTCCCCTGGAAGAACTGCCCCTGCAGACAAAACTGCAATCGTTGTCATCCAGATCTGGTTCTGAAAAACAAACATGATTGGTAAGGAAAGTCAGGTTCTTACAACAAAAGTCTGTACACATAGCCAGCTTTTGATCTTAAGCCTATTACAGCTCTATCACAGCTCCAGTCTTACAAACATTTGAGAACTCTCTTCCTCCTTGTTCTTAGAGTACCTCCTACTTCTTTCACCCCATCACCATTACCTGTGCCCACCATATGGACACAAGTTCAGAAATCCCTTCCCTAAACCTCCCTCTCTTCCTGAAATCAATTTTTTTGACACACCTTTTGGGCACCTGCCCAAACGTTCTTTTGGCTCAGAATCATTTTCTTTTCTCCCCATTACTCTCGTCTGGTGTGCCTTTAAAACAATTTATTCCACCAAAAGTATTATAAAGGAGGTTATGTGAAAGCTTAAAGGTGCCCTGAATACTGGCAAAATACTGCAAATGCTGGAAATCTGAAACAAACACACAAAATGCCAGAGAAACTCAGAGGATCTGGCAGCATCTGTTGAGAGAGAAACAGAGTCAATATTTCCAGTCAGATATGACCCTTCTTCAGAACTGTTCTGATGTCTACACCAGGTGGAAACCAGCACAGCTGTTCACGTTTCTATGCTGAATCAGTTAAGGACTGCCAATGTACACGGTTAATAATGGTGGGCATGTCAATACAGATAAACCTGGAAACTACAGACCTGAGATTCTGATAGTAGTGGTCGGTAAATTATTGGAGGGGATCTGAAAGATAGGATTTACGTGCATTTGGAGAGGCAAGGACTGATTAGGCACAGCTAACAGGGGTGTGTGTGTGGGAAACTGTGTCTCACTAATTTGAGTTTTTGGAGGACGCAAGGAAAAAGCTTGATGAGGGCAGAGCAGTGGATGTTGTTTACATTGACTTTAGTAAAGTCTTTGACAAGGTTCCACACGGTAGACTGCTTAGTAAAGTCAGATCATTACGGGAGTCAGGAAGAGCTTGTGAGTTGGCTTGATGACAGGAGACAGAGCATGATGGTAGAGGAGTGTTCCACAGGGTTTGGTGCTGAATCCACTGTCATTTGTCATTTATATAAAATGACTTGGATGAGAACATCGGAGCCATGGATAAAAAGTTTGCGGATGACACCAAAATTAGTGGAATAGTCAACAGAAGGTTATCTAAGATTAAAATGGAATCTTGATCAATTGGGACAACAGGATGATGAGCGGCAGATGCAGTTTAATTTGGATAAATGCAAGGTATTGCATTTTGATAAAACGAACAATGCAGGACTTATACAGTTAACGATAAGAGCCTGGGTAGCATTGTCGAAGAGAGAGATCCACGGGTTTGGATACATAGTTAATTGAAATTTGCATCACAGGTAGACTGGTTAAGAATGCATTCAGTACACTGTACTTCATTGTTCCAGCCGCACGAGTATAAGAGTTGAAGTTGTACAGGATATTAGTGAAGCCACTTTTGGAGTACAGGGTATAGGAAGGATATTACTAAATTGGAGAGGGGTTCAGACAAGTTTTGCCAGGATGTTGCCAGGACTGGAGGGTTTAAGTTACAAGGACACGTTCAGATTTCCTCTCCTCCTCCTCCCTCCCCCCCCCCCCTCCCTCCCCACTGCACCCCGCCCCCTCCCTCCCCCCTCCCCCCACCCCCGAGCTTAGGAGTTTGAGGGGTGACCTCAGAGATTTATAAAATCATTAGGGGTATACATAAGGTGAAAAGCAAAGGCCTTTTCCCTCGGGCAGGAAAGTTCAAAACCAGGGTGCATATTTTTAAGGTGAGAGGAGAAAGATTTAAAAGGGACCTGGCAACAACATTTTCACAGGAAGAGGTCAATGCAGGTACAGTTACAACTCTTAAAAAGCCATTTGGATAAGTTAATGAATAGGAAATATTTAGAGAGATCTGGGTCAAACACAGGCAAATGGGACTAGTTTAGTTTGGGAACGTGGTTGGCATGAACCGAAGGGCCTGTTTCCATGCTGCATGACTCCATTTCCCTTCCTAAGCCTTGTTAAATAATCAGGAATTAATTTTCGAATAAACTTCCTGGGAGAAGACACCGTGCTTGAGAGGAACCACTTTGGGTGTTTTCTCCCCCCTTTCTTTTGTTCAATTGTATATAGTCTATTAAATGATCAGTGTGCATCCGTATAGCCCCTTTCACTACCTCACGATATCTCCATAGTGCATTCCGGAAAATTGGGCAATCCTATAACCGCTACTGTAATGTAGGAAATAGATGCCAGTAGATGTGAGTTCTCACCAGCAACAATGACAGACCAACAGAATAACATGCTTTTAAGCATTACCCAGGGCACCAGTGAGGAAGATGTTGTTCATTTTTATGAAGCGCCATGGAATCTTTTCCAAACACCCAAGGAGGTAGTAGGACCTTGGTTATATGTCTCATCTGAAGAATGGCCTGACTGACAAGGGATCGCTCCCTCAGTAATGCACTAGTGTGACAATTGGGATAACGTTCAAGTGTTCAGAGCAGATTCTGGAATCTCTCAGTCTGTCCACCATAACTCACAGCATAGGCAGCACCATTGCTAACGTGGACAAAGAGAGAGAATACAAATGGACAATAGAAAGGAAGGCTGAGTAACTACTTTGAACAAAATACCAACGGACTTTTAATGTGCTTTTAATGTGGTAAATATTCCAAAATACTCCAAAGAACCATGATTAATTAAAGTTTGACACATCAAGCCACAGAGGGACAAGAGTTCAAAAGCTCGGTCAAACAGGTAGGTTTCAGGGGTGCGTTAATGGAGAGGCAGCGTGGCAGTTTTGTTTCAGAAGAAATCCCGAAGTTTAGAGCCCAGGTGAATGAGTGAATGGCCACCAAAGCTTTTCTTTTAGATATTCATTTGTGGGATGTGGGCATCACTGGCTGTGCAGCATTTATTGCCTGTCCCTAGTTGCCCTGGAGAAAAATGATGGTGAGCTGCCTTCATGAACTGCTGTAAGCTCACATGCTGGAGTAGACTCACAATTGCCTTTGGGTCAGAATTCCAGGATTTTGACCTCATGGCAGTGAAAGAATGGCAATGTTTCCAAGTAAGGATAGAGTGTGACTTGGGGAACTCACAGGTGGTGGTGGCCATGTTCCCAGGTATCTCCTGCCCTGTCCTTCTAAATAGAAGTGGTTGTGGGTTTGAGAGGTACCATCTAAGGATCCTTGGTGAACTTCTGAAATGTATCTTGTAGGTAATACACACTGCTGCTACTGACTGTCAGTGGAGGAAGGGTGCGACTGCTTCTGAATGCAGTGCAAATCATGTGGGTTGCTTTGTCCTGGATGGTGTCAAGGTCTTGAGTGTTTTTAGCTTCACCCATCCAGCCAAATGGGGATTATTCCATCGCACTCCTGACTTGTGCCTTGTAGACAGTGAACAGGCTCTGGGGAGTCAGGAGGTGAGTTACTCATCACAGTATTCCTAGCTTCTGACCTGCTGTAGTAGGCTCTGTGTTTACTTGGCAAATCAAGTTGAGTTTCTGGTCAATGGTAATGTCCAAGACATTGAAAGTGGATTATTCAGTGACGGCAACATCGTTGAATGTCAAAGGTGGTGGTGGCAAATAGTCACTTATTGAAGATGGTCATTGCCTGGCATTGCTGTGGTGCGAATATTACTTGCCACTTGTCTGCCCAAGCCTGAATATTGTCCAAATCTTGTTGCATCTGAATACAAAGTGCTTCAGTGTCTGAGGTGTCAAGAATGGCGCCGAATACTGTATAATCCTCGACAAATATCCCCATCCGTGACTTTCTGATAAAGGGAAGGTCATTGCTGAAGTAGCTGAAGATGGTGGAGCTTAGGACACTACCCTGAGGAACTCCTGCAGAGATGTCCTGAGGCCGAGATGACTGATCTCCAACAACCACAACCATCCTCCTATGTGTCAGGTAATGACTCCAGCCACCGGAGAGTTTGCTCCCGATTCCTACTGATTCACTGATTTGCCATAGCAAAACTGGAATCAATGGAAACTGGGGATATGCAAGAGGCTTGAGTTAGAGAAATGCAGATATTCCAAAACTGCTACAGGAGGTTAAAGTTTCTCTGGTTGTCCACTGCAAGGAGTCATCCTTGACTGAGTATTGCAGACTGGCACAGGTCCAAGGTTCAGGACTATGTGCTCAGGGACACATTAAAGCTGGGGGCAGCCATTGACATTGTCCAAGTCTTTTCAACCGTAGCATACCAGGGGCCTGGAAACTGTACAACCTCTCAGGCTCTACGCCTTACCAACAATGTATGATACAAATTAAGAGTACTGAAAGGCATGTCAGAATGAAACATGTTGTATAGAGAAGTTTATATCTATTGCATTTAATGCAATTTGTAATTTGCATTCTTTAGCTCTCTGAATAGGTGACGGATGTGGAATATATTTGCTAAATATGAAAACTGTTGTAATTGTCATAAATTGATTTTTTTTGCACATCCTGTAATATTCGAAACGAAATGTTTTGCTTAAAAATTCTTTGAAATAATACTTTGAGGAAAAAATAGCTCTCCCCGCTTCTGGTCGATGCCATTATTTCAGATCCTGTTGTACATTACAGCCTTGTTACTTCTACTCAACTGTCCACAATCCGGTTTCTCTTAGAAGCAACAAATCAATATTTTTTAAATCGAAAAGCCCACGACCTACCAAATTCCAAAACAATTGTTTGATAATGCAAGACCGAAAGAACTGAGGAAGCTGTAAATCACAGACAAAAACAAAAGTTGCTGGAAAAGCTCAGCAGGTCTGGCAGCATTTCCATAGAGAAATGAGAGTTAACATTTTGGATCTAGTGACCTTTCCTCAGAAAAGTTAACTCTGATTCTTTTCTTTGCAGATGCTGCCAGACCTGTTGAGTGTTGCCAGCAACTTTTGTTTGATCATGTGCCTGGGCAAATAAAACTAGAAATTAATTAACAAAAGTGGGTTTTTGTAATTGGAAAAAAAAAGTTCCCAATTATTTCCTTGGTGGCACAGTGGCTCAGTGGTTAGGCACTGCTGCCTCACAGCACCAGGGATCCAGGATCGATTCCACTCTAGGGTGACTTCCTGTGTGGAGTTCACACATTCTCCTTGTGTCTGCGCGGCTTTCCTCTGGGTGCTCCAGTTTCCTCCCACAGTCCAAAGATATGCAGGTTAGATAGACCACCTGAGTTAAATTGCCCAAAGTGCCCAGGAATGTGCAGGCTAGGTGGGCTAGCCACAGCGGATGCTCTTTGGAGGGTCAGTATGGAGTCAATGGGCCAAATGGCCTGTTTCCGCACTACAGGGATTCCATGTGTAGTTCCCTTCTAAGAATCACTGATGTGAAGAAATAGCTAAATGATTGTCCTGTGTACACAGGGTTTACAATTCCTAAACAATTTTAGTGCCCATTATGTGTGTTTGATCTCTGCTCTATTGAAATTTATCATTTATCTTTCTCTCCAAACACTTTCCAACCTACATGCTGTTTACTTTCTCTGGCCATTGCAACAGATCAGTAAATCAGCCTCAACAGCCACTCCCAAATTCACATGCTGTGGTTCCCCAAACAGTCTCCAATGTTTTCTCTTCAACCAGAGGACCTTAATTCCTGAAGTTCTGCCTCCACCTTCCCAGTCCCTGAAGATGTTATTTTGTTTATTTTAAAGAAAACAAAGGCAGGTTGTCAATTCCAAATTCAATGCCAAATGTTTCATTTCCTGGTACTGAGCTATATTACTCTCTATCATATAATTGCCATCTTTTCCGCCCTACAACTTGCAGATTTTAAAAACACAAAAGTTGATATCACCTAAATGCGATGACCCAACTTATTCAAATAGGAACATCAGAAGAGGGGCAAGTCTATTTAACCCCATGTGTTTGTTCTACTGTTCAAATGATGGCTGATCCATGATGTAATGCTAAACAACCACCTTTACACCATAACCCTTAATTGATCCTTTAATATCTGCTAGCTTATACCTCTGCTCATCTTTTCAATTTTAGTACAGAACTGTCTTGCAGTGACACTTTGGTCTCCAAATCTCCAGTGAAGTTTGGAGTTCAATTTTATCTGGCCATTCAGATGTAATTTAGTTTCCATTTTCAAATCAAATATTGATTGTATGATGTTTTGATTTTTAAATAGTGAGCCTGACAGTGTAGATACAGAGTTAACTAAAGTACTGGAGTCCAAGCTAAGGATGGACAACTGTGACGCTGCAATTTATATAAATAGAGATAACACAGTGTGGGGCTGGAGGAACACAGCAGGCCAGGCAGCATTAGGGGAGCAGGAAAGTTGACGTTTCGGGTCAGAACCCTTCTTCAGAAACGATATACGAATTTCCCCATTTCTGAAGAAGGGTACTGACCTGAAACATCAACTTTTTGCTCCTATAATGCTGCCCGGCCTGCTGTGTTCCTCCCATTCCACAGTTACCTCTGACTCCAGCATCAGCAGTTTTTACTATCTCTATGATGCTACAGTGCCATCACTGGCAGAAGAATGTAATTACATCATGACATGCATAAGTAAGCATTTCACGTGATAAATTCCCATGTCTATTTTATAACGTATGATAGATTCTTAAAATCCCTACAGTGCAAAAAGAGGCCATTCAGCCCACTGAGTCTACAACGACGCTCTGAAGAGCATCCTACTCCACTCTAACTCTGCATGGGGCTTTTAACATGGCTAGCCTACCTAACTTGCTCATCCCTGGGCACTCCAGAGTGACTTTTTTTTAAGCATGTCCTACCTTTGGTCTGTGGGAGGAAACCACAGCACCCAGTGGAAACTCATGCAGTCACGGGGAGAATGTGCAAACACCACACAGACAGTTGCCCAAGGCTGGAATCGAACCCAGGTCTCTGGTGCTGTGAGGCAGCTATGCTAACCTCCATGCCACCCCTTGATCTTGTAAGGATCAATGAACTGATGTAGTTTTCATAATACTTTTTCCAGCTGATCTCTGTGGTGCTGTCACATGGTCAAAACAAAGTGTATGCCCTCTGCTGGAACAGTTGGAATGGAGTGGAGGGGATATTTGGGGTGGTTCATTGTTCTAGAAATAAAAAATGCAAATCAAACCCTATTTTCATGTCACACAGTCAATACTTTCTGTATTTCCAGGTTCCAACTCAGAATGGAATTTCCTTATGTAAACTTGTTTAAGTGTCTAGGCCCGAAACGTCAGCTTTCCTGCTCCTGTGATGCTGCTTGACCTGCTGTGTTCATCCAGCTCTACACCTTGTTATCTCAGATTCTCCAGCATCTGTAGTTCCTACTGTCTCCTACACCACTATTGTACCTTTTCCTGCACAGCTACTGATAGGAAATAGGTATTCAAAGTGATACAGTTGCAGAAGTAGTCTTAATGGATATAGGGATTTATAATGTAACTGTTTACAAGTGGATAGCCAAATCTTAGCAGGCAGTGGTACCTTTAGGACGGGAGGATAGACAAAAAGTGACACAAAAAGGAATGGAGATGAACAGAGAAGTGGACAGGAGACAAGAAGGCAAGGAATGTGGTGAGTGAAGGCGGAAGGTAGGAAG
This sequence comes from Stegostoma tigrinum, assembly GCF_030684315.1. Lineage (NCBI taxonomy): Eukaryota > Metazoa > Chordata > Chondrichthyes > Orectolobiformes > Stegostomatidae > Stegostoma > Stegostoma tigrinum. The sequence goes on along the minus strand of NC_081384.1, from coordinate 6,975,308 downwards.
AAGGGAGAAGGAGGGGAGGTTAATTAATTGCATCTAAGGATTAAATTCATGTTATTGCATGTAAGTAGACATCTCTAGTTCCCTATAATAACTGATGTTCTCATTTAGGATTTATTCACAAATGAATTTAATCCAAACCTCCAGGCCTGTGGAATTCAAATTAGGACAAGCCACAAATTATGAATAATAACTCTGAACAGGACTGAGCTGTCTGTTCACTTTGAAACACACTTAGTGAAGAGAAGGGAGCCAAGGGGCAACTTTTACCCCACACAGAGGGTGGTGTGTGTGTATACAGAACGAGCTGCCAGATTGAGAGGTGGAGGCTAATACAGTTACAACATTTAAAAGGCATCTGGATATGTATTAGAATAGAACTGTCTAGAGGGATATGGGCCACACGCTGGCAAATGAGGCTAAATTAATTTAGGATAGCTAGTCAACATGGACGAGTTGGACAAAGAGTCCATTTCCATGCTGTACATCTCTATGACTATGACATTTCTGCTCCACAAGGCTAGATTCAATGAGGCTGTCTCAGTGAGGACCCTACCTAGCATACTAACAGCTCCTCCATAACGATTCAATACTGAGAACAGGCAAGACTTCCATCTTGTCTTCTGTGATGAGGTCTGCACGGGGTCCAGATTCAAGAAGTCAGGTGGCTGACCAAGGAAGGGATGGGAGCTAAAATGACCCTGTGGAAGGTGGGGAGCCTATAATCAGCCTGGGGTGTTCTGAAGTTTTGTCTTCAACATGGAACATTAGCTCTTGCTTCTTACCCACTTCCACAAATGTTGCATATTTCCAGTACTTGTGGTTGTTAATTTAAGGACCCCTCTGCAAACCTCCTCCCCCAGAACTAGACCATGAAGCTGAAGTTGCTGCACATCCCAGATGGCTTAAACCTACCCCGACTGCAGTTTGGATACTGGAGGACCTTTAAATGGTCAGTGATTGCCTACTTAAGGGCCTTAATTAGCTCAGTGTGAGTGGGACACCAAAGAGCTCACGTCCCCATTTAATTGGTTTGGGGGAAGAAGCAGGCAGGCAGGTATAAGTCACAAAGCCTGCTCTGTGTTATGTACTGTCCTGACTTTAAACCCCTTGACAAAGGAGTGTATAATCCAGCCCAACAGTCTCTCTTTTGAGACCTACCAACAAAGCACTCAGGAAAAATAAGCACCTAATGATTGCCACCTACCTGTTTGACTGGTTTCCACTGGGTTTAACAGCGAAGTAATGGATGTACCAGGTGTAATCGGTCCTCCAAAGACATTGGAAGGAGTGAGATTATATGATGAACCAGGTAAAGATAGCACCTGTATAGAGAAAGCAGCACAATGTTGGAAGAGCGACAATACCATGTGAGGAAGATCTCTTTTTATTTGATCTTTAAAGTGGAGTTCGTGACAGTTTGCATTTTCCATTTGGCTCTTAAACAAATCTTTATTCTGCTTTAATGGACAACATACTTTCATTAAGTACAGCTCTTTTGTAAGCACTTTAAAACCAAGACACTATTTAAATCTCTGCGTGCATTATATATAATGTTCGTAAAAATGACTTCCTGTTGAGATCTTGTTGCTATATTTCTGTCAACACTTTCTATCGTCAAATTTGTGTCAGAACTTCTCAGTTCATTTTGTTTTGCCAAACAAAGTGTAATTGTAATCTCTTGCCACTAAATGGCTCTGTGGAGCAAGTTTAGGAAACAGTTCCAAAGTTTGCCACCATTTTATAAATTAAAGAAAAACCCAAAAGGCATAAACTGAACAAAGACAATAAAACAGACAATGTAATAGCTGCATTCCCAAATCGCTGGGAGATAGCGCACTTCCTTTCTTAGACTCACAGTCATACAGCACGGAAACAGACCTTTTGGTCCAACCAGTCCACGCTGAACATAATCTCAAACTAAACTAGTCCCATTGTCTGCTCCTGGCACATATCCTCCAAATTTTTCCTTTTCATGTACTCATCCAAATGTCTTTTACATGTTGCAATTGTATCCGCATCCACCACTTCATCAGGAAGTTCATTCCACATGTGAACCACCCTCTATGTAAAAAACTTCCCTCATGTGTTTTTAAGATCTCTCTCCTCTCACCTTAAAAATGTGTCCCCTAGTCGTGAAAATCCCCATCTTCAGGAAAACACAACTACCATCAACTCTATCTATACCTCTCATTATTTTAGAAACTTCTATCAGGTCATCTCTCAACCTCCTACGCTCCAGTGGTAAAAGCCCCCGACAATCCAACATTTCCTTATAAGTCAAACCTTTCATACCCAGCACCATCCTGGTAAATCTCTTCCAAACCTTCTCCAGCTTTATAATAACCTTCCTATAACTGGGTGAACAGAACTGGACACAGTATTCCAGAAGAGGCCTCACCAATGTCCTGTACAACCTCAACATAATGTCCCAACTCCCGTACTCAAAAGGACTCAGCAGTAAAGGTAAGCATGCCAAATGCCTTTTAACCATCCTGTCTATATTTCCTTACTGATACTCTCAACCCTCAATTGTCCAGCTTTTGCAGTTTGAAAATTTCTAATTTCATGACAAAAAAAACGGAACTTGAAAAAAGGTTTCAACATTTATTATAATGTCATTAAGTTCTTTTACTTCTCTTTGCTATGGGGTTATGCAATTGAGTGGCTTTAGTTTGTAGGTTTCAACCATAGAATGTAGGAGCAGAAATACGCCATGCGAGCTGTCTCGTTTGCTCCACCGTTCAATGAGATCAGCACTGATCTGATTATCCACGACTGCACTTTCTTGCCTTTTCCTTATAACCCTCGATTCCCTTCCTGATTAAAGATCTGTCTATCTCAGTCCTGAATATGCTTTATGACTAGCTGTGACAATTCTCTGTGGCAAAGCATTTCACAGATTTACTGCTCAGAGAAGAAATGTTATTTCTTTGATTACGCCCTTTGATCCAAACTCCTCCATGAGTGAAAGCAACTGACAGTGGGCTATTCAACTAAGCACTGCATCACATCCTCCCTTCATCAATCAATGATTGTTGATTACTGGTTGGTAGTAGTAGTCAGTAAATGATGAGGAGCCAGCTGCACCATCCCCACACATCCATTCCCAAGTAGTAATGAACCCAGCTAATCCATCACGGTCCTTTCTGTACAGAAACGATCAGAAGCAGCAACTGTTCCTTCATATATTAGTTCAAAACTGGGAAGTTGTTTTCCTTTATGGGATGGTTTAGGACCCGATGGCATAATTTCACAATAAAGGGTTGGCCCATTTAATTCACTTAGCATTGATGAGCTTATTTAAAATGTGTTCCTGTTAGGTTGACTTTTCTGTGGAAACCCCTCAGTGAGCCTTCCCCTTTAAGAGCCTGGTTCAGAATGAATTCCCCTGTAAAGGGTGGACTGTTCCCAAGCAAAGGTTTCCCCCATTGCTGCAGTGTCTCGGCTTCATGTTCAGTAGCTCGCCAATAAAAACAGAACATGCTTGCACAAGCTACATAACGAGGTTATAAATCTCATCTGATATAAACATTTAATTACACTGTGTACTAGCTACGTGTTCAAAAAAAAAACGAGGTCTCCAATTGAAGTTCTGAATTATTTCCCAATAGAATCACAAATTATCTGTGTGCAGGGAAAAGGAGCTGGAACGGTTTGTGTTCAAATTACTAAGTGATAAAACATAGAAATCATAACTGACTTAATGTAACAGTTCCAGGCAATTTCATTCAGAAAGAGTGGGAATTTGGGAGTGAGAAGAGGCCATTCAAATACCAAGCCTGGTTTAATCCCCATACACTGTCCCAACACCTTTTAATTCATAAAATTCCTAGACTGTGGAAGCAGGCCATTCAGTCCAACAAGTACACGCTGACACTCCAAAGAGTATCCCACCCAGACTTACTCCACTACCCTATCCCTGTGACCCCGAATTTCCCATGGCTCATCCACCTATCTTTGGAAACTAGAGGCAATTTAGCATGGCAAATCCACCCAATCTGCACATCTTTGGACTGCGGGAGGAAACTGGAGCACCCGGAGGAAACTCATACGGACACGAGGAGAACGTGCAAACACAGGTAGTCGCCCGAGACTGGATTTGAACCCGGGTCCCCGGCACCATGAAGCAGCAGTGCTAAGCACTGAGCCACAATTCCTTTTGGTGATCCTTACTCAGGGGTAGCAAGCTCAGCTCAAAAGTTGGACAGTCGTCTATTCAAATCTCACTCCACAGACAACAGTACAAAATCCAGGAACAAGGTGCTATGTCACTATAGTGCAGACAGCAGCATAGTGATTAAGTCAATGTGCTGGTAATCTAGAACGCCAGGCTAAATTTTAGAGTCACAAGTTTGAATCTTACCAGGGTGAAACTAGAATGTACTAAAGTAAAGGCTGGAATAAAAAGCGAGCCTAATAATGACCATCTAACCAGTGACGATTGCTGTAAAAACCCATCTGGTTCATTAATGCCCTTTAGAGATGGAAATCTGCTGTCCTTTCCCAGTACTCTGTACATGGGACTCCAGACCCAAAGCAATGTGATTGATGCTTAAGTTCCCTAGGGACAATTAGGGATGGCCAGTAAGGTCCACATCCCATTAAGAAATAAATGCCAATTCATCTTTCATTTCTGTAGTTTGATTCCCATTGACTCTTTCATTACTAAAACTATTGTCTTGGTTTTATGTATTGACTCATCCCAGGGGTAGCATCTCATCTCAGCCTATTATTTTTAAGCAGGATCTAACTGAATTCCATTCATTTTCATCAAAAACGGAAACTGCTGGAAAAGCTCAGCAGGTCTGGCAGTATCTGTGGAGAGAAAGCAGAGTTAACCTTTCAGATCCAGTGGCCTTTCTCCATAACTCAAAACACTAACTCCATTTTCTCGCCACAGATGCTGCCAGACCTGCTGAGTTTTCCCAGCAGTTTCTGGTTTTCTTTCTGATTTCCAGCTTCCACAATTCTTTCCCTTTTCTATTCATTTTAATTCTCTTTCCCAGACACAGACTGAAGTGCTTCCCTTTTAATCAAGTCAATCAAGTTGCTACTTCAAGGAAAAGTAAATGGAATGTGATCCTCAAATTCAGCACAGACAATTCTAGAAACTCTATAAATCCCAACCTAAAAATAAAAATTGCCAACGAGATTTATTCACTCACCAAGCTCCAGTTCATGAAAATGGAAGCAATCATGGACTTTGAGCTTAAAAAGAAATCCTAGAAATTGTTGGAATTCCACGCAATTTAGGAATTCCATTTATGGTGTTTTGCATTTTATCTACCTTAGTTTTTAAATAGTTAGAAACTTGACCAGTAACTCAAGGAACACATGCACATACATCAACTTTTAGACCCTGAGCTCTATTACATGTTTACTTTAAAAATAATGCAGCTAGCAATGAGTTTCAGTACATGCCTCTATATCTGACCCATTTCCCCACATAAATGATACCGTGGGAAGGATATTGCACGCCACCATATGTTTTTAGCACGAGGGCAGGTAAAATAGGTCAGCACAGACCACCATGTTGTCACCCACTTCTGAGCTCACCCCTGTAAAAGAGGGTGGTTGGGCATCATAATAAGAAGCCTGTCCACCCCATGTATGCCAATAACTAACAGTTAGTGGAGCTTGTCTGTTCAGTGGTGCGCCACCCTGTGAATGTTCTGCCCATTGTATAGCTCCCCACAATTGCAAGCAAAAGGAATTCATGGGTAGATTAAGAATCAAACCAGAAATTATTCACAACTAATTAAATACATGCAAGAGTGTACATGGAACACGACAGTTGTAAATGCAGTGATATACAGTTGTGCATGTACATCTATAGGATACATGCCTTTCAGCATGATGCTTCTAAATTGAGAAATTGGCAGCTTTGTTGGAAGGGAAATGATTACAAAGTTACAGTATTTTTGTTACATTTGGGATGTCCCGAAGCTGCTCCAAACAATTCGTTCTTTTTGAAAGACAGACATTGGCTATACCAAGGCAACCAATTTGCATGCCGCGAATTCTGCAAAGGTCATGGTGATCAATGTGCAGTCAACTCTCATGATAACGTTGGTCAATGGATGAACATGACCATGATACTAGAAGGTCTCCTTTTATATTTCCTTCTCACTCCTGCTGGCTGCTGTCAGTCACAGCTCAGCCGGTGGGGCTCCTACCTGAGGCAAAAGGTGACGGGTTTAAGCCCTGTCACAAAGATTGGAGCCAAAGGATCAAGACTGACACGGAGGTGCAGTATTCAGGAAGTGTTACACTGTTGGAGCTGCTATCTTTCAAATGTGAAGTTAAAGCCCAAACTGATCCCTCGGGTCGAGGCAGAGGCATTTGGAAGAAGAGCAAATGGGTTCTTCCCAGTATCTTGGCCAATCTTTAGCCTTCGATCAACATAATGAAACAGATTATGTCATCACATTGTTGTTTATGGGTGCTTGGTGTTTGCAAATTAGCTCTGTGTTCCACACTGTGACAGTGACCACACTGCAAAAGTGTTGGACTCAGATGGAAACAGACCCTTCAGTTCAACTCGTCCATGCCAACCAGATATCCGAAATTCATCTAGTCCCATATGCTAGCTTTGGCCTGTATCCCTCTACTCTTCCTATTAATGCATCCATCCAGATGCCTTTTAAATGTTGCAATTATACCAGCCTCCAGTAGCTCATTACATATACACACCACCCTCCATGTGAAAAAGTCCTTCTTTGGACGTGAAGTACTTTGAGATGTCCTAAAATAGTGAAAATCTCTCTAGAAAGAAGTTTTCAAAGAACCTGTTCAGTTGTGTTACAGCACACCTCTGAAGCAGGTGGGACTTGAACCAGGCTTCTTGGCCCAGAGATAGGGACGTGCCTTCTGCATCACAAGTGCCCTTTTAAATCGTTCTCTTATAAATATGCTTGTTGTTTTTGTTTGACCCAGCTCCACTAGTCCCAGGTGATGCTGTGGACTAGTAATCTCAGTGTCAGTGATACTCATTCAAGCTAAAGAATCATAAATTGCTACAGGAGTCCACAACCTCGCCTCAACTTGCAAATGACTTCCACATGTTTGAGAAAGCTTTTCCTTTTAAATTGTGCTTTACAAACATCTCTGTACAGTCTGCATAGGGCCACTTTACAAACCACAATCACACCTCATCATTTCCTGTCTAAGATCTCTTTAAATCAAATAAAGAACACAGCAGACTTGCTGTGTGCAGAGATGTGGCCTCTCTCTATCTCGCTATAGCTCTACTGCAACTCACCAGCATAAACCCACTTATGCTGTGTTTCTCTTTACCCTACACAAATCAATGGCACTGCACGCTCCAGTCATGACTGACCCCCTTTACTCTGAAGGTATCAGACACTAGGATAAGTTTGTCTTCTTTCCAAACATAGACCTTTCTCTCTTTCATTTCTTCTCTCCTGACACACATTACTTCCATCCCAACAGCTTACACTATTAGCATCCCCATACCAGCCCAGTTCGTCCCCTCCCCCCACTGCACTACACAACCAGCCCAGCTCCTCCACTCCACCCACTGCATCCCAAAACCAGTCCAACCTGTCTCCGCCTCCCTAACCTGTTCTTCCTCTCACCCATCCCTTCCTCCCACCCCAAGCCGCACCCCCATCTACCTACTAGCCTCATCCCACCTCCTTGACCTGTCCGTCTTCCCTGGACTGACCTATCCCCTCCCTACCTCCCCACCTATACTCTCTCCACCTATCTTCTTTTCTCTCCATCTTCGGTCCGCCTCCCCCTCTCTCCCTATTTATTCCAGAACCCTCACCCCATCCCCCTCTCTGATGAAGGGTCTAGGCCCGAAACGTCAGCTTTTGTGCTCCTGAGATGCTGCTTGGCCTGCTGTATTCATCCAGCCTCACACTATTGCTCTGTTTCTGCCTTTGCTTGAAAAAGTATTAAATCTCAATCTTTTTCCAGTTCGGATTGAACGTGAACAGCTCTTGTCGTTTTCTCCCTGCAGAGATGCTGCGCTGCCTGATCAGGTGAATTTTTTTTAAAATTTCAGACTGCCATCATTTGTGGAACTTCATTTTAGGCCAGGACTAAGAAGCCCTTTTACATAAACCTGGAATAGCTGGTTAGCATCTCTGCTCGCTCTTGAATTCAGTCTTAACAGTGATCTGGAATATATTATTGGGAGACACTTCCACACATCACAGATCCATAATTTGATCCTACGTGGACAAACAGAGAACGTATTTAAGAATTTGAAGATTTACACTGACGATCAATTTAAGACAGTCAGTCAGGCTCACATTATGGTACAGTTGTGCACACTGAAAGCTACATATATTAATGCACAGAATCCTGTTCTTTGTAGGTAGGATGAACATGTACATGCATTGCACCTTTTTGAATGCAACAAATTCACAACAGCCATTCTCAGGCTCATTTCGCAGGACAATGCCAAGCCGTTCAGTCAACTTACTTCATTTAAACGTAGGCAAAGCTTGGCGGTCAACTGTCAGTTGTCATTAACAGATGTATTTGCCATGGAAATGCCTCTACTAACCAGCATACACTTCCAGTCAATCGAACCTTTCTTCCCATACAGTGTAATGTGTTGTCCCATTTACAATGGTACTTGTTGCAAGTAGTCCAGGTGAGCGAAAGATGAAAACTTTGGCAACTATACTACATGAGAGGGGAAAGTTGATTGATGGGCATGAGGACTCTGATTGGTAGAAGTGTTGCCATGGCAAGCGCACTAATTCTAAATTCAATTACCTGCGAGGTTCTGTTTCAATTTTAATTCAGGCAGTTTGACTGTAATTAATTGGAGCGTTGCCCTGAGAAATGGCCTAGCAAATAGCTGTGACCTATTTTGTTGTGCTGAAACAGATACACTACTTGTTTTGTCTGTGTGGAAAAGGGATCTGTAGGATTGCTTGTGTGCCACACTGCAGTTTGTGATCGTTGATTTTGGCACACCTACCAACAGTTCTAGTGAGCTTGACCGTTAATCAGATAATGTACTTTTTCTGTTTATCCTATTTTTAACAATTTCAAAGGACACCTTACCTCTCCCAATGTGTAGCTGACCTTTTTCCAAAAGGGACTAGATCCAAAGGGAATATTAGCTTCCCAAAATAGTAACACTGTCCAAAGAACTGCTCTATGTTCAGACCTGGAGCTACTGTACACAGTTCAGCTTTCAATCTCCCCAGTTATCAAACTCCAACTTGAATGGAGGCAGTTGCTGATTTAAACAGCCCTTGTGAAGTGCAATTGCCCAAGTCCTGCTCCATGAAAATGTGAGGTGTTGTGTTTGGCGGCAGGATTTCTAATTTCTGAGCCTCTCTTGTCATTGTGAAAATCCAGGCCTTTTTTCCCTTGATGTTGGCTGAGGGATGAATAACGACCTGTATATGAGGAGGAATCTGTGTAGTTACATAAATACTGCCAAAGAATCTTTTACATCTAGCCAAGAGAGCAAGAAAGGGTCTTGGAGATAGCAAGGACTGCAGATGCTGGAAGCTAGGGGGCAATAAATGGGAAGCTGAAAAAGCATGGCAGGTCAAACAGGGTCTGAGGTGCAAGGGAAATTAATGTTTTGGCCAGAAACGTTGACTTCCCTGCTCCTTGGATGCTGTCTGACCTGTGGTGCTTTTCCAGCTCCATGTTTATTGACTGAGGCAGCAGAAACATTACAAACACCAGAAGACAGCAAATCTGACAGTACAGCACTCCCTCAGCACTAAAGTATTAGATTATGTCATCAAGGTGTTTGCAAGAGATTTTAACCCCTAACATTCTGACCTGATGTATTTGCATTACCAGCTGAGCTACGCAACAGTCAGCTCAAATAGGCATGTCTTGAAAAATTACACAGTGTCATTGTTGTGACCAATTAACTGCTTTTGCGCTATTTAACTTTTGAGGCCCAAAGGGACTTGGTAAGGAAAACAAATAATAGGTTTGTACAGTAAGGAGTGTTCTCAGCTTGCTGCCAAGCCTACTTTTCCCAATTTGGAACTGCAGACATTAGATAAAAGCTCTCTATTTACAACACTCAACTTGATGAGCATTTTAAATTTAAAACAAAATATCATAAGAACATTAACAAAACAGGAGGCTTAGCCTGTACAATCTATTGAGCCTGCTTTGCCACTTAATATGATCATATGTGACCTTCAACTCCAACTCCACCTTGCCCACCTGCTATCCATATTCAAGACCCCAAAAATCCATCTCATCCTTAAAAATATTCAAAGGAACATTCACAATCTTACATAAAGGCAGGGAGATCCAAAGATTCACAACTCGAGAGTTCTCCTCATCAATCCTAAACAATCATTCCCCTCGTCCAGGAGTCCCTAATAGGAACAGGAGTAGGCCATACGGACTATTGAGCCCGTTCCACCAATAGTATCATGGCTGATCCGACATTCCTTACATCAAACTTCCTGCCCTTTTCCCATGACCTTTGACTCCCCTACTGATCAAGATCATTCTGAGACAGGCAGCCCATGTTCTGGATTTCCCAGCATTTCCCTTTGCACGCTTCAGTGATGTAACCTCTTCTTCCAAACTCCAGTGACTCAAATAACTTGTCACCCAAGTTGTCCAGGCTGTCTTCTGGGTTCTAAGTGGTTTTGCTTTCCAGCACAGTAAGGGTTAATAGCAATTTTAAAGCAGGTCAGGTATTGGGTCACATCAGTGAAATTTGTAGCTCTGTGCAGTTTCTAAACCGAAGAGGAACATTTAACCAGTAGGTGGCATCCATACTCTGACCCAGCTCATCACAACCTCGCAAGACCCTCACCGCACTGACAGCTGGCTCTAGCTCTAACATAATGTTGCAAGGCTCGGATACTTTTCAACTTCTCAAAAAGTTCAATGTCCAGTCAGTGGCCTTGGCTGAAAACAGCAGAAAGACTGGCCGGGGTTACCCACAGAATCAAAGATCATGGGAGGAGGCAGACTTGATAAACGGCACCTCTCACAATCCAAAGACAACGTCCCTTCTAACCCCGCCCCCAACATGCTTCACGGCTATTCTTTCATTTCTGAAGGTCAGTCACTGTTATAACATGGCCATCATGTCATGCACAGCAAGATTCCAAAAAAGAAAAGCAATAAAGGAAGTGACCTGACAACCTGTTTATTTAGTGATGTCTATTAAGGGGCAAATGTTGACCAGGTCACAAGACAGGATTCTCTTAAGCAAGTCAATTGTCATTTTCCAGGGGTAAACAAGTGAAAATCCATTGTTTTTTTTTAGAAAATCACGTTGGCCATTTTCTCCACCACTGTAAGAGACCGGAAGGGCAGAGTTCACTCACCGGTGTCTTACGCATGCAACAGCCTGGATTGCTGGCAAGCTGTTTAACCAGAAGGGACTATCACAAAGCATGCCCCTATTCTCAACCAGCATCTATAGCTCCCTGGCTGAGCTGTGCTCACTGGAGCATCAACATCAGACGCAAGAGGATCTTTGTTCTGGGATGTGAAAGCTCCACCGCTAGTATTTGAAGAGCAGAATGGCCCCCTGGTGTCCAAAACTCTTCCCTCTGCCAACATCCAGACTGAACTGTGCAATCAATTGTTCACCTCTTCCTTGTTTGGGAAGCACGGGTGATCGAATGGCTGCTTTTTCTTTGCTCAGTGACAAATTTCAAAAGGGCTCCAATAAAAGGAAAGATGTCATTGCATTAGGGAGGATACAGGAGAGATTTACTAGGATGCTTCTTGGCTAGAGAAATTCACTTCTGAGGAAAGATTGGACAGGGCTGATTTCTTTGGAAAAGAGGAGGCAGAGGAGAGACTTACTTCAAGTGTATAAAATTACGAAGTGGTCTGTAAACAGTGGGCAGAAAGGCTCTATTTCACTCGCTCGAATGATTCATAGCTGGGGGTGTGGCGGGGGTGGGAAGCGGGTGAAGAAGGGGCTGGGACAGAGACAGAGGTAAGAAGCAAGTGGTTTAGAGGGAGTCCTGTGGGAACTTCTTCCACCCAAAGGGTGGTGGGGATCTGGAACTCTGCCTCCAGGGGGTGGGGTGGGGGTTCGTGATTTAACAGGTAAAAATTATTCAGTACATTCGAGAAGTACTCAGATTCAAAATGGGGTAACCTATGAGGTGGCAGATCAAGAATCAGGAAGTGGGTTAGGCTGTACGTCAACTGGTACAGGCACAGCGGGTTAAATGGCCTGCATCCGTGCTGTAAGTTTCAATGATTCTCTGCATGTTTTCCCCCGAGATTCAGAAATAAAAGGACTTTCATAGTCTCATTACCTTCTAAGGTGCTTCACAGACAAATATTTTCGAAGATTGGTGACACTTGTACTGTAGGAAATGGGGCTGCCAAAAATAAGTGCACAGGAAGTTCCCACAAACAGCATTGTTACAGCAAGCAAGTTAACTAGTTCAGGTGCTGGTTAAGGAACATCTTTAACAACACCTTCCAAACTCGCATCCTTAGCAATTTGGAGGGATAAAGGCAGCGGACACAATGGGAACAACACTGCATCCAAAGACACAGCATCCAGACTTGGAATAATATTGCAACTCCTCCATTTTTGAGGGTTTTGATCCTGTGATCTCTTCTCCCAGCAGACTGTGGATGTAACTGCATCAAATGCACAGCAGCAGTTCAGCAAGGCAGCTTGCCAGCACCTCCTCCAGGGCAGTTACAAATGGGCAATAAATGCTGGCCCAACCAGTTCACGGCTTACTATAAAATGTTTTTTTAAAAAAAATAACTCTAGCAACAGGCAGAGCTTTTCTGCTGCTCTTTGAAACAGTGCCGTAGGGTGAACTGTTTATGCCAACTAACAGTTTAAAGTCTCATCTGAAAGACCGTACCTCTGACAATGCAGCATTCCATCAAATCAGCACCAGGACAGTCAGCCTGGGTTTGTTTAGTGTTGAAGTCTTCTCGATCTAATGGCCTTCATTTACAGAGCCAGGATGGGCTGAAGGTCTCCTACAGCGCTGCGACAATTCTGTGGCCCTCCAAGGCCAGATGACGACCTACTGAACCATTCCTTAGGAAATAGTCAAGAGCAGAGTTCCAAAGTGTTGGAGTGAAAGGCCTTACCTGCGAGGAGCTGATGGAGGCTGTAGCAGTCATGCTCCCAGGTAGTGACGGTCGGCTGAGGTGCATCAGATGGCCAGTCCGGTGATGGGGCAGGATGTTGGATGAGTGGGCGGTGCTGCAGCCAGTTCCTAACATTCCACCACTGAGTGTTAGGGGAATTTCCTTATTCGCATAGACACCTACCAAAACACACAGAAACCAACATATATTGTTAGTTTCATAAAACAACTGCCTGGGATCATACAAACAAGCAACATGTCAGCCACTTGCCCCCGAGAACCTGTTCTGCCACTCAAGAAGATCATGGCTGGTGTGATTTTAACCTCACCTTTACATTTCTGCACGACGCCCCACCCCACCGATAATCTTTCATCCCCTTGGTCATCAAGGATTTATCTACCTCTGCCTTAAAATTATTCCAAGATTCTGTACCCACTGCCTTTTGAGGAAGGGAGATCCAAAAAGGCTCAAAACTCTCCGGAAAAATAAAAATGTTTTCTCGTTTCTGTTTTAAATAGGTCTCCCCTTACTTTTAGACTATGCCCCACCCTCCACCCCCGCCAAGTCCCCTGTTCTAGATCCTCCCACAAAAGGAAGCATCCTGGCTCAAACCCAGAGGGGAAACCACTGCGACCAACGCACAAAGCTCAAGCTACAATGCCACTCGATACTAGCTTTATTACACTAAAGGGCGTCACTTATCGCCAGGTTCACACTGAATTACGGTTTGAGTTCAGAGGATGGCTTGATTAGTTTTTGAGGAACAGACTGGGTACTGGAGCAGGAAGATAGAGGATCGACATGCTGGCTGTACATCGCGACCTGGATTTCAATTTGAAGAGACTAGAACTTCCCAAAGAACTCTTAACAACAGATGTCACTTTTTCAGGGAATCAGACAAGGGAGTGGGACTCTCCAGAGTCCTCACTTATAAACATGACCCATTAGGCACAGTTTAAAAATAAATGAGGAATGGGGACCACCTATAAGCTTTGGGTCAAACTGAGCAACTTGTGCAGATGTAATGACAGTGACTGCCTTTTTCCTTGGATGGTGATGGCTAGCATGAGGGGACATAACTTTAAATTGAGGGGTGATAGATATAGGACATATATCAGAGATAGGCTCTTTACTCAGAGAGCATTAAGGGCGTGGAATGCCCTGCCTGCAACAGTAGTAGACTCGCCAACTTTAAGGGCATTTAAATGGTCATTGGATAAACATATGGGTGATAATGGAATAGTGTAGGTTAGATGGGCTTCAGATTGGTTTCACAGGCCAGTGCAACATCGACGGCTGAAGGGCCTGTACTGCGCTGTAATGTTCTATGCTCTAACCATGCAAAGGAAGGAACAATGATTCCAATTTAAAGCCTCACTCATCAGAGTGAAGAGAATGACAATCGCTCTTGTCAATCAGGGTACACGCCTCCTCCCAAACCCTACTGTGTGGACAGAAGATACGAATCCCATACTTGGGTCTTCAAAGCCCTTCCCTATCGGATGACACCAAAACATACTTGAAACAATTCACTTCACCTTGATGGCAAACAGTTCCCGAATATCATTTTAAACTAACTGACCATGAAACACGCTTTATTGTTCTGTGTGGCCAAGAGAGGCTTTATTTAGGAATACATTTCACTTTTTCCAGTTATAGTATCTTATCCCTATTTGTCCCCTTCACTTTACAAATCAATCACACTGTGCTTCAAGGTAGCGTTGACAGTACAACTGTGCTAGCATCTCCTGTCTGCACACTGTACACTGTGTCTCACCAAGGGTCTGTGACACCTTCCAAATCTATGGGATCTGCCACCTAGGACCAGGGCAACAGATACACAGGAACACCACCACCAACTATCTCCCTCCAAGTCACACACCATTCTAACTTGGAATTATATTGCCATTCCTTCACTGTCACTAGGTCAAGATCCCGGAACTCCCTTGCTAACATCATGATGGGTGCCTCTAAACCCCAAGAACAGCAATGGCACAAGACAGCAGCTTTCCACTACCTTCTCCTGAGCAATTAGGGAGGAATAATAAATGCTGGCCCAACTAGTGAAACCCTTACTTGACAAATGCATTTGAAAATAGGATCTTTGTGAGCATCAGTCCCTTTCTGGTGGGAGACTCCTGAGCTTCTGTAAGTAACTCAGCATTTGATCCTGGCCAGTTTCAAATTTTTCAAAAAAGATTTATTTATCATCCATCTACAACTGCATAACTGAGTGACCTGAGAAGCCACTTCAGATGGCAGTAATGTGTCATTCACAATAATCCAAACCTGAGACATAAGCAGCCCTGAGTGGATAAAGATGACCTAAAGGATGTAAGTGAACCAGATGGGCTTTTTTATGACAATCAGTAGTTTCAGGGTCAGTTAGAGAGACTGGTTTTTGATTCCACATTTATTTAATTAACTGAATGTAAATTTCCCAGCTGCTGTTGTGAAATTTAAAGTTGTCTCCCTGGACATTAGTTCCAGCCTCTCAATTACCAGTTCAGTAACGTGATCACTGTGCCACGGTCCTCCTCCACTGCTGTACCTAGGTTGAGTAAAATGCATTTTCCCAGGCATTTCTTGTTTTTAAACAAGTGAATGCTTTCAGTTAAGTCGACTGATCTGACCTGGGAATTCTGTAGGGGAAAATGTTACATTTTTCACAATCGCCAGACAACTCAAAGTGCTTTATGGCCTATGCAAACTTTTTGAAGTGTGTTCAAGTGCTGTAACATAGGATATATGGCAGACAATTTATGCACAGCAAGCTTCCACAAAATAGCAATGTGCTAATGACCAAATAATTTGTTCTGAAACAAGAATAAAAATTGCTGGAGAAACTCAGTGAACCATTTGTACAGAGAAAAACAACAGGTTAATGTTTCACGTCCAATATGATTGGACAGGAGGCAGGATTCAGACCTATCTTATGTCCTTGTCACTTTTTAAAAACTATTAGCACTCCCTTTATCTTTTGCTCTCCCTCACCAACTGTTCCACTTGCTCTTCCTCTCCTCCATCATTTTCCATCTCCTTTCAGTTCTCAAACTGACTGCATTTCTCTATTTCCACTCCCCCTCCCATTCTCTTGATGACATGTCCATCATGGGCCTCCTGCACTGCCACAATGATGCCACCCGAAGGTTGCAGGAACAGCAACTCATATTCCGCCTGGGAACCCTGCAGCCATATGGTATCAATGTGGACTTCACCAGTTTCAAAATCTCCCCTTCCCCCACTGCATCCCTAAACCAGCCCAGTTCATCCCCTCCCCCCACTGCACCACACAACCAGCCCAGCTCTTCCCCCCCACCCACTGCATCCCAAAACCAGTCCAACCTGTCTCTGCCTCCCTAACCGGTTCTTCCTCTCACCCATCCCTTCCTCCCACCCCAAGCCGCACCCCCAGCTACCTACTAACCTCATCCCACCTCCTTGACCTGTCCGTCTTCCCTGGACTGACCTATCCCCTCCCTACCTCCCCACCCACACCTTCTCCACCTATCTTCTTTACTCTCCATCTTCGGTCCGCCTCCCCCTCTCTCCCTATTTATTCCAGTTCCCTCCCCCCATCCCCCTCTCTGATGAAGGGTCTAGGCCCGAAACGTCAGCTTTTGTGCTCCTGAGATGCTGCTTGGCCTGCTGTGTTCATCCAGCCTCACATTTTATTATCTTGGAATCTCCAGCATCTGCAGTTCCCATTATCTCTGCATTTCTCTATTGTTACCTGTTTTTACTTTTGGTAACTTGGCAAGTGGAGAAACTATTGAAACGACAGCATGTGCTCAAGCCATACAGGGGTAACTTGAGCCTGGAATCCTGTGTCTCAGAGGGTGACAGTGACCACAGTAGACACTTCATGGGGGTCACTGTTCTGTTTGTCCAAAGAGACTGGAGTGGGGAGGGTCATTTTTTTGGGGGGAGGTGGTGGGGAAGGGGTGAGATTAGGTTAACACCATCACCAAGTACCAGAGTTTCTGATCAGTGACCATTGCTTGAACCTAGATGTCAGGAGAGTAACTGAATTAATATCATTCAAACTGATCAAGTCAGGAATCCTAAAACTGCTACAAATCCAAAACAAAATCTCAGCTAGAGACGACTGTTGGCATCAGAAGGCATAGGAACACATTAAGCTTCAGATGAGCTCTTCAAAGCACTGGAAACAGCACAACACTGGCAAAACAGGATACTGAAATAACTCAAA
The DNA here is from genome assembly GCF_030684315.1 of Stegostoma tigrinum. NCBI lineage: Eukaryota > Metazoa > Chordata > Chondrichthyes > Orectolobiformes > Stegostomatidae > Stegostoma > Stegostoma tigrinum. Next base: position 6,958,027 of record NC_081384.1, on the reverse strand, counting down.
ACACTTTGGGCAGAAGAACGCTTTATTAACAAAAAAGGATGCCCAAGGAAGAGATAACGCAATGCGAAGCTGGAAGAATACAGGCAGCATCAGAGAAGCAGGAAAGCTGACCTTTTGGTTCAGGAGCCTTCTTCAGAAATATCCAAAGAGCTCAAATTTATGGGTGAATAGGCAGAGTTGGAAAGGAGATAGAGGTAACCATATTGAGGCAAAGTTTAAACAAAATTAAAAACAGACATATGCAAACTACATTTGCAAGGTACTTCCTGATTGCTGAGGGCAGGGAATTAGATTTAGATATTGTTGGAATTTAATATGGAGACAGGTTAGGTGAATTGTAATGGGTTCAAACTTAGTGAACATGAAAATAAAGTGGTTAACAATAAATGCAACACAGAATACTGGAGAAATGCCTTCTGATGCAGAGAAAATGTTTCCACTTGTGGGGGGGGGGGGGGGGGGGAGGTGGTGCTGGGGAGTGGAGAATACAACTCCCAATGGGCTCTGTGGCCTTTTTTTTGTTCGAAGATCCACGCAATTATGAGAGCAGACCTGAGGAAATATATTTGTTCGATGAATAAATTAAGAAAAATTTTGCCACGTTGTACCTTTTTGTTCACACCCCCCCCCCCCCCACAACTCCCCTGTTTTGTTGCTGTTTCTCACTTCAGAAAATGGAACCATTTAATGATCTGTCCTTCCTTAGGGTCCTATGTTTCATGCACCAGTATCCAGATGTTGAATTAGGCAGCAAAAGACCTTCAGAAACTTACAAGTGTCTTACTGAATTCTGCGGTTTAGCACATTCATCAGTTTTCACCTTCCCTTTGGCCCCTTTTCCCTGTTCAGCAGCCATGAAGGAAGAACTCAGCTCGGATTCTCTTTTTAAGAGCAGCAGATTGCAATACACACTGCCTTACTTGCATGTGTCTGAATTCTAGGAACTTGATTTCCTTATGCCATCCTAACGAACAGTCTTGGCCTAACAGGCAAAGCGTAGCTACGTCGTATACCCTAAACTGGTGGAATGGTCCTCTTCTGGGGCATCTTCCTCTGCGACGGAGCACTGAGCTTTAGGAGCGGCACAGAATGGCAGACACCCAGCCACATCAGCTAAATCAACCCTTGCAATCAAGAGGATGTCAGAAATTCCAGCCAGATCGTCCTTCATATTCAGAGCTCTACTCTTCTTTTTAAAGTGATCCTAAACTAAAGGCACTTTATGAATTGTTGTTATAATCCCATCAACATATTTAAGTTGATGCACATTAATGACTGTTTAGTTGTTTAAACAGTGGGAAGTCTAGTTGCAGACAAGCCAGAGTCAGTGCTGTGCGTGAATGGAGTTTTGGCCAACAAGTAGCTGATTGGTCTGTGGAACTGTAACCAGCTGTTGATAATAGAGGCCTCCTGCTTGCCAACAACAATACAACTGGCTCCCAGGTAGCTCAGCAGCTTGTGGACGTGAACATTTGAAGGAGAAGCCTTTGGAGCTCTAAGAGAGAAAGAGCTGTGTCCCTTCTCACTGCAGTAGACAACATCTCAAGCCTGAAGAAAGCCAGTTTATTTCCCCTCAGTTCCTGTGGTGCTCACCCATTAGTCAGTGACTTCACAAGCGTGAATCAGCCTTTCTGCACCTCACACAAGCAACTGAAAGTACCTGGAGAAGGAAGTTTGAAGAGTGGTGTCCTGAGAGCACAAAACAATCACCTCAGTGAACCCAGGAGACAAAGACTATTGAACCGTCTTTCCAATCTTTCCTACCACCCATGACATCCAGGACTTTGTAAACCAGTCAGTCTCTGTCTGTGTGCATAGGGGGAATTTATTTGGGGTTGAGAGTTTTAATCAGTGCAGTGGTATGTTGACAGTTCATAGCTTTTTTAAAACAAAACCGTAGGTAAAGTCTATTTAGTTGTAATAGATTCTAATTCTTGTTATGTACAGAAATCTGGTCCAATCTCTCCAGCAACTTGGGCTGAAAAGGCAGGTAATTGGAGAATTTTGCGCATGTTATAAATTGTTTGACTTTGTGATGACTCTGAGAACAACTGAGCTTCGCTTCCAGCAGGTCACCCCAATG